>NC_132782.1:57844130-58212463 GCF_048418805.1 Vulpes vulpes
TGGACTTACAATGCTCTTCCAGCCCAATTTCAGACTGGCTCATTGCTTGATGGTTGTATTACTCCAGCCCATAAGCCTATCTAATACCCTACTGTACCATTGTTTGTCAGGGTCTCTGGAGGCCCTCTCCTATCTTATTCTATCTTATCCTTTCCTCTGGAATTGCCATTTTCATGCTTAGATCTCTCTTTCCAGTGCCACTGGTTCCTCTTCTCAAGAGTGTTCTTGAGAACTTTACCTAGCTGGGAAATTATCTTGATAGGCTTGATCAATTAATTGTGACCAAGACATTGAAATAATAATACTACCTTACTTTTGAATAGCATTTTGTAATTTACATAGTTCCCTTTAAAGTAGTCCTACTTATTAGGGGTGCCTGAATGGCTCCGTCAGTTAAGCACCAGACTCTTGGTTTCAACTCAGGTCATGATCTCAGGGTTGTGAAATTGAGCCTTGCATCAGGTCCCATGCTCAGCTTGGAGTCTGCTTGAGAGTCTCTCCCTCTCTCTCTCTCTGCACCTTCCCACCACTGTCTCTCTCTAATATAAATAAATAAAATCTTAAAAAGAAAATAAAGTAGTCTTACTTGTTAGAGCATATGTATGATTGTTACCTCTTTCTTTGAAATTCACATTTTCATAAAGATTAAACATAGTGGTGAGAATTTGCAGCAACTGAATTTACCCAATAAAATTTCATTGGTATTTATAAACATATAAAAACTATATTAGCTATGTCATCGCTTGTGTCTTACAAGCTAATGTTTCCAATATAGAAACTAATACTTGAGAGAAGTGAGCAATTTTTGGAAGCTTCACCAATTCAATAAAAAATTATTATTCTAAGAGGTATTTTACAGAAAGTCAAATATAAAAAGCCATGATACACATGAAAAAATAGTCAAACATATTAGTAATCAAAGAAATGTATATTATAACAATGAAATACCACTTTCAAGCTATCGGATTGGCAAAGATATGAAATAACAATTAATAACTAGGGTGTCTAATGTAAACTGCGAAAAGATGGGCTTAGCAAACATTTCTGAAGAGCAATTTGGCAACATATTGTCTTAAAACTATGCATATTCTTGACACAACAATTCTACTTCTAGGAATATATTCTAAGAAATAATGAAGTATGTATAAAAAGGATGTTCATTACATCCTTTAACATCCTATGACATTGTTTATAATATGAAAAAATGTGAGCAACAAATGTTCAAAAATAGGAGCTTAATGAAGTAAATGATAATGCAGTCCTCAGAAAGGCTTTTGTAGAGCAATTAATGATATGGATAGATGATATGGTGTATTTTAAGTAAAAGAAAAATGTTTCAAAATATTATGTACCATATCATCCCATTTTAATTCTATGTGCATGATATATGAATGGACTAAACACCAGAGGGATATGTGCCAAAATATTAATAATGGCTATCACTGAACGGTTTAATTATAGGATATCTAATCCTTCTCTTTAGTTATTTTTATATTCTAAATCTCCCTATTCCCTTCATAAATAAAAAAAGATTAAAAATCATTATAAATAGAGAAAAAAGTAATTATCCTAATGATTACCCGTGTGATTTAAGGCAGCAGGTCTGAAACATTTTGCTCTTAGGACCCTTTGATACACTCCTAAAAATTATTAAGGAATCCAAAGAGCTTTTATTTATGTGGGTTGTATATATTTATATTTATTGTAGTAAAAATTAAAACAGAAACTTGGGAAATATATGTGAATTAATTAACCTAAAATAATAAATCCCTCTCATGTTAATGTATTTTTATGAAAAAAGTACTATATTTTTCTAAAGCAAAGACATTTAGTGAGAGGATTTGCAGAGTTCTACATTTTTTCAAGTCTCTTTACTATCTGACTTCACAGAAGATAGCTAGATTTCCATATGCTTCTACATTTAATCTGCTGTGGTATCACATGCTGTGCAGCCTCTGGGAAACTCCACTATCCATTCATGAGAGGACTTGAGTAAAAAGGCAAACAAAATCAGTTATTTATTATATAAATATAATGAAAATATTATACAATCAAAATAATAGTTATGTGAAAATTGTTTGGACCTTGTAAACCCTCTAAAAGGGGTTCGGAACCTTCTGGGATCCCCAGACCACATATTTAAGAATGACGGATTTACAGTATTGTAGGTAGATGGTATGAAGAAATTAACTGTAATGAAAAGATAACAATTTCAAATGTTTGTTGCATGCCAAGAACCATGCTGAAGGTTTATGAATACAATTTTGTTTAATCCCAACCATAACCATAAGAGCTAATTATCATCATCATGTTCATGTTACAGGTGAGGACACTGAGGCAAGAAGAAGCCAAGCAACTTGATTATCACCTCCAGGGCATTTGGCTTCAGTGTTGGTTCTCTTGACCATTACCTACTGAGAGCAACTCTAATCACCTCACACCATCCTGAGATAGATGGCCACATGCTAGAGAACCTAACAGCTGGGCTTTACAGTATCTGGAAGATCTGCTTATTTATCAGAAAAACCGCAATCTTACTGTATGCCATGGAATACAAAAAGGTGAAATTCTAATGGTATAAGGAAACATCCTTTCAGACTTCAGTGCATCGTCATCTTTAAATCATAGGGTCAGCCTCAGCTGTGTGCACAGAAATCTCTCTTCCTTTGGCTTCTTTGCTGCCTGCCTTTCCCTCCATCTTTCTTTTGGCTGTGGGGATCCTGTCCCTGTTCTTTATATCAGGCTAACCTGGTGAAGCTGTTCAGCCTCAGCTGTTCATTCTGGAGAGCAGAAGTGAGCTATTAGGTTTCTCAGAGTGGAGCACCCATCAGAGAAGCAAACCTCTTTCTTGCTAATGTAGAGCCACTTTCCCAGCATAACTTCAATGCATTGATATGCTACCTAAAAGCACAAGCCAATGATTTCTCAAAACCAAACTTACTTGAAAGTTAACAGAGTTTAAAAGAAACTTATTTTTAATATTTGAAATCATTTTTTTCATGTGATAGTTTATCTGTCATCTGTACTTCCAAATGACTACTTTTAGGCCATCTTTTAAAAATATGCAGTGATTGCTCATTTTTATGACTGTGAATATATGGAAGAGTTGGAGATACATCTGCAAAACCTTTTGTGTGCATATAAGAAAACATGTGGTCCAGACTTCTACTATTTTTTAAGATTTTACTTTTAAGTAATCTCTACTCCCAACATAGGGCTTGAACTTACAACCCCAATGTCAAGAGTCACATCCTCTACCAACTGAGCCAGCCAGGTCCCCCTAGACTTCTACTTTTCCTCCACCTCTTTTTGAGTCATCTTGAAACAGCTTGTCTATTAGTTCAAATTATTCTATTAGTAATCACCTTCTTTGCTCTCCTTTAAAGCCTGAAGTCTCAGCTCCATGCATTTCTATCATTTTTTTCCCTTAGGATATTAACTCTTAGACTTTAGGAGCATGCTTCTGATCTCTTTTCTCTTTCGCATCCACACACACATGTTTTGGAAGGATGAAGAGAGTATTTTATTCATTTCTATCACATTTATGCCTGGTGGTGCCTGGCATGTAGTGATACATTGGACAAAAACTTGTTGAATTGACCCTGTTAGAAATAATTCTTAAAATTCTTTTCTTGTTTTCTTTCCTTTCTTCCTTCCTAATTTCATTACACAATAAACACTTACTAAATTCTTCTTACAAGCGAGACATCATGCCAAGCAAGTACCAAGTTAAATATTTCATCATGCATGACTTCAAGAAGCTCACAGTGAGCAGAACTGCAGTTGGAAAGGGAAGTAGTGGTCTTAACTTTTGGGTTTTCAAAGTAATTTGGGGAGATTAGATCAAGATAGCATCCTAAACCAAAATGTCACAAAATGACAGAAACAATATTTTTGAGTGAGATATCAGTAATCGTACTGAGAATTAAGAAAGCATGCTAATAGCAGACTAGAAGTCTTGAGGAATTCCTAGGTGTTAAAACCAACTAACCAGCCAATCAACAACAAAATTACATAGGATCAGATCATAGGAGAAATAACCTTCAGAAAGTGTGGCCCAAACATGCACAAAAGAGTGCTGTACCCAGGTGGGAATAATTCTGGGGTAGGCTAAGCTCAGAGTCAGTGGCTACAAGGAGATGGAGGGGTCCATAGGCACATATCTGAATGTGTAAATGGCTCTGCTGTTGCTTAAGACAGACCTGTGCTGATGACAGGGAGTAGCTGAGCTGGCCAACAGGCTAAAGTGAGAAGGCTCTGGAACCAGAGAGCGTATTGCCCCAGGCAGGTGCTCCTGAACCCCCAACAGTGCTGGTGGGCCTCCACACTCATAAAACAAGATACCAGTAGGCTCTCCTATCTTTCCCCCACAATCACTGAGGATGGCTTAGAGAAAACACAGCAAGCAGATGTACAGGGATTTTCAAAGATCTTCCCGCATTGTCAGAGTAATAGGACAAACAGAAGAAGAATTTAAAAATAAGTACAACTAATATCCGTGACTTCTAAGAGATTATTATATCAATCAAAAAATAAACAGAGATTTTTGGATTTAAATATTTGTCACAAGAGACTAATATCCTCAATATATTAAGAGTTCTTTTCTTCTAAAAAAAACCCCAAAAATACAATAGGAAAATTGGCAAGGATAAGGGGATATAAATGATCCTTAAATATATGACTATATGCTCTGTGTCACTAATGCCAACTAGAAGTACAATTAGATAATATTTTCACCTATAATATTAATAAAGTTTGAATGCTTTGATGACATATTGGCTAGGTGATTGCCTTGCCAGTGAGAGTAAAATAAGCATAATCTATAAGAGAACCAGTTGGAACAGTTAGGCTACTAATCAAGTGATAAAATGCTGCTGATCCAGGAAATGCACTTCTAGAAAGTTAGATATACATGCACACAAATGAAATTTCACTTGTGTATACAAAAAAGTTAATTGCAGACTTTTTTGGATTGGCACAATATTGGAAACAATCAAAATATCTATCAGTAGGAAACTGGTTAAATAAATTATAGTACATCCATACAAGGGAGACTCATGCATTAAAAAGATTGCACAATTCTACATTTGGGAATTTATCCTACAAATATTCTCTTTTAAAATTTATTTATTTGACAGAGAGAGAGAGAGAGAGAGAGAGAGAGAGAACAAGCAGGTGGAGCAGAAGGCAGAAGGAGAAGGAGAGGCAGGCTCCCCCACTGAGCAGAGAGCCCAATGCAGGGCTTGATCCTTGGGATCATGACCTGAGCCAAAGGCAGATGCTTAACTGACTGAGCCTCCTAGGCATCCTATCCTACAAATATACTTGCATATAAGTGATGTATTTGCATAGACATACTTGCAAAGTGAATGAAAAAATTTATTAAAACATTTCTTATAATTACAAAAAGTGAGATAAATCAAATGTCCATTAATAGCAGCCTGATTAAATAAAACATGATAGATTCAAATGGTGAAGTACTTTTCTATTGTTAAAATAAATGTAGAAACTCAGTAGGTAAGATACTGAAAGTTCTCTTCAGGTACACAGTTAAGTAAGTGAAAAGTCAGGTGCATATTATACTATCTTTTGTGAATAAGGAGAAGGAAAATATATACATTTGTGTTGTACTGGTGCAAAAAAATGCTGAAACATTGTAAGAAAATAAAAATAGTGTTTTTCTGGTTTGGTCCTTGAAACTGGGCAAATGGGGGAGTAAGAGCTAGAGAGTTTTCACTGTATGTCTTAATTTAAAAAAATTAAGCAGTATGAAGGTATTGCTTCTTCAATGAATGTATTATCTCTTCAAAAAGTTTTAAAGAAAAGCACAAAAATCAAACAATCAAACAAGAAAAAGAAATGGCTCCATATGTGTTTATATTGAGATGTTCAAAATATATTGCTAAGTAAAAACAAAAGCAAAATAAACAAAGCACAAAAGCAGGATAGTATATGGAGTGTGATACAGTTGTGTTTAAAAAATATATATAAAAGCCTGATTCCTAGACTACATAAGCACATACTATCTCCGAGAATCTGAGAAGATACCCAAGAAATGAGTGCCAGGAGGAAGAGCTAAAAGAGAACTGGAATGGTGGAATGGCCAGGAGACAGAGATGTCAGAAAGACTTATATTTAACTATATTCCTCTTGGCAGTTTTTGAATTTTTTTCTATATGTATGTATTACCGATTTAAAAAATGAAGTAGTTTTCAAATGACATTACAATAAAAAAAATCAATAGATTAGGTGAATAGCATCATTAATATATGCTAAAGTATTTCATTTATCTTATTTTTTTAGTATATATGTGTTGGAAATACAAGGGTAAGAACTGAAAAAATTGAAGTAGAATGCATAACCTTCAAACTATTTTGCTCTCAATAAAATGAATCTTTCTACTCCTAAGTTAATTCAATAATTTTACTCCACTTTTACTCAATGGAACAAAAGGAGACTATGAAGAAAAATTACAACCCATAACAAAGCAAATTGGGCAAGAAGTGCAAGTATGTAAGCAATCACAATAAATTTCTAGTAGTAGCAAATTTTTAGTAGTATTTCAACTACTAAAGATTCTCAGCTTGGGTTGAGAAAAACATCCAACTCTGTTTTAGTTATAAGAGATACCCAAAATAAATTATATAAATTAATTAGATAAATTAAAATCAAGGGCAAGGCATACATGCCAGGTTAATGCTAACTAGCCATAAGAGATTCTTAATCATAGAAAACAAACTGAGGGTTGCTAGAGGGGAGGCAGGTAAGAGTAGAGGTACCTGGGTGATGGGCATTAAGGAGGACACATGATGTAATGAGCATTGGGTGTGATATACAACTGATGAATCACTGAACTGGTATTATAAGTTTCAGAGGTGACTGAAACTTCTACTCTACTATATGCTAATTAATTGATTTTAAATAAAGAAAAAAGAAATATCTAAGTAATTTAGATAAATTAATTAAGCAAATTGGATAATTTAATTAGATAAATTAAAATCAAGGACAAGACATACATACCAGGTTAATACTACCTAACATAAAATTTAAATATTGTTAAAATACCAAGGACAAAGTCCCAGAAAAAAGCATGAAAAGTGGCAAAGAAGGCAATTTTATATTGAGAAAAGGAAAAATCCACACTAATATATAACAGTCATGAGCATTATGTATCTAACAACATTAAAGTGTATAAATCAAAAACAGTTAAAAGTACAAAGGAAAAATGATCAGTCTGCAATCACAGTGGGAGACAGCTCCTTAGGAAATAACAGAACTATTAGACAAAAAAAAGAAAGGATCTAGAGTTTTAAATAACACCATTAGCACGTTTAATATTTAACTTTGTATCCAAAAAACAATGAATACACTGTCTTGTCAAACACATATAGTATAGAAAATTAACCATGTATTATTGGTCTATAAAGAAAATCTCAACTAATTGCAAAAAGCAGAAATCATACGGACCATATTTCCTGAGCACAAAACAATAAAATGAGAAACTATTAAGAATAGAAAAAAAAAAAAAGCACCTATCCATTTAGAACATACAAACAATTCTTCAAAGTCAATTAAAAGAAAAGAGCAAAAATCTGACATTTCACTGGGATTGCAGGGTTGACTTCATTGTACTGGTACACTGTGAAGCCAAGGGGGGTTGAAAGCTTGCTCAAGACCGCTGTGGTTTCAAAGGAGTATTGCCAAATGTAAATCTCCCTGTGGTTATACATGTTGATTCCAGTAAGGTTAATTTGTGGGAAATATTAGAGAACAGGATACTGAGAACTTTGTCCTATCTAGAAAAGTTGCAGCCAAATGCATGTTAAAATAAAACTGTTGAGGGATCCCTGGGTGGCGCAGCGGTTTGGCGCCTGCCTTTGGCCCAGGGCGTGATCCTGGAGACCTGGGATCGAATCCCACGTCGGGCTCCCGGTGCATGGAGCCTGCTTCTCCCTCTGCCTATGTCTCTGCCTCTCTCTCTCTCTCTGTGACTATCATAAATAAATAATAATAAAAAAAAATAAAAAAAAAATAAAACTGTTGAAATAATGATATAGTTTTTAAAAAGGTTATGGAGATATACCTAAGTCTATATTTTCATTTGGAAGAATAAAACTATAACAGTAAGCTTCTTCTTAAATCTCCCCCTTCCCAAAGGTAGAAAATCACTGGAATGAAAGAAAAATCTCCAGATACATAATGACATCTTCCTATAATAGAAGGCACTGACAGTTAATGGGAATATTCTCCTGAAACTCTAGAACAGGGATTCAGTAAAACAGTTGAACATTGCTTAATGAGAAAGGCCTAGATGAATGACAGCCCTGGACATCTGAACAAGAGGTCTGTCAGAGGCTAGTACATCCTTTTCAATGTTAGAGCTGGAGGAAACCTTATAGAAAAATTGTTCAACATTATCACTGTCATCACCAATTTCATAGTGAGGTAATCAGAATTGAGGTTACCTCTTTCCCAGACAGGATTTCTTCTATACTTCCCATTTCTGCTTAATATGTCCTTCAAATTTTTTCATTCTGAGTCCTAAGAGCTTAATAAATCAAGCACCCTTTAATTAAATTATTCTGAGAAGTTTTACTGATTAGTGGTATATACCTTAAAGGTAAAGCAGAAAATGAAATGTGACTATCTCTCAGATAACATGGACTTTGTAAACCCTGGAAATCAGGAAGGTTGTATAATTGGCCCCTTTCCTAAGTTCAGCTAGTCAGGGCCAATTAAGGGAATTCACCAGTGTTAATTTCTCAAGCAGTAAAGAACCTCGTGATGTGAACATGCATATGGTAAGCTAGAGCAAAGAACACAGCGTTTTGCTCAATCTGATACTGCCCCAGGTCTGGGACATGACATTTGTGATACCCTTTATACTTACCTGATTAGAAAAGATGATAAAAAAGACAGGAACGTCTTTTAACTGCAGGGGAAATTTCAACTCTTCAAAGAAGGAACTAGTAACATATTAGTTGTGAATGGATCTATACAAGGGTTTTCTGGTTGTAGTTGTTGTTATTTTGTTTTGTTTCTTTCACTGTCTTCTCCCTGAAGCAACCCTGCCCCATCAGAGATGCACATGTAAGAAGGTGAGTTTTTTTTTTTAGAAGAAGGTGAATTTTAACTATACATATATTTTAGCTTTGCAATGATATTAATTATACAAATTTAGTTCATTAGGTAAAATCTACCTCCACTATTAATCTTAACGCACTTGCTTTCCCTCTGAAACCTTCTAACCACATCCTCCGTGGGACAGCACAGCGTATTAGAAAAGAATGATTGAACATATTTCTTTACCTTTAAAAAAGTTTAGAGACTTAAAAAAAAAACTAATGGGGAGGTGGGATTCTGCTAGGCTTTTGGGGGTTGCTTTTTAACTTTTGAAAAGGAGATTTCTCTGCACAAATTGCACCATAATGAAAACTGCTAGACAATTAGAGTTCCCATTTTGTTTCTTTTAACATCGCAAATCAAATGGACTTCTTTAAAACAAATTATTGGTACTTTTGAATATACAGGATTTAAAAAAAAAATCAAACTGTAAATACCACTTTCTAAACACGATTAAAAACATTATATCTTTAGTTTTCTTTCTTCTATAAAGAAGCAGCCTATTAGTTATATAGTTCTATTTTGCATCTTTCAAATAGAGTTGGCCTAGATCAATTTCTTTGAAAGTAGGGCTAAGAGCAAAGCTGACAACTTTAAATGGGCAGCATCTTTAGAGTAAATATGCACAGAATTTAGAGATAAAAGATTTGGCATTAAATTCTGGCTTGTCCACCCTGTATGTATGTAATTTAGAGCACATTACTTACATCAGTTCTTTGATATAAATTGAGAGAAATAGTACTTAATTCATTAGGTTGTTGTGGGAATTAAAGAAATCTATTGGACTGTGAATTTTTTTGAAATTTGGCATTACATTTTACTCACCTTTTTCTTTTGATTTTTATTAATCATGTCCCTTGGCCTACCCTTCTTTGTGGTGTGACTAGATTGTCGAGGACTAAAATATTAATTTTAATGTACTTTTCCTTTGAAACCTTCCAATCATATTCTCTGTGATCTTATCACTGATGATTTTCCTCTTATATATAACAGAGATCACATAAATTTATGGCTTAATATTAAGTTAGTGACGCTTGCTAGTGAAGATATTCTAAACCTGCAATCTACTTTTTGCAATTACTTCTTTGATGTCATTTTCTATCACTCTGCTCACTCTGCTCTAGCCAGGCCTCCCTAGTATGCCTCTAAGCCTTTGCACCTGCTGACTCAAACACTGTTTCCTAGATCCCCATGCATCTAGCTCCTTCAATACCTTTTCTCTTTAGCTCAGGTCTCAACAAACTCCCTGTTTCACCCTTTATAAAGTAGCATCCTCAGTCCTTATCACCTATGCCCCCTTGCAAGCCCTATCCTATTTACCTTATTATTTTTCTCCATAGGACTATGACCAATTGAGAAAAACCTATTTATTTATTTGTTTGTTTGTTTATTCATTGCTTATTGTCTTCTTTCATTAGAATAAAGCTTTGTTGGGCCATCAGTTTTGTTTTGTTCTTGCAGTTGATTCTCAATAAATATTTGCTGAGTGATTAAATGATTGAACAAATGAATTAGTGCACATAGAGAGGATTCAGAAAACTTTCCTCCTTTACTCCAGACCCAGATAGGACTCATTAGCATAATTCCTAGGACAGAATGTAAATGTCTTCATTCAAATGTTCAGTGTCTCTTCCTATTATTTGTTTCAACATCTGTCTTTTCCATTGTATTATAAAGTCCTTGGAAGTTGGTGATCCTGTTGTATTTCTGTCTGTATCTTTTCCTTTCATCCTCCACTCATTCCCTTAGTACTGGCTAGCACACAGTAGGCTCTTCTATGTTCATTAAAACAGAACAGACTAATACAACCCAGCATAGCTTTTGTAGCTGCCTAGCCTAATCAAGGAATGTCACAAGGACTGTGATGTTATATTTGATATGGTTATTCTATATATACTATATATTTTTCCAAGATTAAAAAGAAATCAGTTGAGGGTGTTTCTCTTCTTGTTCATAGAGATATCTCAATGAGGCTCCATTTCCTATCGCCCGCTGCTCAGCCCCAGGCACTGTAAAGATAGAGCTTCCAAGATTCCTGCAGAAGAAAAGCTTCTGAATGTCAGCACTAAAAAGTTGGTGGGATCTGTGTTTAGCTTTCTTTAAAAAGCAATTCTGAGAGGAAAAAAATTTTTTGATTAGCCATTATGAGCCACCCTTTCTCAAGTGAGATTCTGTGAAGAAGTGTTTAAATGTTAGCTTCATTTTTGTAAACGTATGCACACTAGCTCTTTCATAGAACCAGAATGATTTTCCTGGATCAAAGATTTGCTTGAAAATCACTCTTTCATTAATGGTGAAGTGTCTGTTTTGTTACAGTGAAATTCTAAGAACTCACTATAGAAATTAATAGATACATTAAAAAAATCTAATGCATTGTGCTTCCTATATAAAGATGACGCTTTGGACCTGGCATCAATGTCTTTGGTACTTTGAGCTATTTTCTCAACAATGCGATTAGACCACATGTAAAAGATGACTGCCTGGGGCTGGGGTATGGGCTCTGGTCTTCCTGAAGAGTAGATAAGTATAAGCTGCTTCTGGTAGGTGTAGAATGGATTAGAAATCAACTTTTTCTGTGTTTTCCGCCCGACTCTTGCCACTTTCTATTTATGCTTGACATTTATTATTTCTGGATCTCATCTCTATAGAAAAAAATATTTTTAAAAGTCCAGGATCCTAAACCTCTTAACAGTCTTTGTGTTTTGGGGTTTCGGACTCTCTAGTCCACTCTATAATCTGTATCTATAAATACCCAACTTTCAATATGCCTTACCTAGAAGATAAAATGATGTTGTAATGATGAAAGTGGTTACCTTAACTGTGTGCATAGGGGGTCCCATAATTTTATAGGTTATTTTACTGAAAGGACCTGCGTGCTTGACTTGTTTGCTTTTACCCTAAAGAACGGCTAGATAATAACTTGCTGGATCAAGCAGCAAAAAGCAACTGTAACAGAATCCTCTTCCTGTTGACAGAAGGTCAACGTGGCTGTTCTAGCTGTACTGACTGACATCTCTGTTCTGAGGAATAATTAGGTATCTTTATACCTTTGCTTGTTTCATCGGGAACATCCATTATTGACTGAGGTAGCAGAAGTGGAGGCCACACCTGAATGATGGGACATGCTTCCAGTGACATCTGATGTATCGACACTTTTGCCATCTGTTCCTCATCATTTGTAGCAATTCTTGTGTGTGTGTGTGTGTGTGTGTGTGTGTGTGCGTGTTTTAAAGGGAATGAGAAGTCAGGACCACATTATTTCCTCAGAATATTGGATTTTTATTTTCTTTGAGTCAAGGGAACTTAGACATGAACCTGGATGCCATCTTTGATGCCTCTGTACAGTCTTTGAGTGAATTCAGTTTTTTCAGAAAGGCAAAATGCAGTTTGGGGTCTAGTTCATGCCTTAAATCAATTGGTTTAATTTATCTCCCTGCGTCAGCACACCAATATCCATACAGTTATTTTGGTAAACCTACCCTTATAAGTAGTGCATAGTGAAACTAATACCATGATATCTCATCAGTAAATCTCTAAGGTGGAGATAAGAAACTTTAATGATCCACGAAACATGTCAGGTACCAGATGAATCCAGGAATGTGATACCTAACTGCACTCAGTCACCCAGGATAGAAACCTGGCTATCGTCCTTGACACCTTCCTCTCCTTTACTCCCCAGGATCAAATAATCCCCAAGTTCTGTTGACTTGGACTCACACACATATACTGAAGTGATTCTCCATTTCTATGTCAACTATTACTGTCATCATCTGGGTCTTAACCTGTAATCTCCTAGTACAATACGCTCTCTATTAATCTTCTAAACCCAATTAAATATTAAACTTCTGAAGTGTAAAACTGTTTCTGCCACTTTACTATTTAAAATCACTGAGTAAATTGTTACTGCTATCAGAGAATATGCCTGATGCATAATAGGTACTCAATACGTACTCATTAAATGAAAGAAAGAATGAATCCTGTAAGCTAGGATCCTTGGCATTGACCAATAAAACCACCACTTCTTTGCTATGAATTCCATTGATGGTACGTAAGGGAATGTTCATAATAAATACATTTACTTCAGTGGTTATATATTTATTTTTTATGAGTTAAGTTTTACTAATTTTTCATGTATAAATATGATATAAAATGCACTTTTGGCATAAATATCTTAGGTTGTAATAGTGAGTTCATTTAAAGAAGGAGTATTAGCTATGGGTAGCATAAGGGGAAAAGGGCTAAGACCAACATTACAACAATCATCACTGTAATCACTTGCCTACATATTTATTTCTCCTATTGGATCCTGAATGCCTCTAGACCAGTGAAAGTCCTTTCATGATGCCATATGGGGAAAAAACACTATTTTTTTAGTGAACAAAGTTAGGCAAATTTAGTTTGGATAGTACCAGGACTAGGCCATGGGTTAATGAATGGTAATTGTTAGGATGATGTTTAGATAGAATGACTGTGTCCATAAAAATAGCATCTTTAATATTTCACCTTTGCAATGTTTCAGTGACTATTTAAACCTGAGTTTTGGAAACTAGATCAAAACACATTTTCTAGGCAGGGTCTACATAATACCCAAAGTTTTCAGTACAAAGTAAAAAATTCAGCCAATTATTTGGATAGTTAGTTTTCATAGAACCAAATATTCAAATCATAGAAACCATTTAGAAGCCTGAAACTTAAGCTTCCATCATAGCCGTCCCCTTCTCTTCTCTAGAAAGTTGTTCTCTGAAGTCATAGCTCTAAATTCTACAGATTAGGTTAAAAATGAAAGTCCAAAGATGCAGACAAGATGCTTTTCAATGTACTTTTATTTATGACTGTATGGCCCTGGATTTCATTTGTTTTCATTGATATTTTTTTCCCCTTTTAAAAATTTATTTAGACTTGTAGAGTCCAAGAGTTTGGGAGTTCTCGATGATGGTTTGACATCATCTGGGCAATAAAAACCTGAGCTGAGAAGGGTTAGCATGCCTGGGTCTTAAGGCCAAAATAAGTAGTGGCGACCAGAAGCCAGATTTGCTGGCATCCAGGGTGTGCTTCCCTCTAGGGAATGCTGCCTCTCTTTCCTTCCTCCCCATCCCTGTAATTCCTCTCTCTGCACTGACCTCCTCCATTAAATGGGTAGTCTTTAATTGTTTTGCTTTGTGAAATGAGTTATATATACCTAAGGAAGGTATGTATAGAGCCGGGAATATTTTCTTTTCATTAATGGTCCATTTCTGTAAGTAGGTTACTTTCCAGAATCTGTCCAGCAACTCACCACGTTGTCTCTTGACATGCACTTTCTTAGTGCAGAATTTACCAAAAAGTAGGTCTTTCTGGCACCATTTTCCACAGGGATTGAATCAGTGAATCAGTGACGTGGGACAGACCTTTGCAGTTAAAGGGAGGTCTTACTAGGCACCTCCATCAATTTGTGGAAGGTGCTAGGAAGAAGCCTAACAAACTTCTTGTTGCATAGACTACAAAAATCACATTTTTAAGAGGCTCAAGTGCCTTGATGATACAATTTATTTTTGGATCTGGTAGGAAAACCACTTTCAGAAATATTTAGGTTTTAACCTAAAAATATGTTTCCATAAAAGAATTCTAGATGACATACTTCAAGTTGAATATTGCTGAAGTGTTAAGTGAACAGCAGATTCCATATCTAGAACTCTTCTTGACTGGGTAACTTGGACGCTCATGTAAACTGGTTGTTTGACTGGGGGCCTGTTAAGCAGCTGCCCACAGGTTTCTGGGTTTACTCTGCTTTTCCATCTGCTTTACCTGTTCTCTATTTCTGAATAATTTATTTTGCCATCTGCATAAACAGAACACCTGGCTGAAGGCTAACTCTTACTCCTAAATAATTTAAAGGAAATAACCTCTTTGGTCTTTACTGGAATAATGTAATGACTTTCAAGAACAAAGCCCTTAAATAAATAACTCTTGGGGACATTTCTAATGCTTTAACTCTTATATTAACAGTTTAAAAGTTCATATCAACCTATTTTTAAATTAAAATTGCATTCCCATTTTTGCTTTTAATTTTTTTCTTAAGATATCAGTTCTAATGGTTGCCTTGGCTTTTAAGTTTCTTGCTGGTGTGTTTTTGCAAGTCTTCATGTAGAATTGTTTGCAGACAATTATGACTTCTTTGGACCCTAACTGAAAAATTGCTCAACTCTTGACTGTCTGGGAAAATTAGCAATAATTTTATGTGCTTTTTTCCTAGCAGTTTACTTCAGTAAGTGCTTAGAACTCTGCTAGCAAATATGCACGGCGTCATATAAGAAACATGTTATCCTGGATGCCTTCTGCTTTTGCTGAGGTTCTCTCTTGGTGATGCAATTATTTTTAATATTTCTTTCACTGTAAAAGGAAACTCAGTTATGGTACAGATTCATGAGCCGAAGGCAAGCACTCAAGTTGAACTCCTACAGATCGATTTATTAATAAATAATCTTATGAACTCTCAGTCTTTTAAATTTCAGTGATGACAAGAATGAAAGTATCTCATATCAAATCTCTACCTTGCTGCTTACTGACTGTGTGACCTTGGGTGATTTACCTCATTGTTCTGGGCCTTGGTTTCCTTACCCATAAAATGGGGGTAATAATACTTATCCCACAGTTTCTAGTGTAAAGTGCAGCATGTATAGCATTTAGGTATTGAATAAGTGAGACCTTTATTTAGTATTTTTTCAAATTGAATAAAATGTCAAAGTGGGTTTTTCTGGATATCTTATATAAATAGGATTTAAACAGTTTTTTTAAAATTAATAAATTAGAAAAAATAAAATTTTTTATATTATTACTTTTATTTGCATTCAAAATATACTCATCATAATTTTAATTGAAAAATATGGTCATCAATGCTTGCAACAATGATGCTGTGTGCTATATACTACCTGTAGAGAATAACTCAGCAATGTCCACAGTCTAGTTAAGGTACAGATTCCTGGTTTTTCCTACATTTGCTGGTCCTGGATAGTTTCCCTTCTTGAGGTCTTAGATCTGTTGTTTTGTTGTTTTAATTTTATGTCTTCTTTATGGTTAACAGCTGTCATTTCTTGCTATAGTTTACAGGTTTGCCTAGAGCAGTTTCTCTCTCTCATTTTAATATTCTTGTACTCTGTTGCAGGTTTAGAGCACAGAATTCTAAGGGTTGGTTTTCCTATGTATATGTTATAATGCAAGAGTTTTGGGACATTTTGCCATTCATTGGTCAGTGGTAGACAATGTGTGCCAGAGAATACTTGAATTGTATTGGCTTGCAAATCTACTATTCCACAGAAACACGACATTATTTATTATACAATGATTTGGTTATTATATCAGCTAGGGAAGAGATTTGGCTGATTCTCATTTATCTAAAATTTAAACAGTCTTATAATTCCAACAACTTGAATAAGGCTGACAAATCACAAGTTTAAGTTATCCTCAATAGTTTCTTATTGTATTAAAGCTTATTAAAGCAAGTTTAAGTTACCCTCAATAGTTTCTTATTGTATTAAATCTTATTAAAGCAAGTTTAAGTTATCCTCAATAGTTTCTTATTGTATCTAAATTTATGATATTCAAATTATTTGAAAAATACTCATTTTCATTATGGAATTTCTACTATGAGCTAGGCAATGTGTGGTGTGATGGAAATATCAAAGGAATAAAAGATGTTTTGTATCTGTAAAGATGTCAGCCTAATGATGGTGGTATTGGGGAAAAGGACGAAGGGTAGAGACATAAATAAATAAATAAATAAATAGAATAAAGTATAGTATGAATTATGATGCACATATATTCAGAATATAACCAGAGGCCCAAAGGCAACAATGGTCCATTCTATATGGTAGGACCCAAGGAAGGCAGAGCAGAGCTGTGGGGATAGGCTCCTCAAGGAAGTGAGATGTACCTTAAACAAGGAGTTGCTGTTCTTGAGTCAGATAAATCTATAAATGGTATTCGGCTTGATGTGGTAAATTTGAAGACTGAAGTGGTAGCTTGAGCCATTATTCATGCTGGAAGGCAGGCTATGTGTGTTGGGGATGGAGGAGTAGAGAGATGGGACCATGGATGTGGGTCCTATCTACATTTTCCAAAGAGGACTCTGATGTAGTGTTGTGGATGGGATGAAGGAAAGTAAAAGCGAAAGCCATATGACAGGGGCCCCTGGGTGGCTCAGTCAGTTAAGCATCTGACTCTTGAACTCAGTTCAGGTCTTGAACTAAGGGTCTTGAGTTCAAGCTTGAAAAAGAAAAAAGAAAGAGAGAAATAAAAGAAAGCCAAGCGATAGATAATGGGGCTATGGCACTGGTCCAAGAGAGGAGCCATGATCTCGAACTTTGGTTCTTACAAATAGCAAGATTCATCTGGTTAGTATCAGAAACTTACCATATAGTGATTTAAAAAGATAGGTGATCTAGGCAAGGGAAGAGATGGTGGAGATATCACAGAGAAGAATTGCTGGTGATTTCTTGTTCAAATAGCTCAACTCAAAGTCCCTATGGCAGACTTGCAGGGGTCACCTTATGGCGACACTTGCAGGTATGTTTTGCCACTCCTTGTTGCTGGCTCTGTGTCCACTTCTAACTCAGAAACTAACTACTCTCAGCTGATTTTTCTTCTCAATTCTATGCTTCTCTTTTCTTAGTCAAGGTGAATCATTCCATTCTTCATGGGTTTATAGTACTCTACTAAAATTTTCCACATAGCAGTATAATTATTTGTACATCTGACTAGATAATGAGACTTATAATGCTGAGAACATACTTTTATTTATCTTGTATCCCAGTGCTGAAGACTGAGCCTGATTATATATATGCTTGTGTGTGATTGTGTATATCATATATTATGTTTGTATCATATATAATTGACTACATAAATATATATTTATATATAAGCCCATCAGATATATTAATATCAAATATTTGCATGACAACGTCTATTTGGTCTGTTTGGCATACATATTTCCAATCCCGTATTTCAGCACTTATTGGTACAATGGAGGCTATATTAGTCATCTGCTGTTGAGTAACAAACCCCTAAAACTTCATTACTTAACACAACAGCCCTTTGTTTTTTTTCCCCACTCTTCTGTGAGTTGACTAGACTGCTCTGCTGATTTTAGCTGGTCTCATTCTTGTGACTCACTCAGCTTGGAGCTCAGTTGAGATTGATGGTCTAAGAGGGTCTCACTTGAATACCTGAAGTGTCATTTGGGATAGTAGGAATGACTGTGATGGCTGGCTTCATTCTCCAACTGATCTTTCATGCAGGGTATCTTCACAGCATGGTGGTCAGAGGGCTCTAAGACAAGAATAGGACTTACAAGTTCTCCTGAGGCCTCCTTAGGAGCCTGCACAAACACTTCCACTGCATTCTGTTGGTCAAAGCTAGTCATCTGGTGAACCCAACTGCAAAGGAAAGGAAAGAGACTCTACTTCCTGATGGTGTGGGCGAAATCACACTGAAAATCGGCCTACGGATGGGTCATGTTTCCAAACAAACAAACAAACAACAACAACAACACAAAAAAAAAAGAGGGAGAGGGATTTCCAAGGGACTGATTCTACTTATCATTACCCTTTATTGAACAATATTGGAGATCAGATCAGAAAAACTTTTGTTAACTTTCATTATTGATCTTTTAGAATGAATTACTTCTTGAAACACCTTCATTGCTTAATGTGTATTAACTAATGAAAGAAAAAGAAAAGGTGACCTCAGGCTGAAGTCTGAGCACAGAGTTGACAGTGGTAATAAGGAGGAAGAGAGAGAAAAATTTTAAACGAGTTGAAGAAGAAGCACCTGGGTGGCTCAGTCAGTTAAATGCTTGACTCTCAATTTCGACTCAGGTCATGATTTCAGTGTACTGGAATTCAGCCCTGTGTCTGGCTCCATGCTTGGTGGGGAGTCTGCTTGGGATTCTCTTTCCCTCTCCTTCTATCCCTCCTTTTCCTCTAAAAGATATAAATAAATCTTTGAAAAAAAAAGTAAATGATCCAAGGAAGAAAGGAAAGATGAAAAGGCAAAGCTACATCTTGAAAATAATCAAGGGGGGAATCCCTGGATGGCGCAGCGGTTTGGGGCCTGCCTTTGGCCCAGGGCGCGATCCTGGAGACCCGGGATCGAGTCCCATGTCAGGCTCCCGGTGCATGGAGCCGATTCTCCCTCTGCCTGTGTCTCTGCCTCTCTCTCTCTCACTGTGTGCCTATCATAAATAAATAAATAAAATTAAAAAAAAAAAAGAAAATAATCAAGGATGTCCTGGTGAGCTATATCAGAGTCCATACAGAATACAGGGTAATACTGACACTGAGCCTAGCATAAGGAAGGTGTGAATCTATATCATCTACATCTATGTGTGTGCAGATATGTGTGTATATGCAGATAGGTAGTATAGATATAGGTAGATGGACATATGTGGAAAACTATGACACAGAAATAATTTTAAAAGGCATTCATACTGAAAGTCACCAGAAAGGTAATATCAGAAAGGGGAAAAATGTTCATTAAAGGATATGATATGAATGAAAAAGGTTAAGAATCCAAGCAAAGTCACAGCGATGTACAAGTCCAGACAGAAAGTAGAGTTTGTAATTGAATCCTATCACAGGCAATCTGAAGTGTTAAAAGAAATAAGGGAAAAGGAGAAAGGATTGACACATCTGGGTATAATTGGGATAAGTGCTAGAGTAAAAATGTGGGTCTTTTTCACTGGTCTTGTTATTTAAAGTATTAAAAATGTCCTCAAAAGAAAACTGGATTATTGAACAGGTGCCCAGCACACACTGCAGCATGTCTCACTGGCTTATCGAGTTATAGCATCGCATGGAGTTTGGGCTTTCTACATATCTGTGTATTTTACACGCATTCCTGCTGAATGCTTGTCAATAGTTCTGATCATTAACACTGTTTTTTAGTTTTGGAGGACCAAAAGGAAGGAGTTTCTCTAAGGGGAAGGAACAAATCTCTCCTCCCAATTCCTTATCAAGCCTCTGGCTCTTGACCATGGTGGAGGAGACTCCACTAAAGACGCCCTCTGTCATGGCAGACTTCTTTCCAGGTGGTGGGCCCTCCCACACATATTTCCTGGTAAGGCAGGGAAGTCTGCCCAAGAGCGCAAGATGGCTTGAGGGAGACTGGAGAAGCGCTCTTCTTAATTTTATTATTTCCACTGTCTTTACTACAGCCAGTGCCACACTTCACATCTCAGGATAAGGTGGGAAGAAGAAAGGAGAGAGGAGAAAGGCAGGCAAATTGCCTTTCCTGACCACAATCAATCTGTAGAGGGGTGCTATACTCTCACTGTGGGCTGATAGCAGCTCATTTTCTGCTTTGTGATAGGGGAGGAGATTGGCTAAATATCCTGCCATCCCAAAATTACATTTTAACTGAGTTAGTAGTTGGAACCCAAACTGCTCCTGCATCTGGTGGTCACTGAGAGATTTGTCAAGTCCTCTTCTTCATATCAACTCAATGGCATGTATCACTTCTCATCATGACTGTCTTAATCCCCACATGAGGTAGAAGGGCTCAAGGATGTCTTTATTCCCTATAGTGTCTAAAGCCATGCCATGCCCACAATAAATGTTCAATAAATATTTATTAAATGAGTACATGAATGAAAGGCAAAAGCCAATCTAACTATGAATGGCAGGATAATTTTGTGAAGGCTAGAGATCTATCTGATATTTACCTTTTCAAACAAATTATCATTAAAATTATTTTTATGTCTTTGTTAGTTCAGCGATTCCCTTGATGTTCCATGTCATAAATGCAGCACTGACAAAGACATAATTTTATCTCATAGGGCCAAGATTTAGATTAATCTCTCATATTTTAAAGCAGATACTCCAATTCTTTCTCCAAATCCTCTCATTCTAAAAGGAAAACAGCTTCCTACAAAGTGATGGAGCCTTGTATTCTTCGACGCCTACTTCATTAACTATGTGACACATTTAATATTCTTCTAGGATATTAATCATGCATCTTCACCTTTGCTTTTGTATTTAAAAGCCAGGGGTCAGGAATTTCAAAGGAAATACTTTGTTACAATTCCAGAATAGTGAGAAAACACAATGGTAGAGACTAAAATCTATCACGGTATTTTGGCTTCTTGCCTTCCTTTAATTTTACAATGGGGGGAATATCAAGGTGAGACTTGATTCCCTTTAGGAGTCCCTTTCCTGTGTGCTCTGTGTCTAGCCAGGAGAGAGACTGACAGAATGATAACACTTGATGCCAGGCTCCCTTGCCCACTCAAAGACCCTCCCTCAGGTATCAGTTGCTTGGCTGAGCTTTGAGGTCAACTAGACACCTCCCCTGAGGCTTACCTGGCCTGAGGGACAGAGCGACCAGAAAATCCTCTCATGGAGGGCAGTTGTTATCTGAGCTAGGATCAAAGTCCCCCTCTGTCCTCCAGAAAAACATCTTCCAAACTGGGTCTCTTTCTCCAGGATTCGAATGAATGTTGAATGAGTCCCCGGGGACACCAGTTGCTTCGCTGAGAAACAAGCTGTCAGAAATAGTGGGCGACGAAAGTTCAGCTCCTTTTAAGGTCCTTTTTGTTAAACGATTTTTATTCATTGCCTCAGAGGCCCATCAGAAGTTAATCAAGAAATTCCGCAACAGGGAAATGTGGTGATTAATTTTTTGACACTTTTCATTTTGTTATTTGGGTTTTGTTTTTCCCGAATTATGACATTGCTTTATTCCTATAGTATTCACAGTACCCATGAAAGGCACTATGAATATAACAAGCCATCGCTCAAACGTTCAGCTTTATACTTGGAAGCATTAAAAATAATAAGTAACTTTTTTAGTGAACAGATTTGGGTTTCAAAGTGATAAAGTTTCTTTTGCCTTATGCTAAATCTTTTAGAGCAATTGATAATAGCAGCATTAAACTAGGTGATATGCATGTTCTTAATACAAGTATAGTAGTCCAGAAAGTTCTGACCATAATTTTCCATCACATCAACATGAACCATTTATTTAGTGGTTCCAGGTTCATCAAGACTCAAGTACATCCAAAGTGGTGCTTTAGTTTACTGCTAAGCAGATAACCAGTACTGGAATGTAAACTTCAAGATCTGGAACAACGTCTCATCCCATCCTTCTAGCAACTTCCACAAGACCTGGAACCCAGGAGAGCTCACATAAACATCTCTTGAGGTGAACTGGACTGAGCATGGCATCAATTACATTGTTGGAACTAGAGCTCTGATTAATTGTACTACAGGTCAAAATGTCACAAGGACAGGATATAGATCTGGACCTAGCAGCGAGAATATAGCATTTGGAAGTACACTTTTTAGAGATGATGCATTTCGAATATTTCTATTCTTTTCAGTGTAAATATATATTGCTGACATTGTAGTTATAGCCATTTTATTCAATGCATTTCAGGTTGCTCAGTTTAAATTGATGTTTTTGGTAGCACCACCAGTGGGTAGGTGGGTGGGTCAGATATTTTAGTCGTGACACACTATTGTATAGCCATCTGTTACACTGAATGGATTATTTTGTTTATCAAGTGTCTTTGAATAGCAATTTCAGTTTTGTATCTTATTTCCTTCTTTGCTGAGGGTATTGCCAGCAGATGCAAGCTACATATTGGCTTGAGTTTCTTGCAGTTCCCAGCCTAGCTTTTTTTTTTTTTTTTAACTTTTTTTCCTTTTTTTTTTTTACTTTCCCTTAATACTTTTCTCCTCAACAAATGCGCCATTCTAAAGAAATTCAGCATTTTGAACACAATCTCCTAAAATTAACAGTTTCACTAATTCTTCTTTCAAGAAACATTTCTTATCTTTTCTTATCTTTCCAGGGTCATTACCAATAATACCACAATTCCCCACACCCCTTTTTGGTCTTTTTTCCTTGCTGGGTTTATTTCTCCTTATAAATAACTAGTTCTTAAATGACAAATGCTTTGAGAGAAGAGGTTGTGGTTTTTGTCCAGGGTGCTGTTGAACAATTGTTCTATTGATTTAAATCACTAGAACTCCATCTGGATTAGAGTTTGTGTTAGTAGATCTGGACACAAAGAGTCAGTATTAACCACTTAGTCTAAACCTGAAAATCAGAGAAATCCAAACAAGTATGATGATAATCCTGAGGAAGGCATTATAGGGAACCCAGCACCTATTGTCAGGACTCCAAACAGGGTGATGGTGATGATGACAATGGTGATGATGATGGCTAACACTTAAGTAGCACTTACTGTGTGTTCAGTATTATTCAAAACTGTCTATCTATCTATTTATCTATCTATCATTTATTATCACCATTTATCTACTCGCTGAAATCTCACAACAATCTTATAAGCTAGGGATTATGATCTCCATTTCATGTCTGAGGAAACTGAGGGACAATACCACTAAATGTTGCACCAAATTCAGACTAAATGGATAGTAAATGGCAGAGTCAAGTTTTAATCCTGACTTTGCAGGGCAACTCCAAATTTTTTTTTATTTTATCCACATGCCACATCATATATATCCACATGATAAAGGATGGAGAGAGTAGTACAAACATATTGCTGCCTGTGAAATTCCAATCACTGTAATTCCCCTGACTTCATGCTGCTTCATCTAGTGCAAGATCAGAATTGAAAGCCAGTTAATTCAATACAAATAGAGAAGAGCCCATGAGGATGCACACTGGTTGAGATAGGGGCCTGGCCAGGTGAAGACGGAATAGAAGCTCAGGCAGGTGATTCCAGGAAGGGAGGAAAATCATGAGTTGAGGCAAAAAGGAAGCCACAGTGTGGATGTGACAAGAGTCCCCTCACGTGGTGTCACAAGAATGCGAAGTGGGACTCTGTACTGTGGCAGGAGATGAGCACAGAGAGGTGGGCAGAGGTTTAGTGGAAGGTACTTGGTAATTGGTTGTCTCTAAGGGTAAGACAAGACTATTGAATTGACCTGCCCTTGACAACATGGGAAACATGACACTGGCAGTACCTGTGTCTCCTCTCATCAACTGCCAGAGGAAAGATCTGGTGTGGGGGCTTGTGACCACATGCCCACTGCTCAAAGCTCCCCCCCATCATCCTTGTTCCACTTCAAGGCCGGGTCTCTGATACAGGAATGTGCAGAGGCGAGGGAATGGCTGGATCCTTCAACTACACTGCATATCATTATTTGACTTCTGATCGCACTACCCTTCTTTTGGAATATACCATTGAGACTGCATGCTGGAAATCTCCCCTGCTTAATGAAACTGTTCCCTGACTAAAGTTATTTCTCTTCTCTCTCTCTCTCTGCAGGTGAAAGAATCAGATTATGTTGGATGAACTTACATATGTCAGCCTAGTAGTTTGATAGAGTTGGAAAATCAGCCAGAGTAGGTAATCTTGAGGAAGAAGCAAAAGGCTGAAGAACAGGAATAGGAGGAAGAGTTTTATTTTTTTAATTTTTTAAATTCTTATTTTTTATTTTTTTTAGGAGGGAGAGTTTTAAAAGAAATTTTAAATGTGAGACACTAGCAAAAGCAAGATAAGGGGTGCTAAACAAAGCAGACAATGTGGATTTTAATACAGTTTCATAATGCCTTGTAGAGTTTAAAGTACTCAGTTACTGTGGCTCCAAGAGATTTTTCTTAGCTTTATTTATGGCACTTAATATCTTGTTTCACTGTAATTAACATGTCTCTATTGCTGGATCGTGAGATCCTCAAGTCTGATCTTATTCCTCTTTCCACATCTCCAGCAATTATAATAGTGCTTGGCACAAAATTATTACTTAATAAATGAAGGTTAAATTAAAAAACAACAACAACAGAGAGGCACAGAGAGGTGCGGGCCTTATTTTTGTAGGTTGGGGGTTAGGGAGAGACAGGACTTAGGTTAGAGGGCAATTATGCAAAAACAATCAAAATTATCCTTGAACAAATAAACAATTAAACTTTATAGGCTCCAGTTGGTTTTCTTTATCTTTTTTTTTTACATTAATAGATTTTATTTTTTAGGGCAATTTTAGGTTTACAAAAAAATTGAATAGAAAGTACCGAGTTCCCAAACACTCTCTGCCTATCTCCCTCAATTTCCCATTTTATTCATGTCTTGCATCGGTGTGGTGTATTTGTTACAATGGATGAACCAATATTGATACATTTTTATTAACTGAAGTCCATAGTTTACATTGGGCTTCACTCTTTGTGTTGTCCAGTTTTATGGGTTTTGCCAAAAGCATAATGTCATGTATCCACCCTCACAGCACAATATAGAATAGTCTCACTGCCTTAAAAATCCCCTGTGCTCCCCCTACTCATCCCTTCTCTCTCTTCCTAATCCCTAGAAACCACTGTTTGTTTTCATTGATTGTTTTATTGTTTATTGATTTTTTCCCATAATGTCACATAGTTAGTCATGTAATATGTTACCTCTTCAGATTGGCTTATTTCACTTTGCATTTAAGGTTCCCTCATGTCTTTCCATTGCTATATGGTGCATTTCTTTTTAGTGCTGAATAATATTTTAGTATATGGACGTTCCACACTTTATCTGCTCGTCAATTTAAGGACATCTATATTGTTTCTAATTTCTGGCAATTATAAATAAAACAGCCATAAACATCCATCTACAGATTTTTGTATGAATGTAAGTTTTCAGTGCATTTGAGTAAATACCTAGGAGTGCAATTGCTGGATGATGTAAGACTAAGTTTAGCTTTGCAGGAAACTGTCAAACTGTCAAAGTGGCTGTACCTATTGCTCCACATCCTCACCAGCAGGGGCTGTTGTCACTGTTTTGTATTTTCACTATTCTGACAAGTGAGTAGTATTTTGTGTTTTACTTTGGAATTTCCTAATGATGTATGATGTTGAGTATCTTTTTATATGCATGCTCACCTTCTGTATACCTTCTTGGGTGAGGTGTCTTTTTTTTTTTTTTATTTGCCCACTTTTACTGGATTGTTTGCTTTCTTAATGTTAAGTCTTAAGAGTTCTTTGTATATTTTGGACACAAGTCTGTTATCAGATATATATTTTACAGATATTTTCTCCCCGTCTGTGGCTTGTCCTTTTATTCCCTTAACAGTGTCTTTTGCAAAGCAGAAGTTTTTAATTTTAGTGAAGTCCAAAGTCGCTGTTTTTCTTGCATCAATTATACTCTGTATTATACCAAAAAACTCATTGCCACACCCAAAGTCACCTATAGTTCTCCCTCATGTTATCTTCTAGAAATTTTATACTTTTGCATTTTACATTTAGGTCTATGATTCATTTTGAGTCATTTTAAACTAACCTATTTTGTCAGTCTTGTCCCTCCTGCTGTCCTTGTAATGTTGATTCTGTTTTTTGGAGCAAGCCCATTACTCCTCTGATTAAGTAAGCTTATTTGTTTCCAAAATATCATATGATATTCAATATATTTTTTAGCCTCATCCTTTTACTTCCCAAGAATTGATCATGAAATGTGTCATTTTGAATAATTTACTTAACATGGTTTTTCTTGCATTTTCTAACCTGTAAGAATGGGGGCCTTTGGGATCCCTGGGTGGTGCAGCCGTTTGGCGCCTGCCTTTGGCCCAGGGTGCGATCCTGGAGACCCGGGATCGAATCCCACGTCAGGTTCCCGGTGCATGGAGCCTGCTTCTCCCTCTGCCTGTGTCTCTGCCTCTCTCTCTCTCTCTGTATGACTATCATCAATAAAAAAAAAAAAAAAAAAAAAGAATGGGGGCCTTTGTTAATATTATTGGAGAGAGAGTGAAATGATTAAATATTGGAGCTATTAAGGGTGAGAGTTATATTTACTAAATACTTACCATGTTTCAGGAATATATTAGGAACTTAAGTATATCTCATTTAGTCATCATAGTGATCTCTTAGAAGTTCTTACTCCCTTTCTGTTAGCAAAGAAGCCCAAAGCTCAGAGAAGTTCCAAAATTTGGGACTAGAATCTAAACCCAATTTGACTGACACCGAAGTCTGCTCATTCCATTTGTCCACACCACATTCCTCTCAGGGACTCATAAGGAGAGCCTAGAAAGACTCATCTTGCCTTGAACTGAGGCTTAGAAGGTTTTGGAGGTTGTGTTTGATTTTTGACAGAAGAACGGAAAGGAATAAAACAGAGAAAAGAAGGTCATGGACCTCACAAATGTTCATTCATTCATTCATATACCCAAATGGCATTTATTGAGCACCCACTATGAGTCAGGCATGAGCAGACACTGAATATTTAATGAGGTAAGTGGTTATGGTCCAGGGCATGGGGTGGGGCCTGTGGACTTGGACACTCTGTCTTTATCTGCCTCCAGGGGAGGCTCAGTTTCGTCGTGAGGAGGTGGTGCTATCCTTAGTGCAGGGTCGGAGGACACCAGAGTGGAAAGTGCCTGAGACTTTGCCACCATGACCACACATCCCATAATAGCAATGATGAGCATAGACCTCTGTGCCCAGAGCAGGTGACCCTAAGAAGCCCTGCGTTACCCTTTTAAAAGGTGGCACTTGGAATGAATCTATTTCCGCACAACTCCCTTTTTAATAAAATAACTTCAGCCTTTCCCTTGGAGCTTAGTGTTGCTGCTACTTCTTTTTACTTCCTTCACCTCCAGTAAATGGTCACATCCCCATCCATCAGACCCTGAGGACTTTTCCTGACCCTGAGTCCTTACGTTGGCTCCTCGCTGACACACCTGTCTGTTTACCTGTACCTACTTTCAGGTAGGTTTGGTTTTATGCCGTCAGAGCCAGAGTTCTCCCTGGGCACAGCACTGGCTTGAGTACTTTGCTCCTAGACAAGTCTTAGGAGGTCATAATAAAACACGGACCTCAAGAAATAGACTTGAGAATGGGAGAAAGAGATTGAAGGAGTGTAACTTTAAAGCAAAATGATAATACTTGAGAGCCGACATCTGTAGGGACGCCCTGCGGCTGCTTTGCCTGAGCATCACTGGGGGCTTCACGACCACCTGGGCCCTGCCACCTGCAGATTCCAGTGACATTTCCCTCATATCCTGGGACTGGAGGGGAATTTAAAACCTGAAAGCAAATTGAGGGAGCATGAGAGAAAGAGAGAGGGAAAGAAAAAGAGGGAGAAAGCGAGGAAGCAGTGGAAAGGTAGAGAAAGGGAACAAAGTCAAAGGATTGGAAAAATGGGGCTGGCTTCTTGTTTCAACTAACTGTAATTTAGATCTGGCTCTACAATAAGCCATAATGAGCAACAAAATCAAATTGATTGTAACAGGAAGAGTCTTCAGGTGGGTTTTTTTTTTCTGGTTTTGTTTTCCTTTTTTAACATAATTGCTGAAAGGGGAAGAAAAATTCCTATTCAATTGGTTAGGATTAATTCTGTAGTGGAAAAGGGTTAAGTAAATTATTTTTGCTTGTTTGCATCTCAGTAGTGGACATAAAAATTAAATGCTGAGCTTCATCATTCTCTTGCTGGAATGGAGTCTATGGTCATATGGAAAGTTGATGGTGTAAATGTGTTGAACATGGAAACTAACTTGCTTTCCTGAACCTCAAGCACCAAATGACATCTGGAGATAGACTAAAAAGGCTGCGAACTGCGAACTGAAAGCTATGAAATTAGACAGATGGTTCAGTATATTTCTCACCTCTCATCACTTCTTCCTTTTCGTAAGATTTAAATTCTCTTTTTCAAGCTTGCCATTTTTTACCACTCTACAGAATATAGAACTTGTCCTCTATTCCATTCAATGCCTCATTTAAAAAAAAAAGACCATGGTAATATTACATTTTAATTGTTGCTCTTTGCATGTTGATCTGATTATATTCTGTTCTTCTCTTACTATGTTTTGTAAAGTGTTCTTTGCTCTGTTTTGTCATAGATAAAGAATTTTCCCTCCAGCTTTTCACATTGATTATTTCGCTGGTGAAATTTGTGATAGCATACCTTATACTCTCTTTTGTTTTTAAGTCTATAACTCAATCCTTTCCTTTCTTGTTTTTTTTTTTTTTTCTCCCTGCCTAGTAAACTTGTCCTGAAACCCTCTGTCTGCAGGTTTATGCAGATAGATTGCAGTCTGAGCTTGGTGACTGAGATTGTATCAGCTCTTGGCCAAGTGTTGTACCATAACAGACATCTTTGGGTAGAAAGTAGAAGCAGTGGTGAGACAGACTTGGCAACGCAAACAACAATTTCAGAGAAATTTGATTCCTGTTGAGCTACCCTGGAAAGCTCCAAGCGATCTCTTTCACTGTTTGCCGAAATGAAATGTTTGCCGTGAGAAGCTGGTTCCCACAGCTAGTGTTTGCACTCGTTTCTCCTTTCCAAAGGACATCCCTTCACCAAATTCTAAACAACTTGTTTTATTTTTGATATGAGACTGTGGCTACCAATATCTCAGGATGGTTTGCTTTGGGAGGTGTTGCTGGGCAGCGAACAGCCCCTTAAACATGTTTATTTATAAAAGTAATAATTTGTGGATTGCACCTAGATGATAAGGGGTCTCCTCACCTCCAGGATTATAGGATCACATTTAACTAGGAATACTGATTTTTATTTTACTCTCTTAAGCAAGACAGTTACAGAGGAAAAGCATAAATAGGAAGAGTTTGTTTTTTGGAGATCCTAGCCTTCAGCCATACTCTTCCTCTGCTGACTCTTTATCTCAGATCTATTTTTTCTAGGGTTCCAGTAACAAAGTACCACAAACAGGATGTCTTTAAATAGCAGAAATTTATTGTATCACATTCTGGAGGCTAGATGTCCAAAATCAAGGTGTTGGCAGAGTTGGTTCTTTCTGAGTCCTATGAGGGATGGACCTATTCGGGTCTGCCCTCCTTGGCTTGCAGATGGTGCTCTTTCTGTGTCTCCACATCATCCTCCCTCTGTATGTATCTATCTCTGTGTCCAAATTTCTCTCTTTTATAAGGACACATCTTATATTGGATTAGGGTCTACTTTACCTACATTACCTTAATTACATCTGCAATGACCTTATTTCCATATAAGGTGACATTCTGAGGTACTGGGATTAGGACTTCAACATAAGAGTTTGGGGTAAGGGGGTACACAATTCAACCTATAACATCAAATATCTAGTTTTTTCTTTCTCTCATTCCACCAAAATTTCTAGGACATTTGAGATGGTGATAAATCCTGGCTTGAAGTGCTACATCTCCCAAGGGTACTTACATTCTCTTAAAGTCTTAAATTTTAATAAAACTGATGAAAGAGGACATTAGGTGGAGAAAATTTTGTATTATTTAGCTTTTAATTGATTGATTGATTGATTGATTTTGCAGGGAAGGGGTAAGTGTAAAAGTTAGGGGATGTGGTACCTTCTAGGAGAATGTTAATATGTGGCCACTTGCCTATTTCATTCAAGCATCAGACTGTCCCTAATAGGAGCTTTTGTTCAATGGCTTTAGGGAAGAATGTGCTATTTGGAAAGTACATATAAAGCAATACTTTTTAATGTGTAGACATTGTATTCCCTGCCTCAGAATCATCATTTATTTTTTTTTTAAGATTTATTTATTTATTTATTCATGTGAGAGAGAGAGAGAGTGTGAGAGAGGCAGAGGGAGAAGCAGGCTCCATGCCGGGAGCCTGACGCGGGACTCGATTCCGAGTCTCCAGGATCGCACCCTGGGCCAAAGGCAGGCGCTAAACCGCTGAGCCACCCAGGGATCCCCAGAATCATCATTTAAATAGCAAATTCCTGGATCGCACTATAGATTTAAGGAACCAAAATCTCTGTGTATGTTGTCTAGAACCTTTTTAAAAAAGATTTTATTTATTTATTCATGAGAGACACAGAGAGAGAGACGCAGAGACAGAGGCAGAGGGAGAAGCAGGCTCCCTGTGGGAAGCCTGACGCAGGACTTGATCCCAGGATTCCGCGATCATGCTCAGAGCCAAAGGGAGATGCTCAACTGCCGAGCCACCTAGGCTCCCGTCTAACAAGGACCCCAATGAAGTTTGAGAACTTCGTGTTCACAAAACACGAAAGACAGATTATAAAAGAAAATTGTCTTGTTAATTAATAGGTGTACCATGTACATATGTGAGCATGTAGATCAGTTTTCTCAATCTTTCAGAAGTCCAGAGACTGGAATTGGGATTCAGGATCAACAAGGATTTGCTCATGACCTTCCGCTCAGCCAATGAGGCAGGAGAGAAAGTGCAAAGCTTTAAAGACATGATTTTCTTTCCTACATGTTCCTTTCCTTCAACGAAGAATCTGTGAAGTTGGCCTTCTGTCAAAAGAGAGAAGACCTTAATCCAGAAAAGGGAAATGGTTGAGTGCTGTCTCATTTGGAAGTGGAGATGCTCTTTTCCTAATCACCTCAGGCTTAAGAATCAGTACCATCACAGCATCTATGAGGTTGACAATACAAATTAACATATATACCAACGACACCTTTTGAATTTAATTTTCCATTCAACGCGCACAAACAATATGTATTTGTTTTCTCTCTAGATAAAATTTCTTTATTTTTTGCTCTGGGGTGAGAAAAGATCCCTAAAACCCCCAAGTATTTAGGAAAAATAAAAAAACAAGAAGCAATTTAGCAAAGATTAAAAGCAATTGTTCTGTTACCCTTGGCAACAGAATCTAGATGCAGCCAATCAGCAAAGTTGATATATTGTTTTGACACACGTGCACATATTTCTAACATAAATAGCAACAGAGACCTAATAACAGTAGGTTTTAAAGCTGGAAACTGATGTCATTTCAAATGTGTCAATCAAGGAGAATCTACGAAAGTGTTTTTTTCTATCAAGCTGACATTAAGTATATGCTGTACTGGCTTCGGAAGTGCGGGTAGACTTTTGTCAGGCCATCCCAGAGATGTTCGATCTGTAATTACACTCTTGCACCTTGGACTGTGTCCTTTAGCACATCACAGGGGAAAAACAACAACAACAAACCTCTAATGAGAAAAAATTTGAGTTCTACGGTAAAATTCATGTGTTCACATCACCAAAGAAAGTGTGCTTATAAGAATGAACAAAATTAGACCAGAATTAGCTTGTTTATCCCTAAAATAGATGCACTTCTTTAGTTCTTATGTCTGTTGAATTTATGATCAATTTGTGCCAGTAAATTCTGCTATTTAAATTTTTTTAAGTCTTTCAAAAATTAGCATTTGGAGAGAACAATAGGAGAGAACAATAGTACTAGGCTGCCCAGAGGAAAATAAACAGGATGGTCGGGAGCCCAGTCCTGGGGACATTTACTGCACAGTATGAAAAGAGATGACTAGTGGATTAGAGTTCATCTGTCCCTGGATAGTACTAGTAGCTGTGTTATTTTTTTAAAAAAGCACAGGATGATGTCTGGAAGTGTTGTATCACCATATTATACATCTGAAACTAATATAATGCTGTATGTTAACCAACTGGAAAACTTCAAAAAATTAATGAGTGTTTTTTAAAGGATGTGCACCGTGTCAAAGTGCTTTGCAGGCATTATCTCATGTAATCCTTATGATAACTATAGGAGGCAGGAATTCCTATCTCCTTATAGATGAGGAAACCTGTGTTATTTAGCCTAGCTCCTGTCATATGGCTGATCAAGTGTCAGAGCTGGGGTTTGAATACATACAGGTCTGCCTGTCTCCAAAGCTTCCCCTTTCACTCCCAGATGAGATCAGTACCTCCTCCTTGTCAGGAACCTCAGGATGCCAGTTACACATTTAAGAGCTGAATGGCATCCTTGCTTTGCCCCTCAACAGATGCTCGATCCTACTCCAATTATGTAACTTTTTTGAGCCTCCTTTTCTGACGGGTACAGAGAGTCTAATATCTATCTCTCAGATGTGGGAGTCATTGAGATAGTGTTTGATCAAGCTCTTGTGCTTGATAAGGGATCTCAATGGCTCTCAATAAAATGAGCTCCCTCTGCTTCTTTCTTTCTTTTTAAATGTCTGCCCAAAGTACCAGATAGTGCAGTGCACACTGTAGATACTCTGTTAATTTTTTGAAAATGACCAAAAAGGAGTAACTTTCAATATCTAAATTACTAAGATTTTAATACCTTAGCTAATCATCTTAAGATACAACTTCATGGCCAAATTCAACCCTTGCTGTACAATAAAATTACCAGGGGAACTTTGAAAACTACTAAATAGTGGGCTCTAGGAGATTTTAACTCACTCAATCCAGGGAAGGGAATAGGCATAGAAGTATATATCATTTGCCATTTTTTTTTACAAAGGTGAAATTCATATAACATTAAATTAACCATCTGAAAGTGCACGATTCAGTGGCATTTAGTATATTCATAATGTTGTGCAAGCACCACTTTTGTCTGGCTCCAGTACATTTTCATCCCCCCTGAAAGAAAATCTTGCATTCGTTAAGTAGGTGCTTTCCATTGTCCTTTCCTCAGTGCCTGGCCACTATCAATTTATTCACTGTTTCTATGGATTTGCCTATTCTGGATATTTTGTATAAATGGAATCATATGATATGTGGCCTTTTGAGTTTGGCTTTTTGGCTTAGCACAATACTTTTGAAGTCTATCTATATTATATCATGTATCAGTACTTCATTCCGTTTTATGACTAAATGATACTCTGTTGTGTGGATACACCATGCTTTTTTAAACATAGAAGTGTAGTTGATGTATAATGTGATATTAGTTTCATGTATACAACTTAGTGATGAGGCTAGTCTATACATTACACAATGCTTACCAGGTAAGGGTGGTGGTTACCATCTGTCACCTTACAAAGTTATTATAATATTATTGTCTATATTCCTTATGCTGTATTTTTTATCCTCATGACTTGTTTATTTTATAACTGGAAGTTTGTATCTCTTAATCTCCTTCACTTATTTCTCCTATCCTCCCATGCTCGCTTTTCTTCTGGCAACCACCAGTTTGTTCTCTGTATTTATGAGTCTGTTTCTGTTTTGTTTGTTTGTACATTTGTTTCAAAAATTCCAGATATAGGGATGCCTGGGTGGCACAGTGGTTGAGCATCTGCCTTCTGCTCAGGGTGTGATCCTGGGGTTCCAGGATTGAGTCCCACATCGGACTCCCTGCAGGGAGCCTGCTTCTCCCTCTGCCTGTGTCTCTGCCTCTCTCTCTCTCTGTTTCTTATGAATAAATAAATAAAAATCTTAACAAAATTCCAGATATAAATGAAATCATATAGTATTTGTCTTTCTCTGTCTGATTTATTTTATTTAGCATAATTTCCTACAGTCTACCCATGTTGCCACAAATGACAAAATTTCATTCTTCTTTTATGGCTAAGTAATATTCCTGTGTGCGCGCACTTGTGTGTGTGTGTGTGTGTGTGTGTGTACATCTTTATCCATTCATCTATTGATGGACACTTAGGTTGCTTCCATATCGTGGTTATTGTAGATAATGCTGCAATAAACATAAAGGTGCATAGATCTTTTTTGAATTAGTGTTTTTGTTTCCTTCGGGTAAATATCTAGCAGTGGAATTACTGGATCATATAGCATCTCTGTTTTTAGTTTAGTTTGTTTTGTTTTGTTTTGAGAGAGAGAAAGAGAGTGCGTGCTTGTGAGGTGGGAGAAGGGCAAAGGAAGAGGGAGGGAGAGACTCTCAAGCAGACTCCAAGCTGAGCACAGAGCCTGACATGGGGCTCGATCTCACAACCCTGAGACCTGAGCTGAAATCACGAGTTGGACGCTTACCTGATTGAGGCAACCAGGTGCCCCTCTATTTTTAGTTTTTATGGGGAATCTCCATACTATTGAAACACAGTGGCTACAGCAATTTACATTCCCCTAGCAGTGCATGAGTGCTCCCTTTTCTCCACATTTTCGACTAACACTTGTTATTTCTTGTCTTTTTTGTTACTTGCCACTCTTACTGGTGATAGTGGAGGTGATACCTCAGTGTAGTTTTGATTTGCATTTCCTTGATAATTAGCAATGTTGAATATCTTTTCATGTGTCTGTTGGCCATCTGAATGTCCTCTTTGGAAAAATGTCTATTTAGGTCCTCTGCCCATTTTTAAATCAGATTATTTGTTTTTTGGAGTAGAGCTGTATGAATTCTTTATATATTTTGGATATTAACCCCTTTTCAGATATACCATTTGAAAATACTTTCTTCCATTCAGTAGGTTGCCTTTTCATTTTGTTGATGGTTTCCTTCACTGAATACACCATAATTTGTTTACCCATTCATCCATTAAGGGATACATTTAAAATGTTTCTACCTTTAGGCTATTGTGAATAGTGTTTCTATGAACAGGCATGGGCATGTATTTGTTTGAATACCTGTTTTTGATCTTTTTGCATATATTCCTGAGAGTAGCTTTGCTGGATCATATGATAATTCTAATGTTTAACTCTTTAAGAAAACTGCCAACTATTTTCCATAGCACTGAATGAACTATCTTGTATTTCACCAGCAATGTACAAGGGCTTCAATTTCTCTACAGCCTTGCCAACACTTGTTTTATTTTATTTTGACATCCTAGTGGTATGAAATTGTACAGTGGTACTTCACTGTGGTTTTGTTTTTTGTTTTTTTGTTTTGTTTTGTTTTTTATTTTTACTGTGGTTTTGGTTTGCATTTACCTAATGACTAATAAGCATCTTTTCATTTGTTTTTTGGCCATTTGTATATCTCTTCTGGAGAAGACACTTTATTCAAGTGTTTTATCAAGCATCTATATATTCCTAAGATGCCAACCCTTCCTGAAGGTGATTTCTAATGTGCAAAGGTTGAGAATTACTGATGTGAGGAAAAGTAAAGAGCAAACAAGAGAGAGATATCAGTGGTTCTTACTGTATTTGTCATTTGCACATGGATAGGCAAGCATTGGGGGTAATGCTATCAACTAAATGGTCTTTTGAAAGCTTCTACTCCACCTGAAGAATTCAAAGAAAAAGTACAAGATTGTATAAATGTGATCAGTATATATCTCATAACTTCAAGATGGTATTAAAAGGCACTTCTAAAAGGCCTAATCTTATGTTTGATATTTGGATAAAATATCATTTGTGTCTTAAATATCTGTCCCAGGGAGGCAAAAAAGGTTTCACTCTGTAGCTACTTTTTATAAGTAGGGTACAGGTTTTTGCATGTTTAAGAAATTATGACAAGAAAAGGATAATAATTGATCTGAATGCTATAGTCAACTTTTAAATTAAGAAAAAAATGTAAGTTAACTATATCCCTGGCCACCAGGGTTCTCCCCTTACCCTTTTCCTTCTCTTTCTCTCTTTCCCTGGTAAACCATAAAACATGGAAAATAAACAGATAAACAGATGTTTATCTGATTCTTATGTTCTACGAAGTTGCCCACATGGTTATTGTTGTCAGCTTATCTTAGCGTTAAATTTTTGAAATGCTTGTCCTGAAATTTCCATGTCAGAGAAATGAAAAAAAAATCAAACAGGTAACAGATGTCTAGATACGTATCGTTCATTTTCCAGCATAGAAAGGAGTACTTACAGTGCAGGGAATGATGCTTTCTTGAATGAAAATGTCTTCATTGGAACTTGACCTTAACTATATGTACCTCTGCTGTCAGGATGTGCTGTAGGCTGGGATCTCCAGGGCACTGACCCTGAGTAACACCCGGAAAAAGAAATGGCTAAGCAGGAGTGGGCAAGGGGATGTTACTGTTGGCCTGAGAAGGGCTCTGCCAACCCCACACTAGAGCTCTGAAACACACTGTCCATTAGAGGAGTCCTATGTTGGTCTGTGTCCCCCTGGTCCAGGCCTTGCTCCGTTGTTTGGCCAAGGGACCCTGGAATGAAAAGTGACTTTAACTCCAAAGTTGAGGCTGGTCCCAAAGACACTTACTTCTGGAAGCTGTCACCTCCCCACACTGACCACAACTCGGTACCAACCACTTTCCCAAAAAGGGTTCTGAGTGATGCATCTTTCTGCTTATCACATAAACTTATTTGTTTGCCCATCATAGCTCACATGAGTAACTGTAGTTAGGAAGCAAAAAAATTCCTTACCTCTAATGTAGTCTCTTCATTAGCTGGTAGATTTTTAATAAATATACTGGAAGTTTCTCAGAACAACACAGCTCCATCTCTGTGGAATTTAACCCGGTATTTGATGCACATCTTTTGGGCTCATCATTTTCAGAGCTAATTCCAATACCAAAGTCCTATTAGAACGCAATGCCATCTCCTAGATCTGGAAAGAAAAAGCTTAGAGCAGTATCTGGTCCAGAGTAGGTAATCAGTAACAGTTTGTTAAATGAATGAATGAGCTCAATTACATAATGAATTATAGCAAGGCTTTTTTGAAAGTTGCTTTAGTGCCATGGGGTAGAGTGGTAGCAGAATTATTAATGCCAGGATGCCAGAACCAAGTCCATCTTTCAGTCTCTTAAAAGTTATAAACTATTTTGAGATTTTTGGTTTGTTTTAAATATTTGGACCATGGCAAAAAACCCAAATTCAAAATGTGTTTTGCAGGAGAATTTTCCACTTACTGGTAAAACCCTTGTGCATTTTAAGGAAAATTCAACCCACATGTTCCATTATTTAATTTACACTTGACTATAAGATGGTTGTTTTGTAAGAACCTGTTGTGTCTTTGGCATTTTTCATCCTTTTTTTTTAGAAGTAGGAAGTCCTGGTTAAGGCAGAACTAAAACTCATCAACCTGAAAACCTGGGCTGAAAATGCAAAGCAGGATCCTGGGTTGGTTGGGGCTCTAAAGTGGGCCAGATGATACATTCTTTTTCTGGTTTCCATTCTTGCCTCCTTGGGCTGTGGGTCTCTATTAAGATTGTGTAGACATTGTATGAGTCCACAGGATCTCTCTTCTCAGTCTGTTTAGTGGGATAAACCCTGTGGCAGTCAGAATAGCTGTCCATGGCCTGACTTATGTTCTGTCTCAGGAGGAGGACGGGAGGGAGGACTCCAAATCGCAGAGGTCTCTTTGCAGTCAGTAGTGGTGTGAAAATTCCAGGGTCCAAAAGAATAGTCCTATTCCTAAGGAACTCGAAAAGAAAGAAAGAAAGTGAAATACTGGTCCCTGGGTCTACACTTTGCCAAACAGCCTCTTCTGAAGTGTAGCCACTTCTTTCAAGGATGTCCTAGGGCAAGAGAAAAAAGTCATGGATGTGCCTCACTAAAAATTAAAGCTTATTTAACTATATGGGAAGGAAGAGAAGAGCAATTAAGTATAATTTCCAGATCTTTCTATAAAGATGTCTGTACATGGTCCACAGATCCTTACATGGTCATGGCAAATTTTCTTCACCAACATAAAAGGATTTGAAAAAGACTGTATTATTTAAAAATGTTCACAGTTGAACTTAACATACAATTGAGCGCTTGGCTGGGCATTGTCCTAAATTCACAGCCTTCTAAACCAATTCTATGACATGGGGCTGCAGCTCATTCCCCTCTCTTAAGAAAATGGTGTTCTGTAATTTTTCGTCACTTGGATTTTGAAGAAGTTTTGAACAGTTCCTTTACTTGGCTTGTACACTGCTTTTCTCTTCTGTGAGTGACAGATTTGGCAACTGATACTGTTTTGGAGTCTGCTGGGGTGGTGACATCACAGCAATGTATTTATGAGGACATGACAAATATTTCCCATTGGAAATGGCCTAGCTCACCTGTTCATGTGACTCCTTGTGCCCACATAATCCCAAAAACTGAGGCTGGCAGTACTCAGTGGTATGGACAGAGTTGCTTACTTGCAACAATTACAAAGATACCAACATGAAAATAATTGGGGATTCAGTGCAATGTGGCTTGCCTTGTATTGAGAATTAAATGAGATAAAACAGGTCATCACTTGTATTTTTTATTTCTTCTATTTTTTTCCACTAGAGTTTCCATTTGCAAATTTTTGAGGGGGGTGTTGGCAAGGAGGAGTTAGGCAGATAAATCCCTCCTCTCACCTTGATGAGCTTTCTTCTGTCTCTCAGGCACAAAGCCAGAAATGATGTGGATAGAGGTAGAAATCTCAATCTCCTTCCCAAGGCCAGAAGGAAATGTATGAGAGTGTATGCAGCAGGGATGGAAAGAGCTTCAAACTGAATTCACTATGATGCTATTTGAAAAATTGATATGAGAGAGAGAGAGAGAGAGAGATAACATATATATAAATAGGAGACTGAGCCTTGAGAGTCAGACCAGTCTTTGCTTTCCCTTGTTTTAGCACTGCCTTCCACAATGTAGAGAATGAACACAATGGAATGTATTAGACAGAGAAGCAGAGCTACAGAATTAAACACTTAATGTTCTTTTAATCATTAATAGACATTCCATGGGTTGCCTGGCCTTCTAGGAAGTAACTGGAAATATCAGCTGAAAGTCTGGTTGGATGGCCTTGAAGTCTTTCTGAAGAATCTATAAAGATTTCAATCTTTCTACAATCAAGATAACCTTGTAAAACCAATTGGAAATACATATGCAGAGGAAACACAAATGTCTTTCACATATATTTTTAGATTGAATAAACCATCAATCGGGGTTCCTATAACATTATTTTTAAAACTAAAATTTGAGTCAGGATAAATTCTCTTGTATTTTATTCCACAGATGTTTATATAGTTGGGGGTAAGAAAATCAAATTTATAAGTCAATGAACCTTTCCTTTGAGTATCTAAAGTGTTACCAGTGATCAGAATAAATGCAGAAGAGTTTAAGTCAGATGTATCATTGTGGTAAAGTGATAACCAGAAAGGTAGAATTGCCACCCTCTGAAAAGTAAAGTTCCACATGTCTTCTTCAGAATTGTGGAGGCCCTGGGACATGCATAAATAGCAAGTATTATCTGCACAGTGAATAATAAGAGAATGACTACTGTTTTGGTGGGGGGATCCTTTTTTCATATTGAAAAGAGTTTGCATATTGGAAATAGTGGGTATCACTGGTACTCTTTCAAACACCTGTTGCTTGATCATCATCACTACAGCCAATGGGCCAACTGAAACATCGCATTCGGTTCTAAAGGTACCTTCTATGCATCACTCTTTTTAATTTTCCCCTAGTTATTGGTGAAATGACTCTCAAATATATTTTATCAAAACTCCTTTGTATTGACCATAGAGCAACTGTATGTCACACCTTGAACATTCATATTGCACATTAAATCTTTCTTCAGCTTAATAAGTAACTGAAATAGATACTCAAAAGATAAGTCCCAATTGCCAGAGAAGACAACAAAGATTAGTTACCTCTTTTGAAAAGATTCTTTATGGAAATAAAAGCAAAAATAAACTATTGGGACTGTACAAAATAAAAAGCTTCTATATACCAAGAGAAATAATCAACAAAACTAAAAGGTTGAATGGAAGAAGATATTTGCAAATGACATATCTAAAAAGGGTTACTATCCAAATTATATAAAAAACTGATACAACTCAACAATTAATCCAATTTAAAAATGGCAGAAGACGTGAGGATGAACAGACATTTCCCCAAAGAAGACATCCAGATGGCCAACGGACACATTAAAAGATGCTCCCCATCACTCATCATTAGGGAATTGCAAATCAAAAGTACAATGAGTTATCACCTCACACCTGTCAGAATGACTAAAATCAACAACACAAGAGACAAGTGTTGGCGAGGATGTGGAGAAAAATGAGCCCTTGTGACCCTGTTGGTGAGAATGTAAACTGGTACAGCCATTGTAGAAAACAGTGTAGAATTTCCTCAAAAAGTTAAAAATAGAACTACCCTATGGTCCAGTAATCACACCACTGAGTATTTACCCCCAAATACAAAAATACTAATTTGAAGGGATACATGTAATCCTAGGTTTACTGTAGCATAGCATTATTTATAATAGCCAAGATATGGAAACAACCCAAGTGTCCATTGATAGACGAATGGATAAAGAAGATGTGGAATATGAATATTGTAATATTAGTCAACTGTAAAAAGGAATAAAATTTTACCATTTTGCAACAACATGGATGCATCCAGAGAGTATAGTGCTAAGTGAAATAAATCAGAAAAAGACAAATACCATATGATTTAAAAACCAAAACAAATGAACAAAGGAGAAAAAAGAGAGAGGGAGAAACAAACCAAGAAAGAGACTCTTACCTATGGAGAACAAACTGATGGTTACCAGAGGGGTGATGGGTGGGAAATGGGTAAAATAAGTAAAGGGGATTAAGAGTATATTTTACACGATGAGCACTGAGAAGTGTACAACATTGTTGAATCACTATATTGTACACCTGAAACTAATGTAGCACTGTATCTTAACTATACTGGAATTAAAATAAAAGACAATAAAAACAAAAAAGTTTCTTTAGTTTCACAAATCTCATTCACTTGTTAAGTTTAGACCTTGACCTACGGTTTCATCCATAGCTGCTCTTTTGGAAAACTCATTACTTTTTTAAAAAGTCATCATATGATATGTCATTTAATATAAATATTATATATAATATATATACACACATAAAAATGTATATATGTAAAAATACATATATACACATAAAATATGTATATATATAATCTTACGTGTCATTATATAAAAGTCATCCTATATGTATCATCTTAGAATATTGTCAATATATTATGCTGATTTTATTAATTTTCCTGTGAAGAAAAGGGGTGGCGTCAATAAAGAAAACTCCATGGGTTGTTTTCGAATTCTGGACTTGTCAGTAAATAGTTCTTGTCATCTCTTAGAATCACATGCTCTTTCCAATCTGTGTGCCCTTCCTCTTGTGTTTCCCACTCAGGATATTTTTTCTTCTTTTTTTCTCTCATATTTTAATATCACTTCTTTAAAACAAGCTTAAGGCTCATTAAAACCTATGACTTTTCCTGATTAATCTTAAGAGGCCCTTGTCACTCCCAACTTTACTCCAATTTCTGTAAACATACCCAAGTAAATGTTTCTATTAGTTTTGGGTATATTGATTTCGTCTTCCAAGGGAGTAGAACCAAAACAAATAGTGACTCTTTAGTGGAGACAAACTTAACCAAAAATATATGAACATTATTCCTGACAACCACTAGAATGTAGGTGCTTTGAAGGCAGGGATCTTTGTTTTGTTTGTAGCTGATCCAGGGTTACTGGACACAGTACATGTTTAATAAATACTGGTTGAATAAATGAATAGCCAAGAGTCCAAGGATGCTGTCAACTCTAATTGTTCTCAGAGATCATCCTCCAGCAGAATCTCCTCAGACCTGTAAGAATCACATGTAACCCTTTCACCTTCATTTTTCCATTTGTGGAATAGTGATTATGATCAGCTACACCGAAATTACTTGCTCACTGTGCAAGCTTTAATGATAAAATCCTCCAAGCTAATGTTCTACGTGCAAAATTCCCCATTCTAAAATAAAAATGCTTCTGGGACAGAGAGTAGCCACTTCTGGTTTTGACCAGAGTTAGGATGGTCAGGGAGCACCAGCATCCTATGTATTCTAAGTCACAGTTTTGAGCTGAAGTCACTGGTATTATCAGCTTTTTATTATCTGAATAACTGTTGAATACAATTTGTTTTTCTTTCTTAAGGTTGTGATTTTGAAAGGAGGACAAGCAAAGATTTATCCTTAGGTTAAAAGAAACTGCAGAATTATGGCCTGTAAAATACATCTCTTTTTCCGTTAAGGGATGCGGGGGTCTTGGCAGTTAGGAGATGGTGCTTCCTCAGCATATGATGCCTTTGGAAATACTTGGGCAAGAAATGGCTGTGAGTTCACACCTGTAAGATTCCTCCTTCCTTCAATCCCCATAACTAATTTCTCAACTTATAATTGTGTTTGAATTAACCGAAATAAACCACAAAGCAACTGCTTGTCGGGAGTTGCTATATCCATCGGAGGAGGCACGTATTAAATGAGCCAGGTGACAGGGAAGAATGGGAGCTACGCTCTGGAGACCTGGTTGCCTGAAATCTATAAAACGTGTCAGTTATTTAGGGGATTCTCAGCAAAGACAAGAGAGGGGAAAAGGGGGAAGTGTTCAGGTTGCATATCTGGGCGGAGTCCCTTCTACCCTAAACCCAACACTCTGAGAACTGAAATTTGGCCCCTTTGTAAGATTAGGCTTCCCAAATTAGCTGTCTTTGGTGACAGCAAAAATACCTGCCTGTCCCCTTAAGCAAGACTCTCCACCTGAGTGAGAAACCAGAAGCATGGCCCAAGCCCAGAACAGGTGTTTAACGGGGAAGCTGAAAGGCAGCAGGCTTCCACACGTAGAACCTTTGAGAACATTGCTGTAGGGATTTGGCTGCATGATAAGCTTTTATTACTGTTAAGCAAAATTAAAGGCAGATTCTATAATACTAGCAGAGAAGCTGACAGGGGCATATTTCCTAGCCCACTCGGAAATCCTGAGTTTTGTTGTGTTTTTAGAAGGCAGGCATCTTTTACTGTCATCAAAACCTCTGGTGAGAAAGAACGTTTTGTTTAATTTTATTTATTTTTATTTTATTTTATTTTATTTTATTTTATTTTATTCTATTCTATTCTATTCTATTCTATTCTATTCTATTCTATTCTATTCTATTCTTTTGAGAAATGATGTTTAAGTTTTAATTTGTCAACATTTTCCCAAATATATTGCTGTTTTTCTTCCCTTTTCTGGGCAACATGTTTAAATATAAACTATTAGTGTTTTCTAAATCATATGTGGAATGTTGGGGCAACCTCTCATTTATGGTCTTATTTTATTCACAAAGTGCCTGTATGAGGTAAGCAGGCAAAGGATCACTATGATGCCTATTTGATGGAGGAGTACAAGGGAGAAAAAGGACTTTATGTTCCTTTTGCCGAGAGTTTTGTTTCGAGAAAATAAATATCATCCCTTTTTTAAAACTAGTTATTGTCAAAAGGCAAATTAGAAAATCCCAGGAAGGAAGCTATAATTTTTCTTCCACTTCAATCTGAATCGGATCTTCACAATGTTTTGTTCTCACAGCCCCCTATTATTTTCCTCTATAACTTAGCCCAGGGCAGACATAGGTATTTATTGATGTGAATTGTTCAGTTTCTTCAGACTGTCAGTTCCATGAGGGCAAGCATGGTGTGTTTTTACTGTTTACCCAGCACCCCGCTACGCATACAGTAGGTGCTCAAGAAATTTCTCTTTAAGACTAAATGCTTAATGAGTAAACAACAGCCATACATTTTTTGTATTTGAAAGCATCAAAGAGCAAGGATATGGAGCCATTAGGGTGAATTAACTGAAGTGGAAAATAAATAAAAACCCCTCCTATTTGCTTGAGATCATTATAGTTGGATGAACAGATCATATTATACATGTCTTTTCATTTTCTCCTTTGACTTTGTCATTATTTAAGAACAGAAATGAGGACTAAGCAGGAGCATGCATAGGAACTGGGGTGGCTCTGAAGGAGTCATAAGCAGGACATTTAGAGCTGCTCTGTGAGTGAGTTAAAACCTAGGGTGTCTGTATGCAAGGGCTTAGAATGTCCTGATAAGCTCCACAGTTGTGTGCTGACTTGAGTGAAGAGCTTCGAAGTGAATTTAAGGCAGCATCCTACTCTTCTACTTGAGTACAGAGAGAAGCCGCCGTGGACTGTGGAGGCAGGAACAAGAGTAGAGTCAGGAATGGACTCTGTGGAAGAGATTTAAATACAAAGTGTACTTCGTATGGTTGCCCCCAGCTCTTTGCAGGCAGTGTAGCCTTGATGAAGTCACTAAGCCACTCTGGGCCAACATTTCAGTGCGTGAATTGGAAAAAAATTACATTTTATTATATTTTCCTGCACTGAAATCTATCGATTTGTTATTTCTCCAAGTTTTACTTTACATTATGTCTTTCCTAGAAATTGAGTTCTTGTATTTTTAATGTTTTCACTTACTTGTTTTAATAAAAACTGTTTTTGGGCACCTGGGTGGCTCAGAGGTTGAGCATCTGCCTTTGGCTCAGGTCGTGATCTCCAGGGTCGTGGGATGGAGTCCTGCATCAGGCTTCCTGCTGGGAGCCTGGTTCTCCCTCTGGATATGCCTCTGCCTCTCTCTGTGTCTCTCATGAGTAAAGAAATGAAATAACTTTATAAATAAACAAATAAATAAATAAATAAATAAATAAATAAATAAATAAATAAAAATAACTGGGGGTGATATTCTGTGTTTCATTGTGCTTGACACCTGTAGGAAGCCTAGTGCTGTTTGGACCATAAGACTATGGCTTTTGGGATTAAGAGTCTACCTCACTGTTTTTTATCCTAAATGCAAATAAATGCATATAGAGAAAGAGCCTTGTAATCCAGATAAGCACAGTAGTGCTATAAATTCCAGGGAGATATTTATGAAAGCGCTTGCCCTTCATCACACAATAGGTTGGTCTCCTTATCCAAGCCTATGGCTCTTCTAATTGTCTAATAATAAGATTGCACTGCTCCCCAATATTTGGAAAAGAGTTGATGCACTTTATGAAATACTGAATTGCTATTAGGGACAGCTTTGGTTTGGTTCTCCTCAGGAGAAATAATTTTGGATACTTTGATACAACAGGGTATTAGCAGTTGGAATGGGTTAGGTCTGGGAGACTGGCCAAGAGTCTGTCCAGGGCCACAGGTCAAATGGGCTATAAGTTGAGTCCAACCAAGAGCAGAGGAGAATGCCAGAATAGTGTGCAGGTTGCAGGTTGGGCAGCCAGAAAGCCATTCCATTCATTCAGTAAGTATTTAATAAGCATTTCCTGCATGGACAGCATTCCAGATCACCAGGGCCTTTACAGAGAACTCTGTGACGACTTAATTGTATTGTAATCATTTCTGTCCGTGTTAATCTCCTCTAGTTATCTGGAATCTGTGAGAGCAGGGACTGGCTCCTCTCTGTAACATCCCCCCTTGTCTGTCATTGGCTCATGTACAGTGCCTGGCACATCGTAGGTGACTGTCTACAGTACTAAACAAATGCTCATGATGGTTTATGTAACCATTATTGCTTCTGTCTTTACTATTATTATATGAAGGAACAACTGTGTGACTTACTGGTAAGTCATGAATTTTAATTGCCCTAGCAACCAATGTAGAAAAAATACCAAGGGGGAACAGGATATAATTAATTAATGAAGTGTTGTTTGATCTTACTCAAAAATACACTTGCCTTTATTAAACAATGAAACTTGGATTCTAACACCTATGAAAATATTGATAAAATATTCTCTTTAGGAAATTGTCTATGGAAGGATTAACAAAGATATGCACTGGAACTGACCTGTGTGTTTGAAAACTTTAGCTCTTTAAATTGCAGTTTCCTAAAATCCAAGATTCAGGAATATTCTATTCTGTTGCCTAGTGGAAAATTTCAGGGACCCTGCCATGTGATCTTACAACCCTCCTAGCTATCTTGAAACCTCACAAATTAATCCATATCTTCCTGTTGCTCATTTTATGGCTTTGCTATATGCATCAAAATCATTTCCAGCACCACGCCAACCTTCTCAGTATGTTTAAAATTGAAAGGATTGAGAACAAGCTTAATGTCCTCTTCTTGGAAGTCATATAAATTCCTAACATAAAAAAAATTGACGTATGACCCATAAGAATATATAACAAGAGTTTTGTGGGGCCTTTTCCTTCTCCCATTTGTAAAATAATTTATACACATACACTCATAATAAAAATTTTATAAATACCTTTAGGGTCCCCCCCCAAGAAATCCTGTTTATAAGGACATTGTTGTTGAAGGTAAATAATGATACAATTTTGGTCTTTATGATTCCAAACACTGGAAATGTTTTTTCCAGGGCCTTTCCACGGTGCGGCTAATCCTCTAGCATCCTCGCCATCTTAGGCTAGTTGCTGTTCATGTCCACAAGAGATGAGTGGCAATACCATTATAGGATTCCCTAACAAAAGACTTCCACAATCATTTTCTAGCATCTTGGAGATTGACAAGGTCCCCTCCTGTTTCCCAAGCCCATTTCCCCCCTTATTCCTGGTGATTTCTTTTCTTATACACCAGAAAGAAAGCACCTCGCTGAGTGGTGACCTCTCTGGCTACATGGATACCTGCTAGAAACAACAAACCTCACGTGCTAAAACCTTTCCTTGATGTGTTGGGATTGGCACGATGGTTCCTGTTTGATATACTGGGCTGCTTGGAGCTGCCTTTAAAAAAATCAATCCATATTAAAAATAAAAGTTCCTTTTGAAAATTACTCTTCCTATTTCTTTGGGGCGGTTGTGCCACAAACCAGCTAAAAGTGCTGAAAAGTGTCATATAATAAAGCCACCGGGACTCTGACAAGCCAGGGAAGGAGAACGTGTCTTGAGTAATTATAACACTTTCAGTTTTCAATCGATGATTCAGTTTATCAGTAATTTCTGGTTGGTTTTCCTGTCGAGAAGACTTAAAACTTTTAAAAGATTTTTGAGATGCCAATTTTAATCCTCTGTGCAGTTTCTTTCAAATTGGTAAGTATTTATGCTTTTTTTTTTTTTTTTCTGTTTTAGAACAGTGTGGGAAATAATTGCCTATGAACTCATCATGGGGAGGGACTATTCATTCTCAGGGTTAATGACAATTCCTCTAACACTTTATCTCCCTTCCTTTTACCAGTCACTTTTGCTAGTAGATTTTGTTTCATTTTACGTGTAAATAATATCTACCAGAGTAAATAATTTTAGAAAAAGAACACACATTTTTAAAAGGGAGTAGAGTCTTTTGAAAAACAAAATAACGAGGGGAATTTTTAAATAAATAATCTTTTGTTTCTGTCTTCAGCTAGAGAGAACCCCCAGTGGCATGTGTTTCTTAAACACATACAGTAATCATATAGATACATATGTGCATGTTTATATACAGACTCTAGTACACATACATACACTTTTTTTCATGTTTTTAAAAATATCCTTGAAGCATTCTTCACATGACTCAGTTCAAATAGGAGCATGCCAGGTGTGATGGCTCATAGCTCATTGATGAGGTGGTTTGGGCAAACAGCCAAATGAGAGAGGGTAACTAATGGTGAGCAGGTGTGTTGGTTTAATAGGCCGGCTAGAGGCTCTAACTTGAGTAAAGTTGTTGCAGTGCTGTAACCACAGCTAAAATTTGGTTGGTTTTTCTTTCACAACCCAGTGAATATATGGGAACATGAGTACCATTCCTCCTGTAGACCCAAAGGATTAAGACAAATTTAAGGTAGGATTTGAAAAATCTAGAAAAGCCTTTACTTGAATAAAGGAATGTTCCTATCAGCCTAAAGTATTAAGTTTTTTTTTTTTTAAAGAACTTCATGATTGCACAGAGATTGACGAACCATTTCACAGATTTATAACGAGATTTAAACAGTAATCAATTCTCTACTCCAACTTGCTCAAGGTTTCCCATAAACCAAATTCTCCACATTGGTTTGACTTTAGCTCCTCCAGTCCCCTATTCTGATCTGCTCCAGGTTAAATGAGATGCCTTTATCCTCGAAGTGTGTTCATCTCTATCCCTTACCACGTGGCCACCCTTGCAGAATGCCTCTGCTGTATCCAAATTCTGTGGTCTCTGCCATGAGGTCTTTCCTGGGATGGTGTGGTGCAAGGAGCATGGTCCCATGAAGTCAGACAGACCTGGGTTTGAATCTTGGCTCCTCTATTTACTAGCTACGCGACACTGAGACTATTTAATTATTCTGAACCTCAGTCTTCCCATCTGTAAACCAAGGACGATGACAATGACTGCTCCTTTCTTAGTTGAGACTCACTATAATAATACTAGGTGTCATTTATTGAGAGCTCATGTGTCAGTCTAATCCTTACAATAATCAATCAGGGTAGCTATTTTAATACCCATTTTACAGATGAGAAAACTGAAGCTCAGAGAGATTAAGAACCTTCCCTCAGCTCACAGAGCTAGAAATAGGCAGCAGTATTCTTCAAATCTAAATAGTGTTTGTTTGTGTTAACTATTCCACAGCTAATATTTTTTTTCATCTGTGGTATTTTTCTTCATCTTAACTTAATGATTTATGTAACGTATTCAGAACATAGCAGGTACTAAAGTTTTTCTTATTGTCATTTTTATCAAACTTGCTATCTTTTAGTTAATTTCTCTACATTTTGGTGTTAGCTTTAGTTAATATATAAATATATATATCAATATAAGCTATAAATATTTTTCAGTTAATTATCTTACGTCCAGTTAATGTATCTTACATTTCTGTGCAGCTGGCTTTATCCCTAGACAAAGTAGGAGGCTGCTGGTGAGGTGTGATTTTTGGGAGATCCTTTCCAAAATCCCTATGCTTTGTCTTTGCAAGTGGTGCAGTGCCTTTCATTCTATGATTAATATGTGCTTAAAGATGCAAAGTCCCAGAGAATACTTTGAAATCAAAGCATTCATTCAAACTAACATTTATTGAGTACCCAGTAGGTATCAGGAACTGCTGTAGTGAAGGGACATATTAGGCGAGTAAGATGAGTTTCCTTCTGCTCTGAAAATTCTAATTCAATGTAAGGGGGGAAACTGCTTGCAGCTGCACCATCTGATAGGGTAGCATGAGTCGCCCATTGTTACTCAGCACCTGACCTGCAGCTAGACCACACTCAGATGTACCAAAAGTGTGAAATTCACGCTGGATTTCAAAGACTTACTAGGAAGAAATCATGTAAAATATCTCATTAATAATTCTTGTAATGATTACACGTGGAATGAGAATTTTTTTACATTGGATTAAAAAATATACTATTAAAACAAATTTTGTCTGCTTTTTTTAATGTGGCTACTGAAAAATTTCATATTCTATATATGGCTCACATTGCAGCTTGTGTTATATTTCTATTAGAGAGGGCTGGCCTGCAGTAATTGGGGAGGGTTTCAGAGGGGATGAGTTAGAAATTACCATGTGTATGTATTTTATTTTACAAAAATTGGATCATGCTGGTAGTAACTGGTTTGTAATTATATTTTTTCCACTTAATAATATGTATGGATGTCATTCTGTGGTCGGTCGTAGTTCATCATACAGATGGCTCATAATTTATTTAACTTAGATCTGTGAACAGTTATGGATTTGAGGGGCCTACAAGAAGTAGAAGGTTTAAAACTTTGGGATAGAATGTAGGATGTCGCAAGTAGAGGAGATCTAAAAGTCTCTGGGGTCAAATGCCTCATTTGAGAGATGAGCAAAGTGAGAGCCACACATCATCAGATGATGAGTGACTTTCTTTTCCCTTTTTTTTTTTTTAAAGCTAACACTTGAAGATTCCTGTGTACCATACCCTGTGCTAAGCATCTTCTTCATTTGATCCAGTCTTCATGGTAACTTATTAGGTAGGTATTAGTGTTATTTCTATTCAACAAATGAGGAAACTGAGGCCTGTGGGGTGTGGGTGTGTCTCATTTCACTTGATGCCTCTGGCAGCACCTCTTCTCTTGGAGGAACTTGGTGGGATCTCCAAGTCCAGTGGAGAGTGCTCTTTGGAAGGCTTAATTGGGAAATCTTTGACACAACCTTTTGAAATCTTCTATCATATACATATAATGGCCTCTTGTTTCTTCTAGAAAAATGCCAGAAGTTGGACGTATTCCAAAAAAGATGGAGTCCACTCCTTTATGACTTTGCTGCCATTCAGAGAACAGAATGCTGGTCTTGGCCTTCCTTATGTAAGGAAGCTTACAATGCTGTCTCCTGTCCTTGTGCTTTTTAAAGCCACATATTGCATCTCTTTCTGTAATATCTTAGCATCATGCCAGGAAGAGTATAATTGTGACTTCAAGCCCAGTTTTGGTCTTCAAAGATGAAATCGCTCACATTAAACCCCCCCCCCCCCCACACACACACACTTTCTCTCACTTTTTTTTGTTGTTGTTGTTTGTTTCTGACAAGCTTTATGAAGACCCCAGCTACCTGCTTTTCTTCAGGACAAATAAAGTCCATTCATCCTTTGAACCCATCATATGTGACATGGCATACAGGCTTCCCACCATCCTTCCCCCCGGGCGCATTCCAGTTTATCAAGAGCCTCTTAAACTGTAACACTGCAAAGTGAGTGCAACATGGCAGGAGTTGTCTGGCCAGCAAAGGGCGAAGCAAGGCTCTGGGTTCAGAGCAAAGGTCCCTGCTCACTCTTACACAGGCTGCAAGCCAGGTGTCCCCCACCAGGCACGGGGACACTTGGTCTTGACCTGAGCTTTGCAGTGGGGTGCTCCCTTTTCACTTAGAACCTCAAAGTTTGCCCTCAAATTTAGAAAATGTCCACTTTGAACATGGAGACTCGAAAACGAATATTTATGCCAATATTATGTCAAGCCTGTGACATTTTGCCTCACCCTTACACTGGCAGATCTTCACTATTGCATTCCAGTGGCTAAGCTAGAAGCAAATGTGTGTAGAATGGAGAGATACGGTATTATGTAAAAACAGATATTACCTGCACTGTCTCACAGTGGCAGTTCTGAGACTTGAACCAAATTGATTTTATTTCAGCCAGAACTTTTAACCACTGCACCAGCAGTCGCCAGGCTTTTAGATTTAATGAACTAGTATTTTTTTAATGGAAAAACACAGGAGTACTCACATTGTATTTTGGCAATAAAACAACAAATATTGCTACTACTTCTATCACTGCCTTATAATCATCATTTCATAAAGACAAGAAAAGGTAAGAAGTATTAAAATTTTTAAAAATGAATAAATGTAGTTTAATTTTAAAAAATCACCTCATTTCATTGCTTAGATTTCTCAGATTTTACTGCGGAGTGCTGAAAACAGGGACACAGGTATTGAGCTGGGGCTGGTATTGGGGAACAGTGTGGCACTTCACAGGAGGAACTCAGTGCATGCAAAGTTAGCTGCTGAATCATGACCAAGTTCAGATTGCCAGATTCCCCTGCAGGTTCTTTATGTGCTGCAAAGAAGTACCAGCCAGCCCTTGTTGCTGTTGTCCTGGTTAATTAAATGTCCTTTACTCCATGGGTACCTCATCGCACCTGATCTGTTTGGGGCAGCCTTGTCCATGGACTATGTATCATTCAGCCCTGGAGATGGACAATTGTTTTTCCATCTTGATTACTCTAGAAGGCCATAAAGCATCAAAGTAGAGTCGTTGGCCATGAAGAAGCTCATTCCATTGTGCTGTCTTTGTATTTTGGAGCAGGCTGATGAGACAGACATGCTGCTTTGCCATCACTATGTCAACTCTGCTTTTATATACAATTGGCATCTTCTTGCTCTGCTCTCCTTTGCCAGCCAAATGATTTTAAGCTCCCAGTGCAAATATAGTCCTTCTGTGGCTTGATGTTTCATCAATTGGAGGTCTCCTAGTGACTGTACGATGAAGTTGGTGTGACATAGCTTTTTGTTATCCTCTTTCTAATACATGTAATGTTTCAGCACATCATTCATATTTAATGATTATTAGATGGCAAGTATTTTTAAAGAGTTTTTAGATTCTCCAGAAATAAGTAAGCTCCAAATGTTATCAACAATAAGCTTAGCATTGCTGTTGTTTTTCCTTTGACTTTGTTTAGATGGGACTAATACCTAAAGGTTTTGAATTAGGTGAAACAGCAAAGACAACACAAGTTAAGTATCAGAAAAAGTCTTCAGAATATTTAAAATGCAACTAGAGATATAAAATAATATACGGAGAATAAAATAAAAGTGAAAAAAGTAAGGATTGGTGAGAAAAAGAGGAACAGTATGAGATTGTGACATTGTATCTGTGCTGGTAAATGCTTCTTGGGTATTGCTCGGAAAAACATGTACTGGAGTGGAAATAAAATATTTGTCACTTTTATTAATTATAAAATAAGTTTGTTTTACATTTCATGTTTTTATTTATAACATTTAAAATCAATTTTAGATAATTAATTTCTTACGGGAGATCTCCCTTCAATTGCACATGGAATATAATAAATGTTGCACGTTGCCAACATTTTAATCTTTCTCCATTTGGGAAATTGGAGTTCTAGTCCCCATTTTTCCATAACTGTTTTTTAATTGATGAAGGAAATTTTTCTTTTATCCCAGGGTTACTAACCTTCCTCAGCCTTTTGTGTATTCCCCAATCAAAAGGTTTTTGATTATCTAAAGAAATGACACCCACTGGTTCCCTTTATAGATCATTTTGTTACCTCTTTCAAAGCATCTTAACAGGTTGGGGAGCCCAGATTTACCCTAACAAAAGCCAGGCTGGTCGCTCCCTTTTGTAACCTCCTCCTCCAAGCAATTTATAACTTTCTCTTCAGTGCACGGCTGAATTGGTTATACTGGGATCCAAGAGCAGCTGTGGGGGGTCCTGGATTGTTTTCAGAGGTCATCAGAGAATCTTTCTAGAAAATTATGGCAGCACTGAAAATTCTCAGCGCTCAGAAGGGTAAAGAGAAAAACTTCTTTTTTGAGTTCTGTAATCTCTCTTTTATTTAATTTTTAAATGATTTTTCAATCGCTAAAATTTAGATTGTGTCTGGAGTTGTCTTAGGTTTAGGGTAGCTGCATAATAAGAATGAGAGGAAAGGTTAAGTAAGGGAGATTGTTTGAAGGAAAAGGTGACCTTTAGGGCACAGCTTTAGAAGGGAGAAGGGAGAAATTGCTAGAATTTTTAATTTTTAAAGGCATTTTTTTGAGTTTTCATTGTTTTTTAGAAATTTGAATTTAAAATTGTAGGATTTGTTAGACTAAAGGCAAAGCTCATGCTATTGATGAATTTTAAAAGGTGTGCAAAAAAGCAGTTCATTCCTTTTCCTTTTTATTACACAAATGACACACAAATACTCTGAAAATATCTTAAGAGGAAGCATGCAGAGTCAAAGTTGCTCTCAGTCTTCCATTCTTTTTCTTAAAGGAAGCCATTGCCGTCAGTTTGAGATGGATTCATTCAGTTTACAGAAAATATATTTTTATTTTTATATAGACCCCACTATATAATTTACTGTGTAAATTATTTTGTGATTTGCTTTATAATATGTCATGGAAATCTTTACACGTTAATACATACAGATCTACTGTTTTCCTTTTAGTGGTCATATGATATTTCATAGCATGGATATACTAGAAACTACACAACTGGTATCCAGTTCATAGACATTTTGTCTGTGGTTATAAATAGTGTCGTGGATGTACTTGTCCAAACACTGTGTGCACACAAGTGAGTATCTGTAGAAGAATTTCCTGGAGGTAGAAGAGTTGGCCTCATTCACTCTTAACATACTTAGATCCCCAAATGGATCTGCCTGTCTTCATGACCAGTTGCCCACATAGCACACGTTATTTCTGAAAATGTGAATCATGTTGCTCTTCTGCTTAAAACACTTGGCAGTCTTTCCCTTACTTCAGGGCAATGATTCAACTTCTGGATATGGTTTATCAAGTCCTGCCTCTGGCCACTGCCTACTATCAGCCCACTTCTCATGTTTTCTTCTGCCAAATGAAGCTCAGTCCTTTGATTTGCTCAGCCTCTCTTTCACATGCATAGAAGTATTTATACCACAACTCCCTCTGGACATCACTCCCAACTCCCAACTCCCCAGTCTTATCCATCTTTAGATTTTGAATTGAAGTAATTTTTCCCAGGAAGCTTCCCCCAAGCCCAGCCTGTACCCCCACCCCAGGCATGCTCATGCACACAAACTTGCCAGTTAGAGTCCCTATGCATATTCCCCAGTACTCAATTCTCCACACCGAAGTTGCATCCATATGTGAATCCCCCACAAATCCCCTGTCTATTATACCATTTAGTGATATCCACAGTATCACATAAGGCACCATAAAATTCTGCAGTATCTCCTAACTTCTAAAGAGCATTAAGTTATTTCATAGAGCCCACACAGCACATGGCATTATAAAAGGCATTTCTCTGAAAAGATGTTCTTGGGAAATTGGAGATTTTTGTCAAAAGTGAAAGTTAAGGCAGATTCACAAAATCACAATGCTGGAAGGGCACTTGGAAATCATCTAGTTTCTTGCTAGTCAAAGTGTGCTCTATGAACCAACAGCATCGCCTCACCAGAAAACTTGCCAGAAAGGTCTGGAGGCATCCCTGACCTGCTGAGTCAGAATCTGCATTTTAATAAGCTCCCAGGTAACTTGCTGACGCATTAAAATGGGAAACACAACTCTAGTTCCCAATCTGCCTTTTTTTTTTTTTAAGATTCTATTTATTTATTCATGAGGGACACACAGAGAGACAGAGACACAGGCAGAGGGAGAAGCAGGCTCCATGCAGGGAGCCCAATGTGGGACTTGATCCCAGGTCTCCAGGATCATGCCCTGGGCGGAAGGCAGGCACTAAACTGCTGAGCCACCCAGGGATCCCCGCAATCTGCCTTTATATTAAAGTCATCTTGGGAGCTTTTCACAAATACCAATGCAAGCCCCACCCCCCTCAGAGTTTCTGATTCTGTTGGTCTAGAGAATGGCCAGGCAGGACATCTGTGGTTACTGCTTTTAACTCCGGAGTGATTCCAAAGATGCCAACCCCTATGCTGGGTCCTCTTCTTCTATGACATTGATAAGGATATTGTAGATAGCAGTTTAGTGGCCTGATTGTGATTAGAACCTATGTTTCCTTACTCTGGTCCTGTGCCTTTCCTGTAAAGGATTTTCTAATAGCCACACTTCATTTTCCAGAGGGAAAATTGCAATTGTCTAGAGTGAGTTCATGGCAAGAAGTTGATAAATCAGATCCAAAAAAATTTCCTTTGCTCTAGTGTGCTCTGTCTCCCTCTCTCAGTACTTCTCATCACCAACATTCTGTCAGATAGAATCTTTGACTCTGCTCAGGGTTTGGGGTCAAATCACCCATCAAAGAGTCTGTAGATTTCTCTTCTGACAAGATAAGTTGCCCCTCCTCATCACTGAACCTGAAACATACCTATAACATGCAGTCTCCTAAAAATATGCCCTTCATAGAAGACTATTTTTTTAATTTCAAAGAAGGGGCACAGTCTCCAGAAGCATAAATGAAACCCCAGATAATTTGGCACCTGCACCTGAAACCAGCAAGTTCGCTCCTGGGTTTTGATTTCTAAAGAAAACTTTTGCCTGAGTTCTTATTTGCTCCTCAAATGCTGCTGTTCTCAGCAATAGGAGATCGGCCCCCACCTCTGATGCAGGTGAGAATGTTTGCTGCCCAACAAGCTGGTAATCCTGGGTGGAGAAGTAAGTGCTTAGAGCACTGGTTGGGAGGGTCTCGGTGCCTTTTCCTTTGGAATGTGATATTATCACTAGATTAAGAGGCTAGACACCTGGTGAGGAAATATTAGCCTGATTCTGTCTGGGTGTTTTTGATGTCTTCCTGGATTATTGCTGGTTGGAGAATTTTCAGTTCTATTAACGATTACATGACCCTGAACTTCTCAGAAATAAAAATAAGGAGAGAGGAATGTAACCATGGGAAATATACCCTTAGTAAGAGGAATCTCTAGACTGATAGTTTTCTTTGATTATTTCTCAAGTTTATACTGATTAGGTAGAAAATATTCTACCTATTCTACCTATAGAATATTAGAGGTAGAATATTCTACCTATTCTATGCAAATGGAAACTTCACAGTTGGCAGGGGGAACTTCAGACCAATTATTTGCAAGTTGTTTTATCTGGATTCTGTTTACCCGACAGGTAAGAAGAGGTGAATTTCCATTCATATTTCCACAAGAATGGTAAACTTTACCTTATTGCCCCAAGAGTGATTATTGAGAGCAGTTGAGAGTGGAAGCAGAGAAAAATGAAGAGTGCTCATGTGCCCAAAGAGAACATTATGTTGATCCAGAGTGCCACTGATGGGATATACAATATTGGGATGGGTTTGGCCAAGCTCAAGAAGTTAAAGCCCCTCAGGATGAAAAAATGCATGCTCACTTTTAGATGCTTGGACCAGCCTTAGAAGTTTCTGAGTTCTGATATTATGAGAAGACTGCAAATTCTCCAAAGCCAACATTTGTGATGAGTGACCTCGCATTTAAAAAATTCGGTGGAGAGGAAAATAATCTGACTAGAAATGTGGAAGATCCTTCTGTTTGTGTTTCAGTACTTGACGATTTCTTTGAAGAATTATTATGGAATCTTTTTCTAAAGCTCACTCACATCCTTGTGGAGAAGTCAAACCTGAATAGAAAAAAGAAAGGAAGAAAGAAATGTGATGACACAAAGTTTCTCAAAACTTAACAACAACAAACCATTACATTGAAGTAGATAGGCTCTTGTTGTTGTTCAATTCTTTTTATTTTTATTTATTTTTTTTTGTTCAATTCTTTTTAAATGGAATATTACAACCTTATAGAAGAGTACAACATTACTAATATCCAAGTACTGAACAATTAGTCTTTTCAATATTTCACCATATTTGCTTTGAAGTATTTTTTTAAAAAGAAACTTTTATAGATAGAGGTATAGTCCATTGATATCCTTCTGTTATTGTGTTCACTGCACTATAGTGATTTTGTGCCTTTCCTACATATGTTTGTATCAGTAATCATTAGATAATATTGTTCTGCATGGTTTTAAAGTTTATAAACATGGTAATACATTGAATATATCCTAGTGCAAATGTTATTTTTTTTTGCTCCAAATTATGTCTGTGAGAATTTTTTCTATTCACACAGCTCTTAGTTCATTTTACTTCATACATTGTACGAATATGACATAATATATCCATTCCTGTTAGTGACAAGCATTTATCTTGTTTTTAATTGTTCATCACAGCATTATTTATACTAGCTTAATCTTTTACATGCATCCTTCTGCACAAGTATGAAAGTTTCTCTACAAAGATACCAAAGAATAAAACAGCTGAGTTGAAGTTAACTAGTCTTCAATGTACTATAATATTGCCCCCCCCCCAAAAAAAATTTGCCCAAGTAGCAATACTTTTCAATTCAAATAATTTTGAATTCCAGTGATATAATTTAAAACTCTTTAATAAGTCTCATAATACAGCATGGATCTGCACTCTCTAGCCTGCATCTGGGACATATGCTCAGCTCTCTGATCTAGGTATCCAATATAGAAATTATATGTGATATGTTCTTCCTTTGTAATGCAGTATATGTGGTCTTCCTCCCCACAGGCTTTTGCAAGAACAAAATAGTTGAATCCACCTGGCTAAACATTTTCACCTTTAAAATGATAATTATGAAGAACTAGCTCTAATGAGTCAGAATTATAGCAGGGAACCTTTAAGATTACATTAAAAAATTTCAACCAAAGGACTTGTTTAGGAACAACAAAGCCAATTGAGGGGCAGGAGTAAGGGAAAACTATTATATTTAAAAGCTAACTTCTGGGTTTCAGTTGTAGAAAGAAACCTAATATTAACATATAAGCTGCTAAAATGATCTTTTTTTTAGTCCTATCTCCTGATACTGTTATGTAGCTGGGTTGGAGAAAAAAGGCCTAGGGCAGTTTTCAAAATACAATAAAATTTTCTCATCTGAGAGACAGAGAAATCAAAGTTTCCTTTTACATATACATTTTTGGCAATATTTAGCTTAAAGTCTTTAGGATAGCTAGATTTATTAGAATCCATTTTGTAAGTAAAACTGAGTCACATCATTTTAGTGACTGAAGCACATCATTTTAGTGACAATTCCAATAAAGTTAAGGTGTTGAAATTAAACTTTGGGAGAAGGAAAGGGTTGTTTATTTACACTCAACATGTCTATATATTTTCTATTCCTTTATCTCTGGTATTTCCAGGTCATTGAGATGGAGTAGTTAGTAGAAAAGCCTAGGGCCGTTGCCACCATTCCAGAACTAAGATCCTCACTTTCAATAAATGATCAATAAATACATGCATATATCTGCAATCCAAATCTCATCCATCCAATCATCCATATAACACTAATTTTTTTAAAAGATTTATTTTCAATTTTCAATTAATATATACTTAGAAGTTACTTGCAAAGGTATATATTGGGAAGAAGACAATCTATGAAGATATGGCCTTTACAGGAGTAGAATATTTGTTGGACTAAGTTGGTATGTTCAGAAAAGCACCTATATTCCCAAGATTACTCTTTCTTTCTTTCCTTACACCCGGCCCCAGTACTTCCCTGCTATACCCTGCTTTGAAACAAGAAACAGTAATATAATTACAACCTCACTTTGGGGATTCACAGCTCTTGCTCCCTGTCCAATTTGCACTCTGGGCCTCTACTGACTATATCCCTATTTTGCTCACTCTCAAATAGTGCTTCTTCAATGGACTGGGTAGTTGTAAATTTGGCTCTGTTCTCAGTAATAGAAAATTTGATGCATTTTGATAGAACTCATCATTCATGGTCTAGGAGTATAACTGACAAAAGTAAGAAGTAACAGCAGGTCTCTTGACCATCTGCCATCGGACCAAGGAAAAACAACTGTTTGTATAGATGCTCTACCATTGTAAGGTGCCTAGTCTTTCCACTCCATTCTCATATTGCTCCTTGATCCCTGAACATGCTGCACTCATTTTAGTTTTAACAGTAAGACTTTTTTTTATAATTAATTTATTTTTATTTTAAGTAGACCCCATGCCCAACATGGGGCTTGAACTTATGACCCTGAGATCGAGAGTTGCATGCTCTATCGACTAAGCCAGCCAGGCACCCCTTAACACTAAGACTTTCAAAAGCAAGTTCCCATACTCTGAACTCTCCTCCCTCTTCTATCCTTCTATTCTTCAAAGTTAAACTGAATCACATCGTTTCCTTTGAGCATTCCTCAAGGAGAGCAACTCGGAGTTCTACAGAGTTGTAGTAGAATTTCTGCCTGGTCATTTCAGTTGATACAGTTGACATATAATCTTATGCTGTTTTGGACTAGCAATTTATGTCCTGTAGTTTCCTCTACCTAATAGACTGTGAATACGTTGAGGGCAAGGGTCATGTACATTTCCTACCCTCTCCTCTAGAAGTCTTAACAGGATTCTGAGGCTAGTGGGGTTTTTAAAATTTAATTAATTACTTCTTTGTCTTGACATTTAACTGGTCATAGGTTTATGTGTTCTCTCTCTATGGGGATATAAACATCTTAGCAAAAACTAAAGCTAAGGTTTCTATATTCTACATAGAGCCATCAATCAATTGGAAGTTCTTGAGCAAATGAGAATATCATGCCCCTGGAAAAGGCTGTGTGTGACTCATTAGTTTAAACAATAATTTCTTATCAAGTATTTGGCATGGAAAAGGTGAAGAGCACAGCTTCTGATCTTTCATCTCAAGGCACATCACTTCTCTTAGGATCCAATGGCCATGTTGGATCATTTCTATTCAAAGTGAATCAACAGAGTAGGGATAAATCTTTTCCATCCTTTCATCTATAGTACCTTATACAGTGTCTGGCATATAGTAGGTCATCAGTAAATGACTATTGAATTGAAATTGAATGAGTTCAACAGGTAGTTCAAACGTGTACTGAGGTCTTACCACTTTCCCTCCATTATCTTATTTAATCCTCGGCAATCAATTGAAAAAGGTAATATCATCATGATTTTAAAGATGATAGAAATAAAGCCTAGAGATATAAAAGCCTTATCCAGCTTCATAGCTAGAGAAGGAAAGAGGTGGGAGACAAAGTTCATTTTGCTTGGGTCCTCTAGACCCAAATCCCAAATCCTTTCTGTGCATCATACTGCCTTGCCTTCAGAAATTTAATTTTGTTGTATGGGTCTTAGGTCAATGAATATATTTCCAAGTCAACAGAGAAATCTCATACTAGACCCAAGTCTACTTAAACTTGGTGGAGGAGCGATTTCTGGCTCTTGAAAAAAATCTGTTGTATATTCACTGAAGAACTTAGGACTGATGAGAAAGTCTTTTGACATGAAAAAAAAAATCAAATATTGACATTAGTTTCACTGATAAGTATTGCTCTCCAATTGATATTCTTTAATTTTATTATTGTAACTTTATGTTCTTAGGCACTTTTGCTAAAGTACTTGTTTTCATTCATTATGTGCCCAATCTGATTGCCCAATAGTGTTGACCTCTGGGCCAAAAATGTTCTCCCTACTCTTTACCTCCCTCTTCAATCCCAGAAAGTGTATAGAATACTAACCTTCTTCTAAAATTATCTGTTAATTTTCAGGGGAAAATATACTCCCTGAATTTATATGGGGATTCATGGACTTGTTTTAGAACTGGAAAAAAAACCCACACATTAGTGAAGCTGAGTGACTTGATCAAGGTCACAGAGTTAGCTAACCTCTTAGTTAAAGTATAGACCTAAAATGGACCCTAGAGATCATCTAATTCAACCCCTTCATTTTTCAGACAAGTTAACAGTTACACACAATCCCAATACCTTTCAAGGTAAATACCTACAATGTCTTTCCACAATGACCTGGCTCCTAGTTGTAAAAACGACTGATGCTTTGTGTGCCTTTGTGTTAACTTAAGGTACATTCTTAAATATACCCACACTCCATAACTATAGTGGACAGAATTGATGTTCAGTAGCTTTTCGGAAGCCTCACCATGGAAACAAAGGTTTGGATTCCCTCAGATTGGATTTCGATGTCTTCCTCTAGAGCAGATAAATTGAGGCTCCTGCAGGCATGGGTTCTGTCAGATGAGACTTTAAATTTCAAAGTAAAAGATACTTCTCGGCAGGATATTAAAGAGTGTCATGGTGCACCATTAGCAAGGAATGCAGCCTGTCCCAATTCTCTTGGCCGACCCTTTGAAAACCTTGACTGAGGGAAAATCTTGTTCTTGGCCTCCTGGACTCTTGGAAGCTCTAAAGAAATGTAATTGCTTTTTTGCAGCTAATAGACACTTAAAAATTGCTTCCAAAGAAATATATCTACTCGTTGATCATTAATATAGAATAATGGAGATGTGAAAAAGTCAAAATACATGTTTTTGAGCATAATAAAAAATATTCTTATGTCCAAACCACGACAGCTCTAGAAAATCAGTTCTGCCTCTGGGAAGTAATTTTTGTTGTATAGAGTAAGGTCCTGGTTTTGTAACTTAGAAATGTAACAGTTGCTATCTGGTCAGCTAAAGGGGTAGAAGTAGAAAGTCTAAGGGCTTATACATTCTTATTTCCAAGCTGACGCAACATGTTTTAAGTGGATGGTGTTTGGTTTCATTATGTTAACAGCATCTCCTTCTGCTCTTTGATGCATCGCTTCAGTGCTTAGTAATTTAGTAACAGGTTGGAAATGGGCTGAGGGTAAAATGAGCCTCTGTTACCATAGGGACAACTATCCACCTTTTACATTTGAATTAGCATTGTAGCAGAAGGTGACATTTTTGTCCAGAGATTTCAGGGAAAATATAAAGTTATAAATTATACCATCCATACAAACTTGTTGAAAGTACAAGTCCTGTAGAATCTTCTCTTAAAGTACTAGCCGATCAGAGATTGATATGTTCTAATCAACTTGACATGAGATATGGTAAGCTTACATTTGTGCAAAAGAAAAATATTAATATTTGCATGATGAAAATTACCTCTTCATTCTTTGTCCTTCTGTAAAACTTGGCTTCTTTGAGAGGCAGAGAAGCTGGTTTTCTCATCTTCTGAGGCATGCTATTAATTATTATTATCAGTCTAAGGAGCTGGATGAAATCCTAGGCATAAAACAGATCAAATCCAGATTTAATATTGGGTGTATGATTTAACTTTTGTTCCACCTTTCCTGCTTTCTATTAGTATTAAAGAACATCAATGATTATGCCTTACCGAATCACTTAAATAAAGGGGTGCCCTTATAAATGTCTGGAACAGCTACCAGATGAGATAGTATATATACTGTATTTATGAAAACCTTTAGTATGTCTTCAAAATTTCCAAATAGCTCTTGGCTAAAAAAAAGTGTGATTCAACCAATAAAATTCACATTGGACATTAGAATAGTCACTGTGGGCTTTTTCACCCACACTATAATTAGAATGATCTCTCTGATATCATTTATGTCTTAGAAGTGCAGTGTTCCTTGATCATGTCTGTTTTTGCATGTGTATGTGTGACAAACACTAACCTTTGGTAAGATCTGCAATGGACATAGTCAGAAACCTCACATAGAGAGTTGCTACTTAACTTTTTCCCCCTCAACATCAATGATTTGTTGGAATTTACAGTTCTTACTTACTAATATAAGCATTTCAAAGGTTTTCAGGAGTTCTTGAATGCCTGAAATGCTAGGAAGCACAGTAACTTTTAAAGTTTAAGAGAAGTCCATCATTTGACTTTAATTTATGAAATGGTGACAAATGCCATGAGTTTTACTTTCTGGGACTTTAGTAGATTTAGGTAAGGGAAATAAAGGGTAATAATCTATTTGATAAGTAGTTCCAGAAACTGGAGATTCATTTGCACTATTAAGTCTTTCTTACTGATTCAAATGTTTTCCAAAAAGGTTAGGTACGCTTTAGTATAAATTTATTTAAATAGCTCAATAAGATTGAATATTTTGAATGGGTAGGAGAGGAAGTGAAGGTTTTGACTGCATGGAAATTAAGTGAGGGGAGTGAATGGTCAAGAATAAGGATGGTGAGATCCCAAGGGATCAGATTCCTGCCCTTTCACCAGACGTTTCTAGTCCTGGTCCCTCCCCAACTCATCTCTTTTCCTTTACTGAGAGAATTTTCAGACTGCCCTATTCTTGGATAGCTCTACAAATTATTCCTTGAGATACAAAGTCTTCTACGTGCCAGAGAGTTGAGAGTTCACTTCTGGGTATGAAATGCTCTTCTTGGGAAATATAGCACAAAAATTCTTTTTTCCCCCCCTTCATTTTCAAAGAGCTGTGATAAGAGTAAATAGTAGGATGTGGCAGCAGAAGACTATGCAGAAGACAATCCATGAACTCCCTAGCTTTTTTTTTTTTTTTTTTTGCTAATTTATGAATCAGTTAATTGTTCAGTCCTTTTGCACATGAGTTTGTGAGCCCTTTTGTATGTGGTTGGTTCATTCAGCCTATTAATGAAAATGTTCAGGAAGAAGCTGAATGGTCATTTGCTGGAGATGTTTGAGAGAGGGTTTAAGCACCAGATGTTGGGTTGAGTTAGGTTACCTTCACAGCCTGCACCAATCTGAAGTCCTAGGAGAGAGAGAGCAAATAAGCTTCAACAGAGCGACCCTTTCTGTAAAGGAATGTTAGTGTATAAGAGTGTTTGCCATCCCTGTCCTAGAAAATTCGAGGGGAAGTTGATTCTGACCTGCATTTCCATGTGAAACTCTTTCCATAGTTTTCTGTTCCTGTTCACTGACTAAATCTTGAACCCACCCAGCCATTGTGCACGATGAGCTGTTCTCTGAACAAAGAGAGAACAAGAGAGCATGGTTCAGCGTCAGGTAGTCTTAGAAAATAACTCAGTTATATTTGTCATCAGCATCTCTCAAATAAAGGGCGATGCTTTAAACGTAGACATTTAGATTGGTATGAGATAATTTGCTGCTATAGCTGTAATTAAAAGTGACAAAAGAGTTGATATGTGATCTTGCAAGGCAATGCGATAATAGACCTAAATGTACAACCCTCCATTTAAAACATGACCTGTTGAGTGTAATATGGTTTTGAGTAGGACTTGCTTTAAATCAGTCTCAAGAAATTAGGGCCCAGATTCATGTCTTAGATTAGTCAACCGCAGGATTCTCCCATCAAGATACATAAAGTGAGACACTAGATATGTCTGATTTATATGCATTGCTATTTACCCATGTCTGTGTGAAAGGCTGTCAAAATGGATGTTGCCTTTAATCTAAAAGTACTCAGCTGTTGGCATTTTGGCATTGTCCCTACTCAGAAGTGAAGATATGAGATTTAGGGTATTTCTGAGGAATTTTAAATAATTGCCAGAATCAGTTTGAGTTCTGTAAAAACCTGTACATACCTTGGGAGTGAAAACAAAGGACAATTCATATGGATGATCCCTTGCCAAATTGGGCATGTGAAAGCTTATAAGAATTTGCTAATATGCCTTAATATAGTGACTTAAGGCCTTAAGAATATAACTCCTTCAAATGCCTTAAATTTCGAGAGGGTTTTACTACCCATGTTTTCTTTTAAGAATGTGATGCATTTGGAACAATATAGATGGGCAAATGATTCTTTAAGCATTATGCTTGGCACCAAAGAGGAATTAAAAGACAAGGCTTACAGATTGTATATGCTAATACATCAACAAAGCTAGAAAGTGGGAAAGACCAATGTAGGTATTTTCTCCTATGTTGAGCAATTGGAAAGAAAATGCTTGTCTGTAAATAGAATGGGCACACCAACTTGGTCTGACTAGTCTGCAAACAGAGCTGAATTAAAAATGGGTAGGAAGAACTTATTCCAAGAATGGATTGAAGTCAGCAAAATTCTCCACTTAGTCAAGGATGAAGTTGTAGATAAACCAGTGAAAGGCATTTCATATTGTATTACATAATGTGCTTGCCATACGGGGCACATTCCTCCCAGGTTTGAGCAATGAGATAGTATTTGCCTTTTCACATGGACTGCATGTCTTCTTTCATCACATTTCCCTTGTTGCAATGACTGCTGGGAATCTCAGGGCTATACTTAATCCTCAGTTTCAGGAATACTGTCATTCTAGTGTCCTGACACAAGTATGTCTTTTTTCCCTGGTGATTTCTCTTCTGCTTTAAAAATAATTGTTACCTTATAGGTCCTCTAAAATTGCAAGTGGCCTCAAATGCTTTGTGCGAATATGAAGAGTCTAATTTCTACATAAATTAAAAAACATGTAAAAGTTGTTGAGATAATTTCTTGCATGTTTTTGACCTCAAGATCTAAAGATAAATCTAGAAATTGGGGCCACTAGGATTGCACAACTGGTTGTAAAACCAAAATCAAATAGGGACAGGCTTATTGTGTTGAAATGGAAGTTTATTTTTTTAAAAAGTTTGAATACACTATTATTCTTTATGTACACAAAACACCACATGTATCTCCTGCCTTTCACGTGACGTATTGCTGTCCCTCCACCATGGGTCTCATGCCTGTCCATGTTCCATCTGTATGAATCAGCATCTTTGAAGACGTTGCTGAAAACTGACTCCTCTCTGAAACCTCTGTATACATACCTCTTGTACTAGATACTCTCCAATATCTACTATCTTTATTTTTTTCATAGATATTCCTTTTCAGCATCACACTGTTGCTATGTTCCTATTGTCTCCTACCTATCTCTTAGAGATTGCTTCTTAATATTGGTTATGCACTAGAATCACCAAGGAAGAATATAAAAAATGCTGATGAGTGAATCTCACCCCCCCCCCCAGATATTCTGATTTGATTAATATGAGGTGCAGCCTGGATGTCAAGATTTTTGAAATCTTCCTTGTGATTCTAACCACAGCCACAGTGAGAAGTTTAAACTATTGTCTTTAGAAGTTTAAGATCATCTTTATTTATCCATTCCTGCTCTATAAACATTGCCTTGCACTTAGTAGGTGTTTGAAGATATTTATTGATTTGTTTGCCCCCGAAGTTGATGGGAAATCTTTCATCCTGACACTCTCATATTTTTTAGGAAAGTATGATTATCTCCAGCTCATTCATCTGCTCCTTTGCCCAGCAGAAATGCACTACGCATTTTAAAAAAAGAGTGGAGCTGGTTGTTTAGCATCACCCTTGGCCTGCTCTCCCAGGAGAGCTGTATACAAAGGTTCAAGTTATTTACTCCTTGTTCTACCATTACTTCTCTCATTTATTGTATACTTACTGCATGCCAGGCACTGTTCCAGATGCTTTGTATGTGCTAACATACTAAACTGCTCACAACTCTATTTTTATTATACAATTAACAGAATGGAGACCAAGACTAAGGTCACAGTTCTGAAGATGGGATTCACACCCAGGTGTGCCTGACTCAAATCCAGTGTGCTTCGCCTGGACCAGAGTACTACTAAAAGGCCTTTGGTTGCAGTTTCTATTTTGCATGCATATATTTAATATGGATAATGATAAAAGCTTAATTCTAGGTTTGTCTTTTCATCTCTTTCCAATGGTTTGAAGACATAGTGGCCATCAAATGTCATTCAATGGGATTTGTTCACTAATCCTACAAATGTGCTATTTGATTACAATTCATCACAAATTCTTCTAAACTTCCCCCATTCCCTTTCAGAACCTGTATAAGACTGCAACAAGGATGGATAGGCTGAGTACGGCGAGTTTACTGGCTGATACAGCAGGTGGAATTAGAAAACTATTCACATATCACATGACTCTGGTTACAAATGTAGGGACATTTTTTAAAAAAGATTTATTTTATTTATTTGAGAGAGATAGAGAGAGAGGTGGTGGGGTGAGGGTAGGGACAAAGGGAGAAGGAGAGAGTCTTTAGTAGACTCCAAGCTCAGCATGGAGTCCATCTTAGGACCCTGAAATCAACCCTGAAACAACCTAAGCCAAAACCAAGAGTTGGACACTTAACCAACTGTACCACCCAGGCACCCCCTCAATTTTTTTAAAGAGGTATCACACTGGACTTTTAAGAGTGAATAACAGTGTCTCAAGCTTCTCCCCCAACGTCTGCCACAGCCTCCCATACACACATATACACTCTAGAACGCATTTATTGAGTTTGTCTTCATTATTGACATATTTTCTTCTACCTCTCTACAGTGTTAAATTAGAACCTAACCCACAGATAAGAGGTTTTTAAAAATAACATCTATGAACACAACAGTTTTCATAGATAAGAAAAAAATGTTACTTATTGTGTACATTTTTGTCTGTGTATGATTCTCTTCTCTCTCTATCTTCTACCTTTAATTCCCCAAATCAGATGATTTTAGCAACCCAATAGCATAATCCATCTCTTCGTAATCCCTGAGTATTTATTCAAGTTATTTTGCTTTATTTTGCAGTATTTTGGTTTTTTTTTTGTATTTTTAATACAAATACTTTTAATGTTGCTCCCTAAGAATTACCACATATTGAAGCTTTGCCTGGTGAACTCAAACAAAACCACAAGTGCATTATTTTAGATTAATCTCACTGAATGCAAAGGAAAGCTAGTGTTCCCTTTTTCTCTTTGATGTGATTGTATGCTGTATCAATGTTTACACAATGATGTCTCTTTTCCTGTTACTATTTTCAGACACATAATTGTTTAATGAAAACAATTTATTAATAAGTACTTCAAAGTGAAGTACTTATATTTTTTAGACAATTTTTTTTAAATGTTTGGACTTTCAGGGCAGAGTTCCATTCCCCCGTGCCATTACCTCCTACTTCCTAAAGGCCTGCTTTGTATGCCCAATAAGCCAATACACTTACAAAAGGAAGACCACTCTTCTCTCTCTTAGAGTCTAATAAATGGAAAATCTAAGACTTTTAGTTTCCAAAGAAGCTAATTATTCGGAAGGATCTACAGAGTATTTAGTAGAGATAGACTTCAACTTAACCGAGGAAGTTACAGCACAGGTAAGAGTAAACTTCCTTAAACTCAGTCATCCCCAGGCAGTGGCTGGAAAAGCAGCCTCAAATGGTGAAAGTTGAAAGTTTGGTTTTATTGGAGAAACAAATAGGGCTTCTCCTCTCAAAGTGATTGATTATGTTTTATGAAGTTCATAGACAATGGATTAGAGGCATAGCCTAGAACAGTGGTCTCAAAGTGTTTCCTGGACCAGTACTCACACATTAAAAATGCAAATTTTCAACCCCCACCCCTCTTAGACCTCCTGAATCAGAACCTGAGGAAGTAGCCCTGTAATTAGTGGTTTAACAATCTCTCCAGATGATTCTGTTTCCTGCGCAAGTTTGAGAACCAGTAGAATGGAGGCAGGAAAACTAAACTTGAAATATGTCAAGTTCTGAACCTAGACCCAAGTCACTCTTCACCTGACACATAGCGAGTACTCAATACATGTTTGCTAAATAAATTAATATGGTCAGAAATGATGGAAGTCTAAATTAGTAAAGAAAAAGTATATCATATGAGAATTGAGAAAGACTTTAGTTCTATTTGCAATTCAGTCAAAACTAGAATCAACTCTTAGTGGGATCTTATAAATGTTACTAAATTTTTCCTTATTTGACAACTTTCTTTCTCATCTTTCCTGGTATTATTGCTCAGTATAAAATCAAAAGACAGGCTGTGTTTTCTTAAAATACATGAATAAAGGAGGAGATTTTAGTAGCTTCTACCTGCTTCTAGAGGGTCCAGGTATCTCTCTGCTACCTGAAAGAGAACCCAAGTGATCAACAAGGTGGCAGCAGTGTGCTGGGGAATGGTGGCACCCAAGTCCCTGGGCTTTCAGAAAATATGTCAGTGGGAAATAGGCAGACAGTCTGGGATGAAGAAAAACTTGAGGGGTGGTTAGGACCAGGAGGAGGGGTCGTGTATTCCTGAAGCAGCACTGTCATTGTTTTTGAGGAAATTTCAACCTTGTAACAAAAGACCAGTGATTCCGTCATTAATGTCCTTGCTAAAGGGAAATGTTCGCTGGTAAAAAAGCAGAATTTGTCAGTGAAAGGGAGGTACCCAAATATTTCCTCTCCACTCGTCATTCTGTTGGAATTCGACAGACATATTTAATCCTTACACCTCAGCATGCCATGTTAATATCTCCATTTTATAAACTGAGGCCAGGGGGAGTCATTTATCCCAGGTTATACAGCCACAAAGCTCTAACACTGGAATACAACAAACTCATGCAGTCTGACTCCAAAGCCTGCATTTAATCTTCTGTTATTAAATAGAATGCATGAGGCTGTTACAGTGTCGGACCTTTTGAATCTTTATAAAGTATACATTTGTTTACATAAACATTATTGAGTTTATTATTATTTGTAGCCTATTAATGGTTTAAATAAAATATTTCAGACTTGAGTATTGAGGTTTCAATCAGAGATGCAATCTCCTGCTATGGTGCAAGCTCCCTGGGAAAATTGGATGTGAACGGCCACATTAAGCTCACAGCAATTTTAGAAGAAATATAACTTTCTGTCCCTTGTCCCTCTCTTTTGGTCTATGCTTTCTTTCTCTATCAAATGCTTTTAATTATATTTGTCTGCGTTTAAGTAGAAACTGGTTTTTTTGTCAGTGCTTCTTTTATAAAAGCAATGCATTCCTTTTTTTTCTCCTCATATTTGATGTGTATTTCAAGCTTTGAAATATCTTAAGTTACACTAGGGACATCCAATTATACTTTTGTAAAGAATGAGGTCTCAGAATTGTCGCATTCCCCTATCCTCTTCCTACATGAATGTTAGTTGTTGTCAGACCACTTGGCAACTTGATCAAAGCAGTATTGAATGCAAGAGACTTGACTTGAACTGGTCCTTCGTTGGTTCGAGACTTAGATTTGAGAATTGCTTCAATTTCTTCACCTACAAAATATATATCATAACATTTTCCTTGAATTTACCTTTTTGAGGAGTGGCAGTGGTGAGAAATGATTAAATTGGTTAATTTACATCAAATCATTTTCATTCCTTAAAGGAAACATGTGACATAGTTTAAACACACATTCCGCATATTTTATTCTACAATGGGCCTTGGAGTGTGAAAAATCTAGAAGTCTTTTGGATAAAACAAGATGGAGATAAGAAATTATCCCTATTTAAAACATTTTTTAATACCATAATTGTTATTTCACCCTTTTCTTATGGTTTAATCTTCACTCCTCAGTTTCAGACAGCTATTCATACTTGTGCGAGCAGCTTGAGTAATACTTGGTACCTTTGTAGGTGCTTCACTGATTTGGGGTTGTACAGAAAGAAGTGGTAGTCTATAGAACAATGGCAAACCATGATGGGGTATTCCTGCTTTTGTTTCCTCAAGTCCTAAAAAACTGCAATGAAGAGTAAGAGGTAATAAAACACAGGGCTGGAATTTGGCCAATACACACCAGTGTAATGGGATATTAAAATATTGAAATAGCTCTCTCTTGGTTAATAAATAGCAACTACCTTTAACCCCCACCTACTTTTGCCCACTGCCCAGCCTCCTTAATGTCAATACTGGGAATCCTTAAACCTCCTGCATCCAGCAACTTACTGATTAACACTGGTCCTGGCAAGGGGCTTCTGGAACCCATCTCTAGTGACTGTTCTGATTGGCTGTGCTCAGGACTTACAGATATTAAATATTTTGAATATCTCCCTCTGTGATCACATATAAAACTCAGAAGATCAACCATACTAGCTAGTTTCATTGAAACTCTTGACAATTACTTTCTTCTCCATTGCTATGTCCAGATAATCTTGGATCTTAATTTCTGCAATTTGCCCCTTTATTATTGCTTTAGGAACTTAATATTGGTGTGGGATGAGGGAAGAGAAAGAAGAGAGCCACTGGAAAACAAGTTGAAGGTCCACAGGCTCACACTGGGGATGAGTTTGCCAACATTCAGTTTTATTGAACATCTTGAAGCGTTTAAAAGCAAATGATGTCCTATGGAACCCAGATGCATGTAGCCAGGTGCTTTCCTCTTCATATTTAAACCCATCTTATTTACGATTTAATCCATATGTTAAGTCATTGACTTCAAAAGATATTCTTTGAGAGGCCGACCAAAAGGATGAAAAGGAGTCTACAGATTATGTTCAAAGATGTCATTTATGGGTTGGGGGTCAGGGGCGGGGGAGAGAGGGAGAAACTTGGAGGTTTCATGAAGTCATTTAAGTATATGAAATGTTCTAGAGCACAAGGGAACTCTTGAAATTTCACAATCACAGAATCTTTCTTCATTTCCAAAAGAGCATGTTTTTGAGACAGTGTATAATATAGCTATTTGTTCTCTTGAACACATCTCAGGGAAGAAAAAGAAGTTGGGAAAATGAGCCCATTGTTTTTCAAAATTAGTGACAAACTTCAAAATAATTCCAAACAAACCTCAAATAAAACATTTTCCCCCTACTGTGAATCCTATTTAAACTGTTTGGGTCAGTCTGTTTTAATGAGTCGCATTCATGCTGACACATCCACACACTTGAGACAAAGACGACTGCACCTCTAAACCCATTTAAAAATGATAGATGACTGTCAGCTTTGTGAAAGCAGCGCATGCAGTGGCTTGATAGCGCAGAATGAAAGCAATCTACAAGTGCAAGTCTGTTTCTTTTGGCAACGGAAGGAGTTGCTAATGGATTCATCATTTTCTGTTAAGCATGAATGTCAAACAAAAAAACATTTAGGGCTCTATTCAACTGAATTTCCGGCTCGGCGCTTGCCAGCCATGGAAGCCCTGTGACTTGGAACCTGTGCAGCCCAAGCCCGATTCTTGTTTCCAAAGTTCTGTGGGGCCAGTACCACGGAACTTGGAATTCTGCCGAGGGCTCCTCCTCCTCTCCTCAGCCCTCCTCCCTCCTTTCTCCACTTGTATGAAGCCACCAGTCATGCTTCCTAACTGAATGCCATCTAGGGAGGGGAGCTGGTTGCCAACTCTTAGGACCTCAGCGGACTCGACCTCAGAATCACACAGGAAGTCCTCTACCACCGCTCAAGAAGGGATGGCAGGGTGAGGATTTGTTGTATCCAGGGTTTCTGGGGCCTTTGTGCCTTAGAATTTATTGGTTGTAGTAGGCATTGCATGCTTTCTGTTTTGGTGTCATAAGTAGGCACTGTGTTCTGTATTCTTTCAATAAACAAACAAACAAAATAAACACAAAACCAATAAAAGTTCGAATGCCTGGGCTTCAGATGTGCTATGTTCCTTGAATGAACCTTGAGAGGATTTAGAGGAAAGTTCCAGCTTCAGAACCCAGCTCTTCTTATATTCTTGACCACAGAAGACTGCCATACGGATGGGAGACTAGTTGCTTCCCCTGGGCCTATAGTGGGCAGTGGTAGGAGTATGCTCAGGCTGCAGCAGCATCCACCCTGGCAGAGAAGAGGTGACAGTGACACAGACCCTGAGCCTTCATACATCAGGCCAGTACAACTCTGCCACCAGCTACGTGATCTTGGGCAAGTCTCCTTACCCCTTAGTGCCTCAGTTTCCTCACTTGGTTCATTGGGGGTTGAATGAGATAACATGAGAACAAGTGGATATGCTATTGTTATGATTATAAATCATTACACAGTGACTATCATTATTAACTGAACTAACTGAATATAAGTAATGAATAGAAGAGGTACTGTAGGATGGTCTAATAGGAATAACTAGAACAGAGAAGTTAAGAGACTTAGATTCTTGTCAACTCCATTTTTTGACCTTGAGAAAAATCAGTGTACCCGTTAAACTGGCAGAGAGAGGTTTATCCTATCTCTAATTTTATGAGTACACTATGCCATGGCTTCCTACGTTATCTAATCTACAGAAGTGGCCCCAGTGGCTCTCTACTCTCCAAATGTTAACCTACTGCCAACCATAGTACTATATCACAGCTTTACCATTTTGCATTTCCCTGGCATTTTGGTCTTCCTGTTGCTCAATTAAAATGCAAACATATGGAAAAATAATAGCCCTTTACTTAGCAGTTAACACTTTAACAGGATGTAGCTGGCATCAGACACAGGGTTGATGCCAGTGGGCTCAGGGAAGAAAGAGGATACCACGTGGAAGTAAGCCCCCGAATGAACTTCACTTTATTGCAGATGTGCCTGATGTCCGCCTTGTCTCTAATATTCAGTGATATTGGGTGGACAATTGGAGTAAGTTGTGAAATGTTGCCAGCGCCTTCTAAATGACAGGACTGTAAGTGATTTAGTGTGACGTTAACAATGATAATGACAGCCCAAAGAATAAAGGCAGAACTTATAAAGGAATAAACGAATGGTGTCCCTTGAAAATATTTTAATCTAAAATATCAAATGTTACTTTCCCCCAGGAAGCTTTCCCTGATTCCCCACATAGATTCATAGTATATACTTCCTATGTGTATTTCTCATAATGTCGTTCGTTTGTATAACTGCAATATATACATATTTGCTATGACCCAAGGCTCTTATAACTCTAGACTCAATGCCTCACACAATTTCTAGCACACTGTAGAAACTCAGGGGATATTTGTTGAATTTAGTAGATACAAACCTGGAAGATAAAATAGATCAAGCTATTTTCCCAGGGCGTCCAGGACTTGGTCTACCTAACAATTAAAACCAAAGATATTTTTCAGCAGATATTAAACTTGACAAAGGTTTAGTCACTGCCTGATTTAAAAAAATACTTCCACTTGGATGACGCTTTAATCAAATTAAATGGTGTTTGTTAAAACATTTAAATAAATGTTATAGGCCTGTACCTCTTACAAATATAATCAAATTCACCCCCAAATTATCTATGCTCACACTATAGTGCATTGGCAAAGCTACATCCCAAATGTCACTTTAACCTGCAGAAATGATCAGATTCGTATTCTACAGAGCTGGTTTCAATGAGGAATTTTCAGAATGATGAAACCAGATTTAGCTGGTAGCAATTATTGGTACATTTCAGATGAGCTCAGCGTGAAGAATAAGACTGAAGAAAGATTAAGTCTCAAATACTAAGGGACAGAAAAAAAATGAAAAGAGAGACTGAAGGGGCTTGAAACGCAGGAAAGGACCAGTTATCTGCAGGAAGCTGGTATTCTTATGTGAGATGCATGTGACCCAGTCTGGGTTAGAATGTTATCTCTATGTGATCTGCAGAATTTCTCTCTTGACTGTAGCAACCTCAGAAGAGTGAATTAAAGTCTTAAGGAGAAAAATCAATAAAGAAAAAAAAAGATAAAAGCAATATGGCTGGAGAGCGTTTCAAAAACCATATAAAAGTCTCTTAAATGGCCATGAAAGACTAACCAGTATTTATAAGGGTTTAACAGGAATACCAATAAGAATAGATTTGTTGGTCTCCTTAAGGGAGCAAAGAAGCTTCTGGGTGGTTTATGGCATTTGGCTGGTCTTTGTTTCATTCTAGGATGTGACATATAGAAGCACAAATTGCATAAAAGACTGCCTATGACAACAAAAAATTCATTGGAGAGATATTATGAGAAAGTTGGGATTAGAGCAGCACTTAGTGCTTGCTCAGTGGTGTGGAGGGAGTACAATACTCTGAGTACCTGTCCTGTAACTAGCTCTATTTTATTCCTAGGCTGAGAATTTTTCTCAACTCTATGCTAGAAATAGACAACAGAATCATTTAATTGCAATAATAATGCTTTCTCTAATATGTCTTTAAGGAGTCTGTAAATGAATTTCTCCTTTTAATTAGAAGTGGAATTCATTCCAAACCTTCTCCAGGCCGCCTATCTTCTAACTGAAATGAGAGGACGAAGGTAGCAAGTAGGCAAGCGTTGATGAAATGGAAGTGACGGGAACTGTGGGAGGAATGGATGGATGTATTCCCACCAGACAAGGAAAGGAATGCCAGATCTACTCGAGAGTATAGGGAGCTGGATTTCGAAATGTTCAGAGAAGACATAGGTATGATCCTTCCTCTCCAAAATCCAAGGTCCACACATGGAGAGTGTTTGATGCTACTTGAGCTAATTATGCATTGGTTCATCTGTGCATTTCAGTAGCTTGCTTGTTTGTTTGTTTTTTTTTGTGAGTTCCCATCATGCCATGGATATCTTTTATTAATGAGAAACTTTCAAAAGTGAAATTCTGTCAAGGTAACTATGAATATTTTTAACTAGGAGGGAAAAAAGTGTGTTTTGAGGAAAACCCAAAGTAAAACTTTATAGAATTCTGTAAATTCTGGTCTCAGATAGATTAAATAACCTGTGAGAATCCCAGTGCTCCTGAGGGAAAGAGCTAGAATTCATACTTGGTTCTGTCTGATTGCATAGGAAGCAGTCATGGCCCTAGTGCAATGATCCTAGGATTGCTTAATCAATGAGCTCCTGGAGCTAAATATACTCCAATAAGAGATGGTGAGGTAAGAGATTTTATAGGTCAAATTCCTGTCCTGTTGTTTTTGTCTTAATATAGTCAGCTACTCCCTCCTCCCTCTTACGCACACTCCCACACACTCAGACACTCATCTGTAGCCTACCAAAGGAGACTAAGCAGTTCTATTCTAAGAATTTAGTGATGCTACAACATGCAGTTTGGTTTTACCTTGTGCCTTGGTAATGACCTCTTGATCTCTATCTTTTCCCTTGCGTGAAATCCCATTGCCAACAATCCGAACCATGGGTTTTCCAGAATGAGAGTCTGTATTGCTTTGGTTGGTTCTGCTCTGTCTTCATTGACCACTAAGGGCTAAGCCTTTCACGTGTACCGCCTCTGTTTTTTCCAACCACTTGCAAAGCTATTATTCTCTTCATTTTGAATCTGGGAAACTAGGGCTCAACTGAGCTAAGAAACTTATTCAAAGCCATGTAACTAAAAAGGATGGAGTGAAAATTCAAACCCAGCTATCTATGTACCCTTTGCTTTTCTATGCTACTTCCCCCAGATTTTTCACCCAAGCCACACTGGTGGTGACAGATTTCCAAATATTGCTTCTGGGCTCTCATGATTTGCAGAGGCTCTTTATTCCTCTTGGTGGACCATACTCCCCAACTTGCCAGGACTACTGTCTTTCATCTGCTGGCAAGCATGTTGAGTACCATAGGTTCCCTATGGACTGGGCTGCCTCTCAAGACCCACCCTCAGTACCTACTGCATCCATTGCATGAGTCTAAATCCATGCCTGGTCTCACAGTTGACTTCATTCCATGTCTGTGAAGAACACAGATATGCCCATTCATATTTTGAAATTTTTGAAATATGACCTTATGACCTTCTTTTTTTTTAAGATTTTATTTATTTATTCATGAGATACACAGAGAGAAGGAGAGAGAGGTGGAGACATAGACAGAGGGAGAAGCAGGCTCCATGCAGGGAGCCTGATGTGGGACTCGATCCCGGGATTCCAGGATCATGCCCTGGGCTGAAGGCAGGTGCTAAACCGCTGAGCCACCCAGGGATCCCCCACCTATGACCTTCTTAGAAGGTTGAAGTTCTTTTTTTTTTTTTTTTTTTTTTTTTTTGAGTCTCTTGGATGGGGTTCTGTGTCAGGTCTTGTACTTTGTTTCTGATACTATTCAAGCACCTAGGTCTAAATCTTCATTTCCTTATCTGAAAAATGGGAATAATAACATACCTCTCTGGGTTGTAGTAAGGATTAAACAAGTTGATTTATGCAAATCCCTTTTCAGAATGTTTAGTATGAAAGTGCTCAATACATGCTTGCACCTGTTATAATCATTATCACTATCTTCATTACTGTAATTGTCACTTCAGGGCAAGCAGCATCTTAGGGTCAGGCTGAAAGAAATCCCTACTAATGGGGACTGGAGGCAGGAAGTGGCACTTTGCAGTACTTGGAGAAAGAGCTAGAGTAGTTTACTAGAAAAGCTCTCAACAGACCTATGTTTTACTGCAGCCACTAATTAGGAACATTACCTTTCCCCCTTTATTCTTATTAGTGAGGGTTCTCAGCAGTCTTTTTAACCAGAGCAGCCCATAAATGCTGGGGAAGGGCTTTGCAAATATGCAAATTTGGGCCGCATTCTTGGAGAATGATTCAGAAGTCTGGGTGGGGCTTTGGCACTTTTATGTGAAAACCTTTATGGTGGATCCTTGTGAACTGCTTGTTGTCAGCACTCCATAGATGGGTTTCCAAGTCCTTCCAAATGTGACGTTCTGTGATTTCATGGCAACCATGACAGAAAACAATATGGGAGGTGGGAGTGACTTGCTAAATTCTAGCGTATACATTTGTATTTAGTTTTCTAGGGCTGCCATAATAAGTTACAGCAGACTGAGTGAGAAATTGATTTCTCACAGCTCTGGAGGCTAGAAATCTGAGATCACTGTGTCAGCAAGTTTGGTCTCTCCTGAGGTCTCTCTCCTTGGCTTGCAGATGGTGACTTCTCTTTATGTTATCACATGATCTTTTCTCCATGGTCTTACCTAAGGTCTCTTTGTGTGTCCAAATTCCCTCCTCTTATAAAGACACCAGTCATATTGGATTAGGGCCAGCCTTAAGTGTCTCTTTTAATCTACTGACCTCTTTAAAGTTCCCATCTCCAAATATAGTAGAATTCTGGGGTCTTGGGAGTTAGGGCTTCAGTATATGAATCTGGGGGACACAATTCAACCCATAACATTAAAAGCCTTAAAAATGCACATGGGAATTCACTTCTAGGAATTTATTCCAGAAGAAGAGAGAAAGACTCCCAAAGGGTTCCATACAGCAGGAGTCCTGTCTGTGCTGAAAAAGTATTTAAATCCTTGTTTTGGTGAACCTGAGGAAATAGCCTTCCATTGCATTTTGTGACCCTCTGACCAGTTCAGGCATTAGTGTCCAAGATTTTTAGAAAGAGGGGCTTCAGGCAGAAGTTGAAGGAATTGTTTTCACGGAGTAGGGGGCTTGTGGGCTAAGCAACAATGTGTGGTCTGAATCCCTCTAACACAAAATAGTATAAATGATAAAATGGAACTAGGCTTCCTCCAAATGCGAAACAGAATGTGGACTGCTTAAAGCTTATTGGGGACTCCTGTGGTTTCCAGAGGTTACCAGTGTGCCCAGAGGATATTCATAAAAAAAGCAATTACCCTGGAGAAGCCAAGTTATTAGTGAAATCAGGTGAAGCTTCTATCCCTAAGGAATTCCTTGAGTGTTCTAGGTTGAGATTCTGCACAAATAGGGGTGGGAACAAGAGGTGGTGACAGGTACTTACCACTGTTAACTAAATCTTCAGTCTGTATTCATAAGCTGAAGATGAGGAAATTCAAATACTGCTTACAATAGAAGAAAGATGGGGAAAAAAAGAAAAAACAACAAATGTTCAACAATTAGAGGATTGGTTAACTAAATTACTCTGTACTCATGTAAACATGACATTGTATAGTTATTAAAAATCATGCTGTAGAACAATATGTGTGTTCTTGAGAAATATTCATGATATAGTGCTAAAGAAAAAAGGCAAGAACAGTGTAATGGTGTTTGATTAATGAAAATTATCAATCAAATACAATTTAAAATGCCATGTACATGCACACCAAGTTTGGTTATCTTTGGATGGAGAGATTCAAACTTTTTTCCTTAGTGATTTTCTGTGGATTCTCAGGTTTTCTGCATTGTGAATATAGGTTATTTATATAATATGAGTTTTAAAAGAGTTTAATAAAAGAAAACCCAACTCTGCTAAAATGGTATCCGGACTGATACCTGTCATTAATCTGTCTATGTGATTTGAGAAAGACTATTTTTTTCTTTTGGAAACTATGTCTTTGCTATTTTTTCACTACACTATCATTTTGAATAAAATGATAAAGATAGCAAATGGTAATTTAAAATATGTTTACCTCAAAAAAAAAAAAAGAGAGAGAGAGTTGTAATGCTATGCCAATGTCATTGTTTAAAACATTTTCTTATATATCTCTGAGATCTAGCAATCTGGAAACATTACAATAAATATTTCATAATTTGCCACAATACTCTTACTCATGCATCTTATACATGCTGAGAATCTTTCCTTCTTCTTCTTCTTTTCTTCTTCTTCTTCTTCTTCTTCTTCTTCTTCTTCTTCTTCTTTTTTAATATACTGGCTTGTTATTTGTGTTTCCACTGGATTTCATTGATCCTCCTGCTCTGCATTGGCCAATGGACCATCCAGTAGATTTGGATCATATGCCTACCTACCTCTACAACTCTCAATGCTAAATCATCAAAGCAACTACTTCAAAATATTCTCCATGTTGTATTTATACATACCTTTATGTATAAATACATATCTATTATATATTTATATATAGAAATATACATATTGGTTAATTTTTAACTTAACTAAATTCTGCACTTGACACATTTCACACATGGTGTCCAATGTTCTACAGACCTTTATCTGCCATGTGAAGTGATCTAGAGCCACCATGTAAGTGTACGATTCCATTCTTTTGTTCATGAAAGAATCATCTTGTCCTTTACTTTATGAAATTTGACTTAGGTCTCATCATTTTCTCTTCTCTGTCTAAAATGTCCCCCAAATCCATTTTATTTTTTTAAATTTTTATTTATTTATTCATGAGAGAGACAGAGAACGAGAGAGAGACAGAGACACAGGCAGAGAGAGAGAAGCAGGCTCCATGCAGGAAGCCCGATGTGGGACTCGATCCCGGGACTCCAGAATCATGCCCTGGGCCAAAGGCAGGCACTTAACCACTGAGCCACCCAGGGATCCCCCCCAAATCCATTTTGAATCTAAGTCTTCTTAAATGTGTACCTTGCTTTCCTGAACTGGTATTTAGTTAGAAGAAGAGGAGAGGAGGAGTGAGGTGGGGAGGAGGAAAAGGGGAGTAGGGGGAGGAGGAAGAAGAGGAAGAGGAATGAAGAAGAAGGAGAAGAGGAGAAACATTAAAAAGTGAGATGATATATAAATGATCACTTCAAGATGAGTTCTTTGGAGAGAAGTAACTTATCCTTTTAGAATATATTTTGAAAGATAAGCCATAACCGGGATTATTGAAATGTTGGTCAGACTGTCTGTAATTATCAGATGCTCCCGAAAGAATTTTAATTAAAAAATCATAGTAATTGGTATTTTTCAATGAAATCACACAGATATATGTATTTGAAAATGCATATCCTGAATGCTTAACACAGCATTTAATATAGTGCATTGTGTTGCCGTGAGTAAATAATCCTATAAAGGCAATACATTCCAGTGACAGGCAAATTAACTAAATGAGGGAGTGTAGGACTGTGGAAGGTCTGAAAGACATCTGCATGAAGGCAAAAGAAAGAGCTGGACAGGGATATTGAGAGACTGTGAAAACCAGCTCATCTACTTCATTAATTTACCCACGGATTGAGTGAGATTCACCTTCAAGACTTAGTTTCTGGTTTTTTAATGGAGGGCAAATGGAAATTTCAGAGGGATTACTTTGACTGAATGTGTTTGTGTGCTGGATGGAGAAGAGAACATTATTAATGAAAAGAACTCTACCTTATTTTTTCTACTTCATACTATTACACTCAACTTTTCTGCCAGATTTACATAAATTCAGTATTGTTTCTGTTGTTGCTGGTCTTTTTGAATCCTTAATGATCCATCAATACATTTTAGAAGAATGGGAAAATGAATTAAAATGAACAATGATGTTTCATTTTGTTTTTGTTTTAGATTTTATTTATTTATTTTTGGGAGAGAGAGTGTGAGTGTGAATAGGAGGAAGGGGCAGAGGGAAAGCGAGAAGCAGACTCCCCGCTGAGCAGGGAGCCCTTGGTGGTGCTCAGTTGCAGGACTGAGTTCATGACCTGAGCCAAAGGCAGATGCTTAACTGACTGAGCCACCCACGTGCCCCTGGTTAATGTATCTCTTAGGCTCATTTAATTTGTTTTCTCCTCCATCTTTTTTCTTCTTACACTTTATCTGTTGAAGTTGTTAGTTCTGTAAAGTTTTTCATCTACAGATTTTGCTATTCGTATGCCCTTGCTTAGGATTGCTTAGGACGTTTTCTTGTCCCTCTTTTTCCTATAAATTGATAGTTTGATATAAAGTATTGACCATATTCAGGTTGGGCTTTTTTGTCTTAGCAAGAATATTTCATAAGTGGTATCAGGTACATCCATCAGGAAGCATATAGTGTCTGGTTGCTTCTTTTGGAGATGTTCACAGCTGTTAATGATCCTTGCCCAGGTTCTATTAGTTCATTAAGAGCTGCAAAATGCACTCTTCTATTATTCCTTCTTCATCTGCTAGCTTGAATACTTCTCTAAAGAAGTATTCTTTATAAACTATTTAATTACCTGGTATATAGTTCATAGAATAAAGGCAGAATAAAGCTTGATTTTTCCCTATGTTAACCAGTTTTCAAAATAATGAATTAGATCTTTAGTATTTCCAAAAGTAATCAAGACTTTTTTCAATTATCATTTTTAAAATATTTATTACTTATTTATTTTAGAGAGAGATAGATATATAGAGAGAGGGAGCACAGGAGGAGGAGCAGAGGGAGGGGGATAAGCAGACTCCATGCTGAGTCATGGAGCCTGACTTGGGGCTAGATCCCGTGACCCTGAGATCATGATCTGAGCTGAAATCAAGAATCTAATGCTGAACTGAATAAACCACCGAGGCACCCCTCAATTATCATTAACTCATGAATTTAAACATAGCTGTTATATTTCAACCCATTTTAGATACTATTGTTGCTGCTCAGATGATTCTGTCTTTAGTGAGTAGAGACCTTTACAAATTGGCTGTTCAGTCCATTTGGCAAAACACTAGCAGCCCTGATAATATTTTTCTTGGTGTCTGGTATGACAATATGTAGCACAAGGCCTGCCTACAACTAGAACCAGGCATTTTCCGAGAGACCTCTTTAATGGTAAGTAGTATCTCAAGATCACTATTGAGATATTTCCCTTCTGTGTGGTTTTGCTGCCAAACGAAGTACACAATTAGTATACACACACACATAATTACATTACCACACACTTTCTTTTCCACTTTGCTTTTTCACCTAGCATAGCATAGTAGTGAAGAGAGATGCTCCACATGCCTTTTTTCACCAGCATTGTACTCCATTGTGTGCCAAAATTTATTCAGCTTGTCCCTGTCGATCTGGGTTGTTTGTTTATTGTTTATGTAGAGACAGCACAAGCAGGGGGTGAGGGGCACAGGGAGAGGAGGAGAGAGAATTGTTTTGGGGGGGTGGGGGAGAAAATCTTAGGCAGGCTCCATGCTCAGCTCACAGTCTGACACTGGACTTGATCTCACAACTCTAAGCTGAAATTAAGAGTCAGACCCTTAACTGACTGAGTCACTCAGGGCCCTGATCTGGTTGTTTATAGTTTCACTTTCACAAAGTGTTTTAATGAATGATTTTGTGCGTTTTATATATTTGAATGTGTTTTCATATGTTGCCTGTGTAAATTTGCAATAGACTTTTATATGTAGGATTTGTGTACCAAACAGTAAATGTACCGAAATATTTTTTTGTCAACCTCCTTTCCATAGGTTTGTATCAATTTTAATTTCCACAGGTAAAGTATGAACTTGTCTTACCACAGCCTCAACCAAAGATTATGTTGTCAAACATCCCAGCATAGATTTAATTGGCATTTCTCTATTATGAAGGTGGTTGAACATTTTTTCCATATGACTAAGGGTCATTTGTATTTCTCTTTAACTGAAGTGTCTGTTCTTATCTCTCCATTTTTTTTCTACAGAATTTTGTGCCTCTCCGTTTTCAAAAGCAATTTATATTAACTCTTTGTGATAAAAGTTGCAACTATTTCATCCAGTTTGTTCTCAATTTGAGTTTTTACTTTGCTTAAATGGTGTGGTTTTGCCACTCATTTTTCAAGATATGCGTATTATTGTATGTAGCACTATTCCCCTTTTCTCTTCTATGTTGTGAGTCATAGTTTGGAAAGGAGCCCCTTCCAAAGTTAAAGATAAACTCCTCTGTGTTTTCCCAAGTCATATTTCTAGGACTTGCATAGTTTCATTAGACTTTAACATTTAACTCTGCTACATTTGAATTTATTCTTGCAAGTGGTGTGAAGAGTGGACCCCATTTTGTATTTTTTTTCACATGGTTATCTGTTTTTTCCAACACCTTATATTAGAAAGTACATCTTTTCTCTATTGATTTGATCTGCTGCCCTTCTCATGGTCTGCATTTCCAAATGCATTGGATCTACTTCTGGACTTTCTATTCTGTTTCATTGGCCAGTCTGTCTACTCATATCAGACTGGTTTACTTATAGAAGCTATAATTATATTTTAATATCCAGTAAGGCTATATTTCTGCCTCCTGCTTCTCTCCCTCAAGCCCTATGTTCTTTTTCAGGATTTTCTTGGCTACTTTTTTTCCCCATATGAAATTTGTAATCATTTTGTGTCATTTCAGAAAAAGGCCCAATGGTTTTTTTTTTTAAGATTTTATTTATTTATTCACGAGAGAGAAAGAGAGAGAGAGAGAGAGAGAGAGAGAGAGAGGCAGAGACACCCAGGGATCCCCCCTGATGGTATTTTTCAGTAAAATTGCATTGCATTTAGGGGCACCTAGGTCACTCAGTCAGTTAAGTGTCTGACTCTTGATTTCGGCTCAGGTCATAATCTCACAGGTTCTGGGATTGAGCCCTGCATCAGGCTCTGCACTCAGTGCGGGGTCTGCTTGGGATTCTCTCTCCCTCTCTCTCTGCCCCCAACCCCGATGCATGAGTGCACTCTCTCTCTCTCTCTTAAATAAGTAAAACCTTAAACATTTGTTTTTAAAAAGATTGCATTACATTTAAATATTTAACTGAGAGAAAATTGTCATCTTTAGAATATTGAGTTTTGGGCAACCTGGGTGGCTCAGCGGTTTAGTGCGCCTTCAGAGGGTGTGATCCTGGAGACCCAGAATCGGGTACCACATCGGGCTCGGTGCATGGAGCCTGCTTCTCCCTCTGCTTGTGTCTCTGTTTTTCTCTCTCTCTGTCTCTCTCATGAATAAATAAATAAAATCTTAAAAAAAAAAAGAATATTGAGTTTTACAATCCAAGAACACAGTATGTCTTTCCACTTGTCCAATCAATTTTTTTATATCTTTCAGATCATTTTATAGTTTTCCTTGCACAGATTGTGGACATTTCTAGTCAAGTTTTCTTGTATGTATTTATTTTCTTATTTAGGTTATTATATAAGCGGTCTTCTATATATTCTGTTTTGCCTGTATAGATATTGATCTTTGCATGATGATTTTATGAAGTACCTTACTAAATTATGTTTTTGTTCCAAAAAGCTTTTTCATTTGTTCTTTAGCATTTTTCATATAGATAATTGTTTCTTTCCTTTTAATTGTTTCATTCTTTTATAGTAACAGGACTGTTTAGATTTTTCTGTCTCCTTTGGAGGTTTTTTTTTTTTTTTTTTTCCTTTGGAGTTTATGGCACTTTTTAAGAAAACAATAAGTTTTATGTATGTTTTCAAATTTATTTGCATTGAACTCTGCAAAGTAGACTGATTATTTTTTGTTTATTTCCTTCATTTTTGATAATATCTCCTTTTTGTCAGTCTTAGTTTTCTGTATTTGTGCTATCTCAATTTTTAAAATAGTTTTTCACTGAAGTGCAAAAAGGAAAAAAAGGAATAATCGTAAGTGTGCATCCCAATGAATTTTCACAAAGTGAACACACCTGTGTAGCCCCTACTTTCATCAAGTAATGGAACATTTCTGGAAACAGAACATCCAGAAGCCTTACTGTGTCCCTTCCCAGCCACTATAACATCTTTGCTTCTCAGACAGTTTATCATTATCTGACTTCCAAAACTGTAGATTCATTTCACCTGTTTATCAAATTGACATAGAGTTATAGAATCTTACATCTCTTTTGGGTCTAGCTTCTTTCTTTCAACATTACATTTGTGAGATTCATGTGGTGACATGTAGCAATAGTTCATTCATTTTAATTGCTGAATAAAATTCCATTTGCTAATAGACTATAATTTAATATTTGTTCTATCGTTGATTGACATATGGATTGTTTGCAGTTGGTGGCAATTAAGAATAAAGCGGCTATGAACATTTTTGTATATGTCTCCTGGTACACATAGAAGTCTGTAAAGTGCTATATACCTATGAGATGATTTGCTGGGCCATGAATCATGCCACGTATACATCTTTGGTAAATACTTCCAAAAAGTTTTTCAAAGTGTTTTTTCCAATTTACATCCGCCCCCCAAACAGTATATAAGCAATCCTATGCTCCACATCCTTATTAAACTTGGTATTATCAATCTTAAATTTAACTATTCTGGTTTCAGATTTGCATTCCCCTGATGACCAATGAGCATCTTTTAATATGTTTTGTTATCTACTTCGTTATGAACATTTATAATGCTGGTTTAAGTATTTTGCCCATGTTTCTATTGAACTGTCTTTTTTATTTAAAGAGATTCTTTATACATTCTGCATACAAAATCTTTGTCAGATGTAGCATTTCAAACATGGACTCCTACTTTGTATTGTAGACTCTAAATGAATCTTTTGATGAGCAGAAGTTCTTAATTTTTATGTAATCCAAATTATTTTTCCCTTTATGGTTAATGATTTTTTGGATACTGTTTGAGAAATCTTTGCTTATGACAAGGTCATGCAGATCATATTCTAAAAATAATTGTTAAAAAATGAAATTAATTGTTTTACCATTCCTATTTAAACCTACAATCCACCTAGAATTGAATTTTTTGTGGTACAATTAGGAATGAAGCTTAATTTTTTTCTCTATGGATAATCAACTGACCCACCACAATTTGTTGGCAGTTCTCTACTTGTGACTCTATAATGTGACCTCTGCCGTAAACCCCATGCCCATGCCAGGGTTTATTACTAAACTCTTCTCTGTTTCTGGTCCATTTGCCTAAGCTCAAACTGGTATTACACTTTCTTAACTAATGTGGCTTGATAGTTAATGGTGTAGGTAGGTTCTCCAAATTATTTTTCTTAAAATCCACCTTATCTATTACTAGTTATTTGCATTTTTGAGACTTGTAAATTCCCCACCCCCTAAGATATTGCTGGAATTTTGAGTGTAGTTGTATTGACTCTTTCAGTTAATTTTTTTTTAAGATTTTATTTATTTCTTCAAGAGAGACACACGGAGAGAGAGAGAGGCAGAGACACAGACAGAGGGAGAAGCAGGCTCCATGCAGGGGAGCCTGATGTGGGACCTGATCCCGGGTCTCCAGGATCAGGCCCTGGACTGAAGGTGATGCTAAACCACTGAGCCACCCGGGCTGCCCTCTTTCAGTTAATTTAGGGGGAACTGACATGTTTACAACAGAGACTTCTAATTTATGAACGAAGTATATCTCTATATTTATTTAGGGATTTTATAATCTCTTTCAATAGTATTTTAAAATTCTTCGCTTTGAAATTTGTGCATATTTTATTAGATATATTCTAAGGTATTTAAAATTGATGCTAGGAAAAATGCTGTTTTTTCAAATAGTTTCATTTATTTATAAAAATACAATTTATTTTAGTAAGTTGATTAGATATTGAGACTTCATTAAATTAATTTATTAAATATAATAATTTATTTCTGTTTTTTGGATTTCCATGCACAGTCATGCCATTTGCAAATAATGACAGTGCTTTATTGCCTTGGCTAAGACCTGCAGTATACTATGTTGAATAAAAATAGTGATAGAACTACCATATGATCCAGCAATTCCACTTCTGAGTATTTAGCCAAAGGAAATGAAAACACTGACCTGAAAAGATATCTGCATTCTCATGTTTACTGCAGCAATAATTAAAATAACTAAGACATGAAAACAACCTAAGGGTCCATTGATAGATGGATAGACAAATAAGAGGTGGAATATTATTCAGCCATAAAAAGAATGACATCTTGCCATTTATAACAACATGGATGGAACTTGAGACATTCTGTTAAGTGAAATATGTCAGTCAGAGAAAGACAAATCCTATATGATCTCACTTATGTGTGGAATCTGAATAACAACAAGAAACACATAGATATAGAGAACAGATTAGTGGTTGTCAGAGAGAGAGGGTGTGAGAGTAGATAGATGAAATGGGTGAAAGGAAAACAAAGTGGTGATAATGAGTATTTTTACTTCATTTCTGATCATAGAGGAAAGTTTTAGTACCTCAACATTAAGTATTAGGTTTATAGTAGAATTTTTTTGACACATTTTAAAAGATTAAGGAAATTTCCTACGATTCCTACTTTTCTAACAGTTTTTTTAAATGAACAGGATATGAATTTTATCAAAATTTTTTTCTGTAACTATGGAGTGATAATATAATTTTTATTCTAATATTTAAAGTGGTAAATTATATTGATTGATTTCTTTTATTCAAATTGAGGTATAACATATATATTAAAATGCACAAGTCTTAAGTGTACAGCTTGATGAATTTTTGCACATGTATACACCCATGTGATTACCTTTTAGATCAAGGTTTAGATGACCTTCATCCACCAGAAAGTTCCTTTGTGCTCATTCTCAGCCAATACTCAGAGGCAACCAGTACTTCCATCTTTATTTTTTTTTAAGATTTTATTTATTTATTCATAAGAGACACAGAGAAAGAGAGACAGAGACAGAGGAAGAGAGAGAAGCAGGCTCCATGAAGGGAGCCTGATGTGGGACTCGATCCCAGGACTCCAGGATCATGCCCTGAGCCAAAGGCAGATGCTCAAGCGCTGAGCCAAACAGGCGTCCCTATTTCCATCTTTATCACCATGGATTATTTTTGTTTTTGATTTTTTGTTTTTTTAATAAATTTATTTTTTTATTGGTGTTCAATTTGCCAACATATAGAATAACACCCAGTGCTCATCCCATCAGGTGCCCTGCTCAGTGCCCGTCACCCAGTCACCCTCTCCCCCTGCCCACCTTCCCTTCCCCCACCCCTAGTTCGTTTCTCAGAGTTAGGAATCTTTCATGTTCAGTCTCCCTTTCTGATATTTCCCACTCATTTTTTCTCCTTTCCCCTTTATTCCCTGTCACTATTTTTATATTCTCCAAATGAATGAGACCATATAATGATTGTCCTTCTCTGATTGATTTATTTCGCTCAGCATAATACCCTCCAGTTCCATCCACGTCGAAGCAAATGGTGGGTATTTGTCATTTCTAATCCATGGATTATTTTTGCTTGTTAACTTCACATAAATGAAATCATACATTATGTACTTTCAGTATCTGGCTTCATTCACTCAAATAAATGTTTTTTTGACTCTAGTGTTATTTAACAACATGTATCTTAATTTCTAGGTAGAAGGTCCTTTTCAGTTTCTTATTTTGTTATTAATTTTAGTTTTATTGCATTTTACTAAGAGAATGTTTAGTAAGAGACCATTGTTAGCATATTTCTTCCTTTCATAATGCTTGGAGCTTTTCTTTGTGACCCAGGTCAGGAATATAATTTTAAAAAATGAAATGTACATTTATTTGAATAGTTGGTTTCCTTAGAAGAAAGCCCATGCTTTTGGAGAAGCCTTTTAAGGCTTTGAGGTAGGTGGTAAAGCAGGCAGGTATGTTCCATCACCTCTTCCACTGTCATAACTGTATTCTATTGCCACATTGGAGATCCAGTTTCAAAGTTTTAGCTTAAGAATGTAACCAAAGTTTTTGATTCCTGGGATGTTGTATAGTTCAGAGGTCAAGGGCTTTCAAAGTCCAGCTCTGCCCTTCACTAACTTATGTCCATTTCCTTATCCATATAACAGACAATGGTATTCATTTCATATTATTTCTGTGATGACTGAATGAGATATCTTGTATAAAATATCTGGTAAATGGAATAGGTAGGCACTTGATTGATAGCAGCCATGGCTGTGATTGTATTAGCCTCAGATTAGGTTATTTTATTATTACATGCTAATATATATATATATATATCACATGCTATTCTCACCAACACACAAGAAAAATGCCATGTAGTTTCATAGCAGCTTAAACAGCAGTGGAGCCATTTGAGAGGAGCAAGCATCCACTAAAGAAACCCTACTTCCCTAAATTGACAGACTGTCCCTCATACATATCCAAATCCTCTAGAAAAAGCATCACAGTAAAGCATGGCAGTTCCTTACACATGTGTGTGAATTATGATATGGATAATTCTTTCCAACATCAACATGAATTAAGGCCAGTTTGGTCACCAGGAAGGATAGATTCAGGTAGACTTAGGGGGAAAAGTCCTTCTGAGAGGGTTGGGAAGAAGGGCAGGAAATGGAAGTAGCAAACAAAGATGATAAATGTTCCTTCCTTCATTACTTTGCTCAGAAATGGGCCCTGCTAGGGATCACTAGTTGAAGCTAATGATCAGTTCACTAGGAGCATTGTCAGGTGCTCCCAGAGGCTGAAGCCTCTACATTCAGATTTGATCCTCCCCAGCAGCAGTCTGAAATTATAGCTCTTCCTCACCTCTCTGCTACTTTTAGGTTGTCCTTTTGGCTTGTAGCCACATCCTTGCGCTCAGTCTCATTCATGACTGTCTTCCAGTCTCAGAAGAGTGAACATGAAGGAAAAAGGAGTGGGGGAGGGCAGTAGGAGGGAAGGATATACAGACGTGCCACGGGGAAACTCCTACCTGTGACATTCCGGTGCTTCTCAAGGTTACAGGGATCAAGCTGCTTGCAGTCAGTTGTGATTGCAGTGGAGAATGACTGGTTGTGTTAATAACAGTGTGCTCCAGGGCTGATTGATGTGGTGACAGCACCAGGTTTGCAGGAACCCCACTGCCAAGGCTTAGGACCTCACTGGGACTGTCGACAACTTCTTTTTCTATTCGACTCACATTGCAACCACCTGAGAAGCATGTTGTCCAAAATTTCAAAGGGAGCCAAGCAGAATTAATAGACCAGAGGCAGCACTGAGTGAGTATTATTCATTGACAGGTTAAAAAAAAAAATTGGATTTTTTTTTTTTAAAGGTCAACTGAAGTGAATATAAGGTGTGGTTGTTGAGAAACATGCTTATCATATTCCAGTCCTAACAGGCTCAGCGGGTTTCATGTGGCTCTTTACGTTGCCACTTACCATCTTACAACAAAATCATCACTTGGTAATCTGTGTGTAACTAACTCACTCACTGGTCAGTGCTCAGTCATGGCACGCCTATTTTCATTAGGTTTCAAAGTTTCTCAAAAGAAAAAAAAATCATAACTTTCCTATAAGATTGACTTCAAAACACAAGTATTAATGTGTACAAGTGCTTATAATTGTGTTCAGCAATTTTTCATTTTATTTTTTGAGTATACTTGTAAAATAGAACTAGTTGACTTTTCGAAGTTTTGTCAAGTTTTAGGAATGACCTTATATATTAGAGTTTTAATATATAACTTTAATTTTAATTTCTAGTTGAATACTGATATAATCAAGGAAGGAATCAACAGAATGTGTTGGAAAATGGATGAGATGGTGGATCTGGACTTTGTTCAAAAGTAGAAATCATGTTTGTAAATAAGCCTCAGGATGATCAGCCCTGGAGGGAGGAACTCCCACTAACTCTAGGGCTCGTAAGAGTCATACAAATCAGACAAAGTTATGGGAAGTCAAATCATAACCAGAGGACAGTTTTGGAGTACTTAGAATTAGTCGAAACCAGATGACTGGTACATTCTCTTCCTGTAGGCAGATGTACTAGCACAGAGTCAGAACACAGAGTTTTATATTAATGGGATGTTTAAAAGAATCAGGAAAAACTATCTTGAGCTATTCTATATATCCAATACAAGCGATAATCTTGCTAACTGCTTTGATCGCTTACATTTATCTTCAAACCAGAGACCAGATTTATTCCTTCCTCTTCCAATGACAGAGCATGGGTAGAACCTGCCAAGGTCTGTCTCTGGGGTCGCTTCTTTCCCCAGTGGCCGAAACCACTCCTCTCTTCACATCTACTTCAATATACACACCTACTGCTAATGTCACATTCATTCTTTTATTTCTTGGTATAGACTTAGGAATGGAATATTTTCATTGCTAGATCAGAGGAGGAGCCCATTTCGGTAGGTCATGTCAAATCATGTCAAATTGTTTTCCAAAATGAATGTATCCGTTTACACTCATTCATACTATTTTTTTGTTTCACATTCTAGCCAACCCTTGGTATTTGTATTTTTTGGCCAATCAATGTTTGTAAAATGGTATCTTATTTTATTGTGGTTTAAACTTATATTTTCCTGGGGTTTTTGTTTGTTTTACAAACTGAGCATCTTTTCATTTGTTCCTTTGTTATACTTCTTATCTGCATCTATTGAAATTACCACATGGATTTTTGTTTCAACCAGTTAATACAGTGGATTAACAGTAAGAGATTTTCCTATGTTTTGCTCACATTGTATAGAATTGATTATGAAATACTAAATTTTTTAAAAATTGTAGACTTGGTTTAATAATATTTTATTTAGGGCTTTTAAATATAAATTTGAAGTTAAGGTTGGCCTGTAATTTAACTTTTTCTTATTATCCTGTTTAATCTTTTCTTGTTACAATGTCATTAATCTCAGACCAATTTTTCTCTTTCCTGAAAGAGCCTGGTAATTTATTTTTGAGAAGAATCTGAACTGCTGATTCATCTTTCTCCATTATTTTAAAGCCATCCAAGCTTTCAGTAACTCTTGGGTCAGTTGTGATCATTTACTTTTTCCTGAGAATTTGTCATTTTTCTCCTAACTCTGGGAAACCAACAAGGGGTAGTGGAAGGGGAGGTGGGTGGGTGGGTGGGGTGACTGGATGATAGGCACTGAGGGGGGCACTTGACAGGATGAGCACTGGGTGTTACACTGTATGTTGGCAAATCAAACTCCAATAAAAAATAAAAAATAAAAAAGAATTTGTCATTTTTGACTTTTTTTTAATTTGTAAAATTTTTTTTTAGGGAGGCACAATTTATGTGTAGTAAATGCACAGACTGTTGGAAGAGCACCCATAGAGACATAGAATATGTTTATAACTGCAGAAGGTTTTTCAATGCCTCTTTCCAGGGAAGCTTGCCCTCTACTTCCAAGAAACATTTTCTGTTCTGATTTCTACCATGGTTTGTCTTGTTTGTTCTTGAATTTTGCATAAGTGGAATTATATAGTATGTAGTACTCTTTTGAGTGCAAATTCTTTCAAACATTTTTTTGAGTTCGTCCATGTTGCTGCATTATATAAATAGTTTGTTACTGTTTATTGCTGAGTCATGTTCCCTTGTATAAATATTCCATTGTCTGTCCATTTTCCTAGTAATGTACATTTCTCTTGTTTCCATTTTGAGTGTTACAAATGAAGCTGCTCTGAACAGTCATGAGCAAGTCTCTTTATGGACATATGCTTTCACTTTTCTTGGGTAAATATCTGAAAGTAGAATTGCTGGCTTATAGAATAGGGGAATAAACTAGCTAAGAAACTGCCATACCATTTTCCAGTAGTTTTAGTATTTTACATTCTACCAGCAGTATAAAAGAGTTCTGGTATATCTGCTTTTTTCTTTTCTTTCCTCAAGTTTTTATTTAAAGTCATCTAGTTTACATACAGTGCAATATTAGTTTGAGGTGTAGAATTTAGTAATTCATCACTTTCATACAATACCTGGTGCTCATCACAAGTGCCCTCCTTAATATCTATCACCTATTTAACCTATTCCCCTGCCCACCTCCCCTCAAGTAATCCTCAGTTTGTTCTCTATAGTTAAGACTGTTTCTTGGTTTGCCTCTCTTTTATCCCTCCTTTGTTCATTTGTTTTGTTTCTTAAATTCCACTTGAATGAAATCATATAGCATTTGTCTTTCTCTGACTGACTTATTTGGTTAGTATAATACTCTCCATCCATGTGGAGATATGTATATGTGTGTATATATATATATATATATATATATATATATATATACACCTCACATCTTTATCCATCATCAATCTATGGACATTTGTGCTCTTTCCATAATTTGGCTGTTGTTGATAATGCTGCTATAAACATCAGGGTGTATGTATTCCTTCAAATTAGTATTTTTGTTACCTCTGGGTAAATATCTAGTAGTGCAATTACTGTATTGTAGAGTAGTTCTGTATCTCCTTTTTTGCCAGTTTTTGGTATTGTCCAGGTTTTTCAATTTAGCCATTCAAGTGGTTGGGTAGTAATATGCTGTTGTGATTTTAACATGTATCTCTCTAGGAGTAACGATTTGGAGCATCTTTTCATGTGCATATTTGTCATTCTTACATCTTATTTTATGAAGTCTCTCAAAGTTTTGGCCTATTTTTTAATATAGTAGTTTCTCTTTCTATTGATTGTTAGTTCTTTATATTATCTGAATATAAATTCTTTTTCAGAAATATATATGGCAAATATACTCTCCCTATTTTGTCTTTTTATTTCCTTAACTGTGTCTTTTGATGTATAAAGTTTTGTAATCTTAGTGATGTATAATTTATTAAATTTTTAGAGTTAATGCTTTTTGATCCTCTCTAAGAAACCTTTGTGTCTACTCCAGGTTGTCAATCTATTTTCCTATGTGTTTTAACCAGATTTATGATTTTGGCTTTTACATTTAGGTTTATGGCTCATTGAATTAATTTTTTAATGTTGAATTGTCTCATTTATTGACATAAAATTGTTCTTAGCATTCCTTTACCACTCTTTTAATGTCTTTAGGGCCCGAATTTTGTCTTTTTTTTATTTACTCTTTTTCTTGATTAGTAGTTCTTACAATTTACCAATTTTATTACTCTTGCCAGAGACTCAACTTTTACTTTTGTTGATATTAGTTATTGTTTGTTTCTACTTCGTTTATTTCTATTCCTGTGGTTACTATTTCCTTTTCTCTTTTTACTTTGGCTTTAATTTTCTTTTTCTAATTTCTTAAAGTGAAAATTAAAATCACAGATTTTATTTTCTAATATATGCTACCAATTTCCCTCTAAGCACTGCTTTAGCTATATCCCATAAATTTTGTCATGTTTGTGTTTTCATTATCCTTAATTTGAAAGCATTTTTAAAATTTCTGTTTCTATTTTTCTCATGGTTACTTAGAAGCTTACTTCTCAGATATTTGGGAGGTTAAATCAGTCTTCACATTTTTTATCATAAAAAAACACCTACTAATGATTTTCATGTATCTTTATCTCTGTTTTTATCTTTTTACTTCAAATTTAATTTTTAACCTCTAATCATTGCTGTATCTCCAATTATATTTTTTATTCTTACATTATTTATTTGTTCCTTCTCTCTGTCTTGTTCAGCTTTGCCAATGATTTAATTTTATTACTTTTTTCAAAGAACTGATTTTCAGCTCTGTTGATATTTCCTTTTCCCTTTTAAGTAGACTTCATTTTTCAAAATTTAATTTCAATTAACATATAAAATATCTTTAGTTTCAGATGTAGGGATCAGTAATTCATTAGTTGCATATAACACCCAGTGCTCATCACATCACAAGCCCTCCTTAATGCCCGTCACCCAATTGCCTCATCCCCACACCCAACTCCCCTTCAGGGACCCTCAGTTTGTTTTCCATAATTAAGAATCTCTCATGGTTTGTCTCCTTCTCTGATTTCTTTCCCTCCCTTCCCCTACGATCCTCTGCACTGTTTTTTATATTCCACACATGAGTGAAACCAGATGATAATTGTCTCTCCCTGATTGACTTGTTTTGCTCTGCAAAATACCTTCTAGCTCCATCCACATTGATGTAAATGGTGAGTATTCATCCTTTCTGATAGATGAGTAATATTCCATTGTATATATATATAAATATATATATATATATATATATACCACATCTTCATCCTTTCATCTGTTGAGGGACATCTTGGTTTTTTCCAGAGTTTGGCTATTGATATTGCTATGAACACTGAGGTGAAGGCACCCTTTTTTGTTTGTTCTAGATTTATTTATTTATTTGAGAGAGAGCAAGAGTAAGAGAACAGAAGGCAGATGCGTAACCAACTGAGCCACCCCGGAGCTTCACAGGCACCCCTTTGGATCAATACATTTGTTTCTATGGGGTAAATTCCCAGTAGTGCAAGTGCTTGGTCATAGGGTAGCTGTATTTTTAATTTCTTGGGGAACCTCCATACTGTTTTCCGAAGTGGCTGTACCAGCTTTCATTTCCACCAACAGTGTACGAATGTTCCCCTTTCTCTGCATCCTTGCCAAAGTACGTTGTTTCCCTACTCATTAATTTTAACCGTTCTGACTGATGCTATCTCATTGTGGTCTTGATTTGTATTTCCCTGATGCCAAGTGATGTTGAGTATTTTTTCATGTGTCGGTTGACCATTTACCAGTTATGTCTTTTGCAAGTATTTGCTCCCAGTCTATGATGCTTGTCTTCTCATTATCTTGAGATCTTGTTTTTATTTTCATTTTATTTCTAAAAGATTTTATTTATTTATTTGACAGAGCAAGACAGCACAAACAGGGGAAGTAGCAGAGGGAGTGGGAGAAGCAGGCTCCCCAATCCCAGGATCGTGGGATCATGACCTGAGCCAAAGGCCAATGTTCAACCAACTAAGCCACCCAGGAGCCCCAAGATCGTGTTTTATTATTGCAATGAGCTTGCTGTTATCTTTATTATTACCTCTCTTCGAATATCTCTGATTTATTTTGCTCCTTCAAATTTCATTTGATTTATTCTACTGTTATTCTAACATACTAAATTGGATATTCACCATATCTACTTTCAACCTTTCTTCATTTCTAATCAGAATTTAGATAATGAATTTCTTTTTAAAAGCCACAGTAGCTGCATCTTCTAAGTTTTGGTTGATAGGGTGGATAAAAATGGACTAGAAATTTTTAAAAAATGAGTTTGAAACTAACGATACACTATATGTAATTAATTGAATTTAAATAAAATAAGATTAAAGAATTTAAAAATTAAAAAACAATAAAATTACTACCAATCAAAATTTATGAGATGTGACTAAACTGACACTTGGAAAATTTCAAATGTATCTTTTAGAGTTTTCTTTTGCTATTGATTTTTTAAAATTGCCTTGTGTTTAGAAACACAGTGTTTTTATATAATATGTGTATTTGTATATTTGTGTATTTTATGTAATATGGATTTTAAAAATATGTTGAGTATTGCTTATAGTCTAGATTGGAAAACAGGCAATTTTTAAAAATATTCCATGTCTGCCTAAAAGTATGCATTCTATTATTTCAGGTAGATTATCATCTCTTTTCTTGATAATTCAAAAATCTGTTGACTCTCATCAATGGAAGCTTCTTTTCTTTATGCACTTGTGTTTTTCACTTTACCTGATAAAATTCTTTAAGACCTTTACTTTGGCTCCATCAGAAAAGATTCACTTTTGTTTCTGCCAGGTGTCTGCAGTAATATCAACTCAGGAACCCTTTCACTGAATATTTCAGCTGGGAAATTTTATGTGGCTATACAGTAGTAAAAATTCCTGCCCCAAACTTTTATGAGAGCTGCTTGAGGTGGGCAGGAATTTCCAGAAGGTACTATTTTCTTTTTGTTGTCTGTTCCTCCTAGAGTCAAGACTATGATCATCATGTATCTCAACATTTCTTTCTGTAGGGGATATATATATATATATTAGTTTATTGACAGAAGAGTCAGCCACCTTTATGCTGTCTCATCTTTGTATAGAGGCCTTTAATATAAATTCTCATGTGGTAGGTCCTAGGTCCCTGTCCCTGTCTAAGTTTTAAAAACTCCCTTCCTCTCTATCTTAATAGAATTGAGTTATGAAATCTCACTTTGTGTGGGTACTCTTAGGTTAAATGATGTTGCAATAATAAATTAACTCTAAATTCCTTACATATTATTTCTTACTTTATGCTACCTATTTTGAGTAAGTTGGTGCAGAGCTCTGCTCTATGGAATCACCTAGGGACCCAGGCTGATATAGTTTCCACCATCTTGGCTTACGACTTTGGCATTTGCTAAAGCAAAATAATGGAAGATAGAAGGCACATGGGGCATTTCACTGCTGAGGCAGTGACTCATCACTTCTGCACACATTTCATAGACCCCCATTGGGCACACAAATCACTTATCCTTAAGTGGATTGAAAAGTGTAGTTTTCTGGGCACCAAGCGAGGAGGAAAATAAAATAGAATTTGATGATATATGCCATTGTCTCTGGGATAGCCACTACACATTACTGTTGTAAGCATTCCTAAGACTTTGAGTTGTCAGTTCCAATTTATGAACAACAATTAACCTACTTCACAAGTTCTTCAAATATATTATACATTATTTAACAATTATATGATGATAAATCAGACCTTTAAAAATATTTCAAAACCTCACATCCATAGTGTGCATTGGCAAGACACTTCAAAGCTAACTAGACCCAATGTGATTTTAAGACCAACCAGTTGTGGTCATTGGTGTCACAAAGGGGGACATAGAAAGCATATCTCGAGGCAATTCATTTATCAGTAGAGTCTGGCACTTTTCCTTGTAAGATTTAACAGTCTATTTGCTCAGGTAGGGTCTACGTGTTTTTTTCTAAGATTTGTATAGAAAATTAATCATTTTTAGATAAATCCTTGCATGTTCATATTAACATTTTTCATATTTATTTGCTCTAAAGAATTAATTATTTTCAAAGATTTACAATCATCATCATCATCATCATGGTCATTAATTACTACCAATATCAGTGAATACATACTGAGTATGGGGTACTAGGTTTCATATGAATTTACATACTCAGAGGAGCATTTCTCATTATGAAATTTTTTAACCCAGAAGAATTAAATTATGGTTCTTTCAGATAATTCATAATTCTGCTTCTTCTTTTTCCTGATCTTTCTTCAGCCACGGTGATTCTTTATTCTTATACATTTTTATTTGACATTTTACATCTTTTAGACTAACAAGGTTAAAGGAAATTTTAAAGCAGTTGGTTTCTAAAGGATATATCACAGTGCCTATTTTCAGAACCTGAAAATAGGAGAAATAAAATTGCCTTTGGAAGTTAAACCTCAAAATCATCACACAACGGCTCAAAGAAGAGATTTCCAGGCCAGTAAGACTTGACTAAGTGGATTGGATGGTATTGTCTACTAGCTTAATTCTTTCCTCATCTGTTTCCTCACCACACTGATTACCCACTACCCCAGCTAAGCTATCTTTTCCACCATTCCACTGAATCCTTTCTTGCTAAAGTCACAAATATCCTCCATGTTGCCAAATCCAATAGTCTTTAGATTTAGAGAATGAACACTCTTCCTCAGAAGACTTTTCAAATAATTGGCTCTCCCACCATCTTGAAACATTTTTTTAATTTGGTTTCAGGAACATGTGCCACTGGTTTTTCTGTTTCATTGGTTGCTTTTCCTTCTCTCCTTTGCTAGATTCTCCTTATTTCTGCTTCCAAATGGGGGTTGCCTCAGGCTTCAGTCTTGAAGTCCTTTCTCTTTTCTATCTGTAACCACCATCCTGAGGAATTGAATTCAGTCCGGTGGCTTTAACAACCACCTACATGCCGATGACTTCAGTTCTAATCTATTCCCTATTGATTTTAGACTATCAACTATTTATCCAACTGCCTACTCAAAATCTGCCTTCTGACGTCCGATAGGTACACTAAACTCATCATATCCAAAAGCAAAATCTTGATTGCCTTCTTCTATCCAAATATGGATCTTCATTCATCTATTGATCAGATCTCAAGCTTTGAGTATATCCTTCTACACATTCCAAATCCTGCTGTTTCTTACCTTTTTTTTTTTTTTTTTGCCATTTTCTGCCCTGCTCCAAGTTACCATCATCTCTTACCTGACCCTGCAATATATACCTATCCTGCTTCCGCATTGGCACTGTGCCCCCCTTAGTCAATTCTCCATGTTCCAGCTGGAGTGCTCCTTTTAAAATACAAATCTGAGCACAATACTCTTCTGTTGAAAATCCTTTAATAGCTTTTATTACATTAGGAGAAGATCCAAAATTCCTTATCCTGTCCTAAAACTTATAGGACTCTTAGTGAGATGGTCCCTGACTGCCTTTCCCAGATCATCCTAACATTCTCTTCTTCACCCTTTGAACTCCAATAATATTGGTCTACTATATGTTTCTCAAACATATCGAGAATGTTTCCACTGCAGGGCTTTCCCCCTGTCTGAACACTTGTCTCATGTCCACTTGGCTTGCTTTCTTACTTATTCAAGTTCCTGTTCAAATATCACTGACTCAAATAGTTCTTAACTGACCACTCAATTTAAAGCAGCATCTCTTAAACCTCTGGTTTTTTCCTGCTTCATTTTTCCTTCATAGCACTTACTACTAACTGTTTTTATATGATTGATCTATAGATTTACATGTTTTTTATTGCCTTTATCTCTTTCTCCCATTTGGAACATAAGATTTATGAGGACAGAGATTTTATATGAAGCCCTTAGAATCATCATACCATTGGGGCACCTGGGTGGCTCAGTAGGTTAATCATCCAACTCTTGGTTTCAGCTCAGGTCATGATATCAGGGTTGTGGAATCGAGACCAATGTTGGGATCCGACCTCAGCAGGGAGTCTGCTTGAGTGTTTTTCCTTCTACCCCTCCCCCCAAATCTGTTCTCTCTCTCTCTTTCTGTCTATAAAATAAATAAATCTTTAAAAAAAAGAATCATCATAGAGTTGTACTATGAGCCTAAGCATTCAGTAAGTGTTTGTTAATGTTAGAATAGATTAATATTTTGGCATTTTAATTTTCCCTCTAGTTCTTTAAAATTTAGTTAATTTGAGTTCACTCTTCAGAAATGGTTTTCTGTTTACTGTGCTGGGAAAATCAGGTTCCTGACCTTATAAGGGAGACTTGACACAGTTGTAAATTTATGAAGGTAGTGGATGGGAGCTTCTCAGAAAACCACCTTATTTTGGTAACCTACACTTTATTTTGTATATTTGTACATGTATTCATGCAAAACTTCATTAGCTTTTTTCTCATATAAAAAAAGAGGGTGCTGGAAGGTATGAATGAGTTCACTAGGCCCTGAGTCAGATAGGATTCCACTGATAGCATGGTGGTGGTGAAGATCAGAGTTCTAGAGTGCGACTGACAGGGTGAGTTCTTTACCACTCAGCAGCCATGATTTTTGGGACAAAATATTTATTCTCTGTGTTTCTTGTTTTCCTCATCAGTAAAATAAAAGAAAGAAAAGTATTTACATCATAGGATTATTGTTAGTCCATACATAAAACTTAGAATAATATCTACTCCATGCTAAACACTCTAATATTTGCAATAATTATTATAATTATTCTCTCGTTTCTGTCTGTTTTTCAAAGATCAAACCAACTATTGGAGTTACTATCACAGAAATGGAGTCAAGAAAAAAAGTGAAAAGCTCTTTTGAGCTCTGTTTTCATCATTGACTCTGAGTTACTCCTTTAATTTGGGAGAAATGTTAAGTGGAAGCGAGGCTTGCCATCTGTCTAGGTCCCAGCAGATGGGTGGAGGGTAACCGGAAGATTACAAAACACTGCAAATATCAAATGGCAGGAATGATGCTAAAAGTAATTCCTTCTAATTTTACAGCCATACTGTGACCAATGGCTCCACCAAAACTCAGTTGACGGTTTACCTCTTGAATCCTGGAGTTAACGAGGGAGTCACCACCGCAGTGACGGTCTCACAGCTGTGCAGCCTAGGTTCCATACTGAAACCCAGACTAACACCAGGAAATAGGAGATGGCAGAGGGGCATTAAAAAAAAAAAAAAAGAGTAAAAGCATTCAGTGCAAAATGCTGTCTTCCCTCTGTCAAGTCCTGCTTCATCATATACTAACTTTGTTGAAGAACTATTTAAAACAAAACGAGACACAAAACCATAAGAACAACATTTATTGCACACTTACCACATACCTTGCACCTTCCAAAGTGTTTTACATGTATCAATTCATTTAATGCTCACAGTTACTCCATGAAAGAGGTGTTTTCATCATCCCAATTTTACAGGAAAAATGGAGATAGTCCCAAGGGGTTCAGGAATATACCCACAGTCACAAGGTTGGAAGTGATGGAGCTGGAAATCCAGTGTGGGTAATGGATTCTGGAGCTGGGAATCCAGTGTGGGTAATGGGCTCCCGAGGCCAGAATCTGAAGCACACCACTCCGTTGCATTATGTGCGAAACCGTGTGTGCGTACACATGTTAGGCACGTTTTGGTGATCACTGCTGTACTTAGTATCCTAAAGAAACCCCCAATACATATGGAAACCTGTCCATTTCTCCTTTACAAGCTTTTTGGGGACGAGGACAAGGTACTGGACCACACAGGGGAGACCCCAATAAGCCTTATCAAGCTCCCCACGTAACTGTGTCACTGAGACAGATGGACTCGCATCAATTCCACTGGCTCACTCCTCCCACTGCCTTGCTTTCGACAGTTACCTGACTTCTGGAACAACACAGTGTGTTCTTTTTTTTCCCCCCCCAGCAAAGTTGTAGGAAGGCCTATTGTCTGTTTTCTTCAGCAGCAGGTGGAGCACTCCAGGAACTAAGAATGGAACAGCCTCTCCTCTCTGACTCTTTGCCCTGAGTGTGCATTTTAATAGGTACTTTTTGAAGTTAGGTTGCAACTGCCAAAGAGAAACACCATGACAGGAGGCCAGAGAATATCACCACAGGCAAATGCTTGCCTGAGAGATACCTCTGCTCCGTGCTTACTCTGCTCTCCTTTCAGACTGATCTGGAAGTGGGATGGGAGGGGTCCCTGGTGTCCTCTGTCCTCCTTCAGCTTGAAGAGGCATCTTCTTTGACTCAGTGTGTGTCTGTGGCAAGGCAGAGGGAACCAGAGTCCAGGGTAGACACATAATTGCTGGGAGAGACATAAATTAAGGATGTTTTGTCTAAGCTTCTTTCCAACCTTAAATTCATGACACAAACATTTTATGGTGCTTTGAAAATGGAGTTAAAAAAATAGAAAAAAAAAAAAAAAAAGAAAATGGAGTTAAGACCACTCTCCTCCTCCTCACTTTGGCCCTTGGGTTCGTGTTGAGGGGGAGCCCAGGATTTGGAGGCAGGAGGATTCTGCTTTTACTCACGAGCTCTGATTGTTGGCACATTACTTTTCTTCTGGTTCACAAAATGGGTGTGTGACACATTGTGGATTGTGAAGATGCTACGTATGACACAGGATATATAAAGTCACTCAGTAAGTGGTAGCTCTTATTATTAATTATAATGCTCAAGAGGTCTTAGGAACCCCGTATTCTATTCAATCCAGGCAGACATACCTTAAATTATGTTTGGACCCATATTTCCAAAAAGTTAATAGACTTCCTAGAAAATGGCCCTCCTTTTGATAGATAAGATTTATCAACTTTGCAGAGACATATAAGAAGTACCACAGCAGCAGAAACCCTTCCAAAATAGGGCAAACTCCTAACATCAAGTAGAATGTGCTTACATCCCATTAAGAACCCTGTACCTCAATGTGTCTTGGGAGTCACTTCTCCGTGCGGGATTTTCTTCATCCGTAAAATGAGGGTGTCAGCTCATCTCTGAATTCCCCTCTAGTTTACAGGTGAGAGGTGACATAATTCAGAAACTCTGAGTTTAGGAACTGTTTATTTTAATTATAAAATTGCTCACTAAGAAGCAAGTTACTTTCTATTATCTATTCTCAGAGGTAGGAAGCCTGTAAGTCTCCAGAACTGAGTATTATTATCTTTACCAATCTTTGTCGTACTATAGAAGTACACATTATCTGCCAATTTGAGGAATTAATTGGACTGCAAGACACCCATAGACAGAAAAAAAAATCACTGAAGCTAGGAAAAAGAGGCTAGCTTCAGAAACACAGTATATGACCATTCCCTATGGCTCATTCATTTCTGTTTTAAGACACAACCACTTAACATATACATTTATTCCTTGGAAAAAATTTCACACTGTTTGGGCATAATCTGTATATCAAGTGGCAATAAACATTTTCCACCCACACAGGTTGAACAGTGGTGACATCATCATTCATACTATGACAAGCCTTGCATTTAGAAAGCCAGAGAAATATTAGTAATCTACTGTAACAATTTGAATATGGAACTTTATAAATATAACTTTTAACACTATATTAAGTAAAAAATAGGAACGACAATAATAGTGCTCTCTGAGTTCTTTGAGGGTGGGACTTCTTATTTATTTCCCCAGCACCTGCCACAGGCAAGAGGATATTTAAATATTGAAAAGAATATTTAATATTGGGGCCAGGGATATTTGAATTGAATTTATTTCTTGAATTAGTAGATCACATTCTCGAGTGTCTTATGCTGTACGTTATATCCCCAGGTCTTATTTACTTTATAACAGGAAGATTATACCTCTTAATCTCCTCTACTTATTTATCCATTCCCTCCCTTTCCCCTCTGGCAATCATCAATTTGTTCCTTACAGTTATGAATCTATTTCTATTCTCCTTTGCTTGTTTGTTTTGCTTTTTAGAATCCACATATAAGTGAAATCATACAATATTTGTCTTTCTCTGATTGACTTACTTCAATTAGCATTATACCCTCAGGGTCATGTTGTCACAAATGACAAGATTTCATTCTTTCTGATGGCTTAGTAATATTCCATTGTATATATACCCCGCATCTTCTTTATCCTTTCAACTATCAATGGCTATTTGGGCTGCGTCCATGTCTTGGCTACTAACACTGTGATGAACATGGGGATGCATATGTCTTTCCGAATTAGTGTTTTGTTCCTCTTTGGATAAAAACCTAGAAGTAGAATTGCTGGATCATGAGAGTTCTACTTTTAATTTTTTTTGTGTGCTTCTTTTTTTTTTTTAAATTGGAGTTCAATTTGCCAACATAGAGCATAACACCCAGTGCTCATCCCGCCAAGTGCCCCCCTCAGTGCCCCTCACCCAGTCACCCCCACCCCCGCCCACCTCCCTTTCCACCACCCCTTGTTCCTTTCCCAGAGTTAGGAGTCTCTCATGTTCTGTCTCCCTCTCTGATATTTCCACTCATTTTCTCTCCTTTTAATTTTTTAAGGAGCTCCCTTACTGTTTTCCAGAATGGCTGCACTAATTTACCTTCCCATCAACAGTGCATGAGATACGACATTCTCTGCTGTAAAATCAAGAACTACTGCTTGTCATTTCACCAAATCTAGACAATTTACCATATCCCCCTTTGGCCTGATAAAATACGAAATTCAGAATTCTCACAGGAGATTAAAAATGCTAACTGCTCCTCCTACCAAGGGCAAAGTCCGCCCCGGTGCCCCCCACCCCGTGTGTTCCCGAGCACGCACTCAGCCAGACCCACTGCGAGAAGTAAGAGTCAGGGCAAGGTCCCCATGCAGAGCCGAATGAGTCATGTACAAACGCCCTCTCTGATTCATAACAGGGGAGGAAATCATCCTCTCGTTCCCAGAAGCCTGCAGAGCCAGCCTCATTTGGCAGGGGCTGTGGGGGCTCCCAGCTTCCGGGCATGGAGCTTGGCTGCACGCTGAATGCTTGGTGATGACCAAACTGGTGCGGAATATAGCTGTGCAGCAGAGCTGACGACTCATGGAGGTACTGTGGGCAATTAGAGATTCATTACAATCCCATAGTTTGTATCATGGCTCGGGGTCAACACAGGGTCACTGCACATGGCAAACTTAGGGAGCTGTGTCTGGAAGGATGACGCCAGCTAGGAGAGGCTGGGAGAGCAGAGCGGACATGGATGAGGAGCCAGGGGGGCTGGGGTGCAGATACACAGCCAGGGACTGGCGACAGCCCGGATGTGGGGCAGTGGGCCCCGCGGACTCTGGGGAGGGGAGCAAAACACAGGCAGCTGAACTGGCTTCCCCACCGCCATCCCTGCCATCTCCAATTAACCTTCTAAGCCAAGGGTTCCCAGAGACTGGCATGTCAAGGGCCAATCCAATTTCAAAAAATAATTGGGGCCTGACATAGGGTAGCCAACTTTTTATTTTGCAGAGTAAGGACATTGAAAACAAACAAAACAGTTGCCATCCACCATCACCATCACTTCACAAGAGAAAGGGGATTTTTACACTAAATAATGTAGGAAGGACATAATCTCAGGATAAATGACAGTCACGTAAATTTAATTAATTTAGCTCACCAAGTTGTGGTTATTTTTCTCATTACCATGAAGACTTATGAAAACTCTCTTGCAGACTGGCTTTAGGTTTTCCTTCTAGATTTTCCACAAGGGCAAGACCCAGAGAATGGTTTTGTAAAGAATATTCATGAGGAGAAAAATAACACTACAGACTTCATGAACTTTTTATGAAGAAAAACTATGAAGATTTCTTTATTAAAAACTTTATAAAGAAAAATGCCTTCCGTTCCTTCTCTATACATTTTTTTCCATTCTCCAGCCAAGAAAAGAAGAAGAAAAGAAGGGTAAAGAAAAGACAAACTTCTCTGTTAAATTATTTCATTAGGATGGAATTTGAAGTTCTGGTATAAAAATGTTTCAGTGGATTTAAATGGGATTTTTGACCCTGTATTCATTCCTTCCAAATGATATAACAATGATAATGTATATCTGTAGAACTCTTTCATTTGTAAAGGACTTTCACATTTATAATATTATTTGATTCTCCAAATCCTGTAGGTAGTAATTATTATATTACCCATTCTACAGATGAGGAAACTGAGGGTTAAAATTGCCCAAGGTAACACATTTGATAAACCATGGAGGTAGGGTTTAAACTCTCGCCCTCTGGTTCCAAATTCTGCGCTTTCTCTACTCCATGCAAAAGAAGGCCATACCTTGACATTTTGCCATGCTGTCTATTGTATTCTCCAGAACAAGATTATTACACTTGGGGTAAATTTTATAAAGAACCAGAAATTCAACCAGAGTACACCCAAAATGAAAAGCTATGTTCTCGGTCCCAAGACACTCTAATTACAAAGAGTGAGTCATCTCAAACCTGCTATATTTAAAGCCACATTTCATTAATTTGAGTGGACTGCCTGCCGGATGGGACCACACAAAAAAAGAAAAGCAGAATGCGTCTAGTTAACAACACAAACCCAAAAAGTGTCAGTGCCTCACTATAGCTGATTTCATGTTTGTACTTTAGGTTTGTTTCCTCCTTTAAAGACATGTTTGTGTCACTTTCTGCCCCATCAAATTGACTGATTTAATATGACGCTAAATTTGTTCACATTCAGAGCTGGGAAATGACTCCTTGCTCTATTGCATCCTTGTTCTCCAAAGGTGGTAGGTAAGAGGCTGCTGGGCAAGGCGACTGTGGTTTGGGTGAAAGACAGGGGGGACATGTACCTTGTGTGTGACAGGTTGGCTAAGGTAGTACGTGTAACATTGCATCCCACAGGGATGCAGGCCCTCGCTGAGCATGAGGGATGGCCTCCCTCTAGCCACGTTGGAATCTCCCAGTCGGCTCTGTCCACATATTCAGCTAACTGGAGCTGAAGTGCTGCTCCAATGCTGGGCCAACCCTCAGCTTTCTATTCCCTCCAGTCCTAATGCAAAGCAATATCCAGAACTGGAAGAAAAGGAGGAATTCATGTTTTAAGGAAAGAAAGGCTTTGAGCTTAGAAATTAAAATCAGGGAGTCTTGTGACCATGCAGGGCTTTGTGATTTGCTTCTACAAAACGGGTAAACCACACTTCTAGTTAGGTGGGAACTAATGACTTTTTGAATTTTAAGATTCTTTGAAAATGAGGGGAATGGGGCAACTTACAGGTTTTACACCCTAACATGTGTGTCTCATTTGCCTGATTAATGGAGCCAAGATACTAGCTAATTAGCTTCTAACCCTAAGATTAAAAAATTTTTCATGTAAATTCAAATAAGGCCTACATCTGAGTTAATGGAATTGCACCATGATAATTCCTTACCTTTGAGATTATACCATGGTTATGCACGAGATAATCACTGGCGACATTTGGATAAAGGTTATATAGAAAGTGTACTATTTTTGCAACCTCTTCAGAGTCTTAAACTATTTCAGAATCATAGTTACTTAAAAAAAAAAAAAATCCAAACCCTTTACTATATAGCTCTCTGTTGGAAAGCTAAGACGTCTCCAAGAAGTAAATAACATTAGTGGAAAGGTAATATACTATGTATTCATATCCTCAGAATGCTGAGGTTTTTTTTTTTATCTAGATGGTTCAAAATAATTATCTAAAAAAATTCCTTTGCTTGGTACTTCCATGTGTTTCATGAATAGCTGCTTATCCTTTGCATGTGGTTACAGACCAAAGGACCTCCATTTAGAACTGGTAAAGGGAATGTTTCTATTTTTAAAAATTCTATAAAAGAGTTTTAAGGAATTAATAATAATTAGCACCCATCATGGAAGGCACTCGGCCTATGGGCAGTCATATATATTATTTCCTTTAATCCTCACACTAACCCTACAAGGCAGGGTTACAGTGAAGAGACTGAGACACACAGAGGTTGAGTGATGTGTGTGAGGCCATCCAGCATCGAGGGCCAGACCCTCCAGAACAAGTTCTCAAAATGCATATACTGCCACCAAGGTTGGTTACCTACAGGACTTTGGTGAGAACGGTGTATATTTTCTCATTCAGTCAGTGATTTTCTGACATATATTCAATTTTTCTGTACAGGGTTATTCTACTGTAAATTTTATCTCTAAGTCATTCACTGATTGACTGAGTCATTCAACAAACACTTATGGAGTGCCCAGAATGTCCAGCGGAAACAGAGCTGCAGAATAATGCACCTGTCCTCACGGAGTTAGACAAGTATTATATAAATATTTTAAAGTAGCAATAAGCCTATGGAAGAACAGTAAAGGGCTGAGGGATGGGAGGGTGAGAGGATGGGAGATGAGACTGCTATTTTAGATATAGGGTAGGCGGAGTCTGGGAAAGGCCTCCCTGTGGGGACAGCAGAAGACCTGATGCAGTGAGTGGCAATGCCATGGGGGAAGGGAGTAGCAAGTGCACAGGCTGTGAGGAGGGAGGAGTGTGGAGACACCCAGTGGGGCTGGAACTCTGTGAGCGGGGAGGGTGGAGCAGGCGTGGGGGAGAGGTAGCCTAGCTAATCACTACAGGATTTTGTAGCCTGTGGTAAAGAATTTGGATTTTATTCTAAGTGTGATAGGAAGCCACTGGTAAAAAGACCTGGTCAAATTTACATTTGAAAAGAACCATTCTGGCTGCTGCCTGGGGAACTGTGTGTTAGGGAGCTGGGATAGAAGCAAGGGACCTTTGGGGACCAGTCAAGGGATCCTGGTAGCTTAGACGAAGGTAAGAGTTTCCTTCCATCCTGGCTCTACAGTCTATGGCTTTCTGACAATAAACTGTAATATTGAATGTCTTTTGGCTTAACAATGTAGGGATCCCAACCTGCCAAAGCTGTGGGCACAGAACAAATAACACATTTTGTATTCCAAGTGTCTCTGGGAAAGGAAGAAAAACATGACAGGCAACAGGGAACAAAGGGTGTGTGTGTTTTGCCATTGTCTCTAAAAGTAGATAATGTGCATTTAGTGCCCTCCCCCTTTCAACTCATCTTAGTGCTTATTTCTGCCCCACTAATTTTTACATAATCACATGTGGCCTTTCTGTGCAACTTCCCTTAAGGAGATGGATCTCTTCTTTCCAAGAATACTAGAAGCTCCTAAGGGCAGTTACTGTGTTGACAGATCTCTTGTATTCAGTGATGAGCACCGTAGTGTAATATAGTAAGTGTGAAGAATGTATTCTTTTAGAACAAATTCATCTTTCTGTAATTGCATGCAACTGAAGAGTGACATTGATTGATTAAAGTTGAGGGTCAGAAAATACCTCGGCTTTATTGGATGTCCCCTACCTCTACTGCATCCTTTCCAAAGGATATTCCATTGCACAGGACATTAAGAGGTGGGCATGGATGTGAAGAGGTGGTCAGGGTTTTCTGGTCAGGTAGTTTGGAATGTCAATGAGAGAAGTTTCTTCACTGTAGGACTTCACAGGTTTTACTATGCTAATATCTGTTGTGAATATTCAAGGAGTGCCCTAATTTGTAGTTTTCCCCTAACTTATTTAACCGTGGAACTCTTTTTGTGTGTGAAATTGTTTTTACAGAGAGCATCTCATGAGGCTAGAGTAATGAAAACATACACTTTGCAAAAGATTTCAGTGGAAATCATGGTAGATAATAAAGTGGGTAGGCTTTTCTTCTGATTCTGTTATGAAGACCAAAGCCTGTAGCAAAGAACAATTAGCAAAGGTTTCCATTGTCTTTTTGAAACTGACCATCAGGAAGACAGTATTTAAACATACTTTCTACCCTAATCTTAGCAAAATGTTGACTCAGTTTATCACCCTGGTGTAAAGTACAGAATTCACTCAATTTACTGTTTTATATCTGAATCTACTGTTAAATAGTCAATTAATTTCTTAGAGCCTAAAAGTATAATTCATTTGCCAATCATTTTATTCAACTATAAAATTTAGCCAAAACCAGTACAATTTGTTACTGAACATGATTTCTGCAGACCCAGTAGAAATCTTCTATCCCAGCTCCCTAACACTGCAGTACTGTTGCAGTCTACAGTACTTTATTTTCACTGTCTCACCTGGAAATACTGACTCTAACCCAGTTCTGCGTGCCTTCCATAATGATGAAACCAAGAAGCAGCAATAAGCAGACTACAACAGCAAGAAGTGGCTGCAGTGGTCTGGGCAGGCTCTCTTGAAATTAATCCATGAGTATCATTCTGGGCATAGTCAGGCGCCAAGGCCTACAGCAGTTATGAGAATGATCTGGTTAAGGAGTCAAAAGCAACACAAGCATAACATTTAGAGACTGGTAAGATGATAAACAGAGTGGTACTGACCACATATTGTAACTGAAAGATCCTATTGCATTTCACTGAGAGATACGGTGCTCACCTCTCTTCCATCAGCATCTGTCAAAACCTGATTGAGAATGGCAACTGAAAAATGGGTATACCAAAACTACTACATTCTGAAAGACTCAAGAAACCCTATGGAAGCTAGCATTGCTTCCCAAGAAGCCACAAGGCAGACATTTTACATCACAGGGCATCTTCTAGCACAGATACCAGATCTTACTCCCAAAGCAGCCCTTCTACTCAGAGATGAGATCTTAAGAATTGTGGCTCATTGCTTATTGAGTTAATTTTTGTGTGTATTATTTGGGAGAATATTAACTGAACTAGATTGCTATTTAACTTTACAGAAGTAGTTTATAATCTATTAATAATGTATTTTAAGGTTTTTTCCCTTCTTTTTTATTGATTTCTTTGAGAGAGGGAGAGAGAGAGAAGGAGCACTAGCAGGGAGGAGAAGCAGAGGGAAAGGGAGAAGTAGAGTCCTTGTGCAGCAGGGAGCCCGATGCAGGGCTCAATCCCAGGACCCTGGGATCATGACCTGAGCCAAAAGCAAACGCTTAACTGACTGAGCCACCCCAGGCTCCCTAAGATTTTTTTTCCTTTCAGTTTAAGCACTTTTATACCTCTCAGGCAATGGAATTTATGTGTGGCACAGGTGCTTTCTGAAGAAGGAACAAACAGTTGATATTTGCTCCATTTTAAAAACAGAGATGCTAAAGGACAGAGACTGTAAAGCTCTTCTGAGATCTATCCTAGGTTTTGTGAGCTTTATAGTCCACTTCACTGTGTTGAATTATCGTACACTTGTTATGTCACCATTTGGCAAGATACAGTGTGTCAACGGTACTACCTCCTTTGAGGTGCCTTTCTGAGTTACCACTGCCTGGGGTGAAGTCCAACAGTCTCAGTGTGGCTGATAAGGCCTCTGCCTCCCACGTCTCCCATGAACTGTCACTTTTACCTGGAAAATCTCTAGCTCCTCATTCCCCTAACTCTCTCCTTGTGACTCCTTCCCTCTCCTCAAAGCCTTCTCTGACACCATTTGCATCCTTTAATTCAATCTCCCATTCCTCACCTACCAAGTATGTGTGTGCACACATGGATAAGTACTTCTTAGCAATACATTGTTTAACGTGTATCTTCCCACCAGTCGCTGAGTTTCTTAAAGCAGATGCCACAACCCCCTTACTATTGTTGCATCCCTGTAACCTATCACAGTGCAGGAAAATATTTGCTCAATTAAGGAATAAATGAATGAATACTGAGTATCTCTATGATATTTGTGGTGTTCATAAGTTGGGACTTTTCTACTACAGCATTTTTCTCTACTGTTGTTAAAAGTTAATACTACTAAAATTTTTTCAAAAAGTTAAACAAAGTTTATAAGAGTCAGTTAGGCTTCCCACAGAGTCCAAGGTCTTAGGCCTGAAAAGAAAGCAGTCTGTAGAAGAATTCTTATAAAAGCCTAAAGTCCTCTGATTAGTAGCAAACATTCTCTGCAAGCTCCTTGAGAAGAGTTGTGTACATTTTAGGTCTTACGGAAGTAGAAATATAAATCGCACATCCTTGGACATCTGACGATTTAACATTTGCCATTTCAGTTTGAAAGCCTAAGGTATGTAGTATTTTGCACTTTTTCTGAGGCACAAAATTTAATCAAGTGATGTGTGCATCTGGGTTGTGAAAGTGAACCATTATTGTGTTTTTTAATTTATTATTTAATATAGTAACTCTTAAGAATTAAAAATAAACTTTGCTTTTTTATGTAACAACAACCAATGAATGAGAAATAAACTTAGTGACGATTGAGAAGGGAATAAATTTGTGGTGTGAAGATGTGAACAGAAAACAATCCATGGGACATCCAGGATCATGTAAAAACATTTCCATTTTCTCTAGTTTTGGGGTTATTAGGGACTGAGGGTATCCCTCATAAATGCCAAGGGTTTCACATACGCATTTGGTATTTCAGCACAGTATGACTGTCATCCCAGAATAGAATTGTTGTCACTGATTATATTATAATACATCAGAACATTTTCCTGTGCTTGAAAAATGTGCTAAAATATATATTAAAATACACTTAAAATACATTGACAACAAACTATTATTCTGTGAAAAACCAGAAAACTTTTTGTACGCTCTGGTAAAATATTGGCCAACTTGACTGTCTTAATTTTGTCTTGGCTAAGAGTGAACTAGAATGATTGTTGTGGTGTATCATTGTCCAGTTCTTCTCGGATGGTTAGGTTTTTTTTTTCCCTCCCTCTCCCCTCTGCCCTCCCCCTCTCCTTGCAAAGCTAGTACTGCTGAATGTTGCTGTGTCATGGGAAAGGACACACGGTCTTGCTTTTGGTGATTTAAACGTGGGCAAGTTTCGTTGACATGTCACACAGAACCTCCCACACTAAGGGCCAATACTTGATTTAATGCTTTCCCGTTGCTGTCTTTAAATTCTTAGTGACTTTATCTTTGAACTTGTATTTTCTAAGTTGAGTCCAAGGGAGCATTGGAGCATAAAATTGAGCAAAGGAAGTACACACAACATGCCTGCCACCATTTCTTGCCTTTTCATTCATGTGTAATAGTCATGACACCATATAAGCACAGAATTCTGGTGACCTATGATGTCACCCTAGGACTTCAGGGAGTCTGAGATTGAATACAGAACTTTCTTCTAATGCAGAATCAAAGCAATGGCATTCTAAGAACCATGAAAGACCAAGGAACCCATCAAATCCTCCTTACTTATGTTACTTCCTTGTATTAACCACCCACGTGTGCTGAAAATAATGACCCAGAAGGAGAGGGGAAGATAGAACAGCCCATGGTTCAGTCTTTCTTTACTCAAGAGTAAAGCAAAGGTGGAAAGTATTGGTGGAATATGAATATAAAAGAATTGAAATAAAAACTGTTGAGTTTGTTTTGTGCAACTTTTCCACTCTCCGGTAAGAACAGAAGACACAGGCATGTATGAGCTATGAAAAATGAATTGTGTGATTTCAATGATTCTGCATTTGAGTTAAAAGCTCTTTATAAAACTGGTATTGCACAATATAAAGATGAATGGCAAAATTCATGCTAATAATTCGACTTTTTAATTTTGTTTTCTACTTAGCCGTTAAATAGGAGTTAAGAACACCATGACAAGTGGGGGAGACAGCAGACAAAAATTAAAAAAAATTGTTTTAATGACTTTAATGGCACATTTTTCTTGCTTTTTTAAACAAGAGGCCCTACATTTTTATTCTGTGCTGAGTCCTGCAAATGCGCAGCCAGCTCTGGTCACTGGATCTCTGCTGACAGGCACTAGGACTACTGGAGCCTCTGACCCCCTCTCCCTTCCCCAGGCCCTCATCCCTAGACAGAAACCATTGTAAAGGAGCTGAGAGTTGCTCACATTTGTCCAGCTGATGTGGGTGGGGGAAGAAGAGGAGTTCAGGTGAATCCAGGGCAGTAGTTAAAAAATTTCCAAACAGTCTGCTATTTAGCAAGTAATGCTACTAGTCATTACACTGATTCTCTGCATGAAATTGCTGACACCTTGGAAACTGCCTAATGATACAGAAAATTCTATTTTTTCTGTGTGGAATGCCACTGGGCAAGTGGGTATTACTTATAGATGTATAAATATTGTGCATATTAGCATGAAGAGTCACTTACAAGTCAATAAGCTTTCTGAACTGTGGAAGAACAAAAGAGGGAAAAAAAACACAGAGAAACGAATAATTTCATAGGATTTTGTTTGATTATTTCTTAACCTTGGTAAGACGAACCATTTCTATAAGAGGGTGATTTTAATTTTATTTTGAAGGTAATACAAAGGCAACGTTAAATTAGTTTCGCATTTTACCATTTAGCCTTGAAAGAAAAAAATATATATATTTGCTCTCATTTTAGAATCCTGGGTGGAACAACAGAAGATTTTGAAACATGGCAAAGCGAGTGTTCATTGTTGCCTCCTTAATCCTTCTTTCGCACTTTGTTCTTTGGATCTGCTCCATTCTGATTTGCCTTTAATTCTTTTTTTCATGCAGCTAACCTAGGAGCATATTTGCAAAGCCATTAATAAGAAGTGTACCACCCACAATTATTGCTCGTTAGCATTAGAGGTCAAGGCATGGCCTTTCACAGCTATAGGCTGATCCCATGGGACAAGTCTTATGTTTCAGATTCCAACTCCAGATGTTAGAAGATTTTCAGTTTTGCTTGGTTATGATTCTCATTACCTGTATACACCACCACATTAGTGTGGCTTATGGAAATGCGTATTTGGGGATCTTGTGGTCTCAGAAAATTGGCTCAAATCTATTCGTGTAGCTTGTGGGGGTAAAAAATTGGCCTCTTGGGGCCTCCACTTCTCACTCACAAATTGAGGGGAAGTCCTAACCTATGGAGTTGTCATAAAGATGGGATGAGGTAACATGTACAGTCAGGTATCTGGCACACGAAGTGCTCCCTGACTCTTTTTTCTTCCACTTTTCCTTTCCATATAAAACTTCACATACTCCTAAAAGTCAGTTTCTTTTATATTGTTTAAAGAAGAGAAAAGTTTTTGCTATATGTAAAAATTTTTAAATGTGTATAGGTATGTCCACTATGAAAAGTATAACTCCCTCTTCCCACTCTGCTTCCAAACCCCCAGGCCTATTGTCTAAGTAACCGCAGAGCATCTTGCTGCAGATTCTCCTGTGAGAGCCCTGTTTGAGGGTCTATGTAGCTAGATCACTCCCCAGTAGTTATAATCACAGATGAGATCGTGCCATACATGCCGACATGTAAGTCATTCTCTGCCTCCCTTCACAGTAGCCTGAGGTTCACAATCCCTATTTTTTTTAACTGGAATTCCATCTTGTGGATGCCCTACAATTTGTGTTTAATTGACTCTTGATTTGTTTCCAGTTTTTTTGTGATCCCAAGCACTGCATCAGTGAGCATCATTACGGGCATATCTTTACCTATCTGGGTAAGTGCTCAGGCAGGGTACATTCCCAGAAGCATAGTTGATGGGTTGAAAGGCATATTTATTTTTACTTGGGATCTTTTCTACATGTCTCTGTCCAACTCCAGCCCCATCACCGATCTCCTTATCCCTTCTGTCAAAAAAATCTAAATTATTTATAATATTAATCTGATACAATAATAATAATATCTTCCTTCCTCTCCCTTCTTAGCATTGTTGTGAAGAACAAAAAATATCGATGAAAAGCCCAGTTAACTCTAAAATACTTATATAGAATTTGGAATAATTTAAATTGTAGTAAGTCAGGATATGCAGTAGTACATTTTGCCACTTATAATCAAATGAACAGACTTGACCCTTTTAGGAGTTTGAAGAGACTAAAGCATCAGGTGAGGATTTGGGGGAAAGACTCAGGGGTTGTGAAATCATTCCACATGTGTAGACATCTACTCTACGAGTTCTAATCCTAAACTACAAACCCTATCTAGGGTCCTTTTCATTGAAACTACGATGCCTTTTTTTTATTCATCTTAATTTTATTTCTTATCATATCCATTTTATTTTTTGTTTTTTTTTTTACATTTTTAAATTTAAATTCAATTTGCCAACATATAGTATAACACTCACTGCTCATCCCATCAAGTGCCCTCCTCAGTGCCAGTCAGCCAGTTATCCCATCTCCCCGACCCACCTTCCCTTTCAACCCTTTGTTCGTTTGCCAGAGTTAGGAGTCTCTCATGGTTTGTCTTTCTCTCTTATTTTTCCCACTCAGTTCCACTCCTTTCCCTTGCAGTCCTTTTCACTATTTCTTATATTCCACGTATAAGTGAAACCATATGATGATTGTCCTCCTCCGATTGGGTTATTTCACTCAGCATAATACCCTCCAGTTCCATCCATGTCGAAGCAAATGTTGGGTATTCGTCCTTTCTGATGGCTGAGTAACATTCCATTGTATACATAGACCACAGCTACTTTATCTACTCATTTGCCGAAGGACATCAAGGCTCCTTCCACAGCTTGGCTATTGTGGACATTGCTGTGAACATTGGGGTGCAGGTGTCCCGGCGTTTCACTGCATCTGTATCTTTGGGGTAAATACCCAGCAGTACAATTGCTGGGTCATAGGGGTAGCTCTATTTTAAATATAAGGACCAAACACAAAGTAACGTGAACGAAGTGTTTCCCCAGTGGGGCCTCCCACAGCATTATGCAACTTGGTTACAAAGGGACATACTCATGCTTTTCTCAAACTTGGTGAACTTCCCTAAGTGGTTTTAGAAGCTCAAATTACATACAGCTTCCTAGTTGTCTTTGAAAACCACCCTTCCTATGAATGTTGAATTATTGCTGATTGAGTCTTATCCTTGGGTTTTACTGTGTCCTTGCTGACAAGTCCTGGATCCAAGGAAAATATAGAGAAATGCTCTGAAAGCAAACCTGTTCCTACCCATTAGAAAACACTATTATTCAGTGGCTGCCATAGATTCAGGGAAACAATGTGATCCTTTCATCTCTCTATTTCTCTAACAGTCCTCATTGTATCTCCCTTGTCTGTGAATGGGTTCCACCATGCAGGAAGTGACATGGCACAGTGAGCTTAAGAATATTCCTTATTTTTGTTCAGTTGGGTAATACCATGTGTCTAACTCCCAAGCAGCAGGAAAGTGATAGTAACTCATATCACAGTGAAGATGGTTTATTAATCTGATCAGCTCATCTGAGCAAACTTTTGTGATTGAAGCAAAGTCATAAATTTAAATAGTGTGACTTCATGTCAAATTTTTCTATAAGGACCTTTTTGGGGGTAATTATAAAATAAATGGGTAGAGACTCTCACCCCTATTTCCCCAGAATATTTTGGTCTCCTTTGCAAATAAAAACATTTCTAAGGTCACATAGTTAGGTCAAGCTGAAATCTGTGAGACTCCAAAATTTAAGTTTCCTATCAAACTAGGTCATCCGTCGGATAAAAGGGGTGCCTGCCTTCTGTGTAAAGTTCTAATTTTCTAAAACTTAAATGCTGCCCCCCCAAACAAGCATTTTCTTCACAAATTGGCCATCACATGGAAAGAGTCTTTTTTTTTAACTTCTCAGTAATCTCCATAAATTATATTAAATCAGAGCCTGTTTATTAATTATCATATCAGATAAAAATGCCTATGAAGATTTTTTAGCAAACTTGAAGAATGTGTTTGGAATTATCTGACTTGATTCACAGGGTAATGGTGTATATGAAATTTACTTTGGGGGGGCTTCTAAAAGATATAGGCAGCGATTATGTGGATTAACTGAAACTGGGGCACCCAGGAAAAGCCTATGTGACTGCCAGCTGGCAGAGACTGAGGACAGAGGAAACACAGAGGACAAAGAAAACAGAGCAGGTGTCCTATAGTAGCCCCAATCCAGAAGTCACAAAGGGGCACTCCCCCATGCAAGTGTGGCTTGTAGCTGAACTGCTTCTCACATGGGCAGCTCTGTGTGTTGTGGTCTGGGTGAATTGCAGCTGGGATTTATTTACTTACGGATAGTTAGTGATTCTGTAATATCTCAAATTATTTTATCAACAACACTCTAGGTTCTCTTTAGTTGCAAAACCTGGCTTCTCTTATCTGAGGGTTTACTGGCCATTCCCTTAAACTTCTCTGATTCTTCTAATTATTAAGAGAATGGATAGAAATAAGCTAAACAGTGGTAGGCCTCATGCATGGCCATGCGTTAGGAGGTATTTATGGTTAGTAGTAGGGTGACTGTGTCCCACTTCAGGAAAGTCCCCCACTTAAATCTGTTGTCTGTGCCTAATTATTAATGATACCTTCTTTCTCCTTCAGAGGTTTGCTCAATAAATTATATGGTCACCCTAACCGTAGCTGATATGACTTTGCAGAACTTGAATCGTGGCCTAAGAGGTCATCGAGCCCTAGAAATCAGGCCTCCAAGTGTTCTGGACTTCAACGACACCCTGGCTCCTGACTGCAGCTTCTACATGAGCTACTGTTCACTATGTGTTATGACAGAGGCCCCTCCGCACAGCAGAGCAAGCCAGTTAGACAAAAATTTGTGATTCCTGAGGCTGAATTTCTCCATCTTGAAGGCTCACACTTCCTTGACCATGGTTGGTTCCTGGAAAGTCTTGCGTTTTGCACTACGGCCAATATGGTGGGTGGGGCTCATTCTCTGAGAAATATGGTATCATCTTCATCCAGCTGCTCTCTCAGGCCTGCTATTGCTGCTCATGATTCTAGATAAAACCTTTTTGTCATCCAAGCCTTCTTACATCAGGGCCAACTCTGCAGGTCCACTTCTCTCCCTAGCCTCCCACGCTAAGACTTACCTGTCATCCAATGAGATGGTTAGTCCACTGAGGACAGACACCACTTGTGGGAATCCTATGTACTCCCAGCATCCTGCACCTTGGGGATGCTCAATAATTATTTATTGCTAATGTCAGTTTTTATTCCCCAGTTTTTAGTGCTGGTATAAAATACCTACAAAACGGCATTCTTTATTTTGCCAAAAACTTACACATTTTGTACATTTTTCTTTATCATACTTTTGTATGAAATGAATCAATGCAAAGATTTTTTTAAAGTGTGAAACACTCTGAAAGCTTCTAAAGAAGCTAATATGAGAGTGGGAAATATCAGAAAGGGAGACAGAACATGAGAGACTCCTAACTCTGGGAAACGAACTAGGAGTGGGGAAGGGTAGGTGGGTAGGGGGTGGGGGTGACTGGGTAATGGGCACTGAGGGGGGCACTTCATGGGATGAGCACTGGGTGTTATTCTATATGTTGGCAAATTGAACACCAATAAAAAATAAATTTACAAAAAAAGAAGCTAATATAAAAATATTTATATATAATTTGAAAATTGTGTTTATCTTGATTAGACTGAAGACAGGAATGGTGTCTTTAGGAGAGCCACGGGTACAATGTATATATGTTACTCAGAAAGGGAAGCAGGACTGAGAAAAGAGTCTTCTCCCCTCAACACTGAGTGGCTTTGTCTGCCATGTTGGCCAATTGCCACCTTGGAGTGCCCTCAGAGTCCTGAGGAGATGGGACCCAGGATAAATACTTGCTTGTTAGTTTCTTGAGGCCAAAGTCTGACAGTTTATTATTTGTCTCTGCTATAACTGAAATGTGGCAGGTGTTTAATAATCTTAAACAGGATGGTGGCAAGGAAGATCCATAGTTTTAGGCACTGTCTAGGAATTTTACACAAGGTGTAGAATAGGATTAGGAGCGCTACAGGAGGCATTACAAATGGGTTCTCTAGAAACAATTACTCCTTTAGCTTGGGATTGGCCCCATGGCTATACCCTCCTGGAAGACCAGTCCCTAACTAGAGACTAGTTTTTATTCAGAGCACAGCAGAGTAGATTTTATTCAGATCCCCTGGGACCTGACACCTGTTGGCCTTGTTCCCTAATACATCCTGGTCTAAGAGACTTTGTTGCAAAAATACCGGTTCGTTACCCATACCACCTACTGTCATGTTGTTCTCTGCCTCATTACCCTTTCTCACAGCCCTGGTGCTGTGTATGGCAGAAACCACCCTCTGCCCCAAGAATTCCATCACCAACCCAACCTCCTCTGTGTTTCCATATCAACTTGGGCATAATTATGCCAATTTATTGGAATTGCTTATTTCCTTTTTATCTTACAGTAAGCTCTGTAAGTCAAGAAACTTGTCAGCTTCACCCTGGTGTCCCCCCAATCCAGCAGAGTTTTGGGCATAACGTAGGTACTCAAGGAAAGTTTGTGCAACTGAACTGAGCCTGTCTACCTACTGGGGAACATCGGTCTGTATTAAAACGGTATGGATGAGGAGTTAAATATTACTATGAATTTGGTGCTTTCCATCTTATCTTCTTTAAAAGACTAGAGCCTAAATTTAGACAGTTCCTTATTAGTGTTTTTATTTGTAACTAGATTGAGGATTTTCAGGGAAAGAAAAAGAAAAGTTGACCTATGAGTTTGTTCTTTTCACCCAAAATCATCTTCTGGAAGGATGATCCCTCAGAGCCAAGATCAGAGATAATTGTGCCTCTCTCAGAAACCCCAGGTTATTTTTAAGTAAAACAAAATGGAATGATTATAAAAGATTATGTTTGGAAATATAATTATTTCCTAACTTCTGAGCACATGCCTTGAGAGTGTTTCTTTGAATACATGCACCGACAAATATTCCATTAAAGGATAGACATGTTTACAACAAAAACATTTCAGTGCAACAAGGTTATCCACTTGACAATTTCTCAGAGTACATTGTAATTATATAGTGTAATTAAAAAATCTGATTACCAAAAAAAGCCACATGTAAATTCTAATTATTTCCCAAAGCATACATATTTAAAAACCCTAATTTAATGTAAAGTGGAGCAAAGTTGGGATATCTAAACTCAAGAATCTTTTTGGCATTTTCTTGAGAAAGGGACTGATAAGACATCATCAAGAAAAAGTTTGAAAATAAATACTGCCTTTTATTACCTCACCAAAATATAAACAAATAATTGTATACATCCATGCAACTGACCAGCCAGTGGCTAACTACTGTTATGTGAGATACTTCAGCCATATTTCAGAAATTTCAAAACGATAACTCACCTTTCATAGGAATAATTAGACAAGGCAGATATCAATTATGCAGAGACATTACAATGATGATCTGTTGCCATTTAGCCATTATTCTAAAGGGGTATCTCTCTAGCAAATAGGACACCATCCCAGCTCTATTACTGTTAGGCGGTCACAGTCTCCAAGTAAAAACGTTCAGTACTATAGAGACACTTCAAAGAACTATCCGTTATACCTATTAACCTGAAGCCATGTTAGTTACATTCAAGGGTTCTAGAATAAAGTACATAGACTGGGAAAGTTTTGCTCTTATTTGTCTTATGTGGTGATAGAATTGAAAGGATGTAAAAAGATCTAAGTTCATTCAATAACTATTTTCAGAAGATCCATAAACACGGTGCAGGACAGAGAAAGACATTGCATGGTTTCCTGCCCTAAAGCAATTTAGGGACTAATTTGGAAGATGTGATTTAAGCATGAACAACAATTACCAAACAGCAAATGCAATCCATTTTCAAGAAATGTTGGAGGAGATTAGGAGGTACCAAATAGGGGGTTTTGGAGTGGTGAAAAGGGTCAGTCTTCCTGCCTACATAGAGCTGGCTTCCAGGTCATAAATGTTGCAAATGCAGGTTGCAGGATTCATTTGTACTCCACGGTCTTGATGAAAGCCCTGATTTCAGAGAAAAACATCCCTGGCCTGTGCTGATAAAATGGACAGAGTTGATGCCAAATGGAACTTGTGATTCCATTTTGATTCAAGGACCTCTTGCCTTGGAACAGCGAAAACCTGAGTCTTCAGAAAAATTTCCCTGGTAAATAGACCGTGGACTCCTCTGCCAAAAATAAACAAATGGAAGGGCCATCGAACATGTAGTATGGGAGAATTAAGTTGAGAAAAATGCATCCGAAGGTGAGATTTTTAAGTTCCCAAGCTTGGGAGAGAACTATGAAACTGCCCTGATTTCAAATATTTCTGATAACATGCCACATATGAAAACAAGCCTGAAATTCAGAGGGATCAAAACCCTGGTGAAATTCCTAGGTCTACTTAATTTCTGTTGAGGCAGAGAAAATTCAGGAGAAATTCTCTTCATTTTGACACTTCTATTTGAGGTATTCTAAAACACAGCATGAATTCAAATGTACAATCTCTAAACACAAAAAACAAAAATGAAAAGATTTTCTAACACTTCAGTCTTCTTCCTTTCATTTATATAACTTATTTAGAAAATATTTAAATGTATATCTTTTAAAAATTAAATACCCTTGCCACATTTTTGAAATGTGCTAAGTTGTAGCTTACATGCCTAAAGAAAGTTCTGAGTATGGTGGAAATCTGCTCCTTTTGCTCTCTTAGCATTGTTTTCCCCATTTATAAAATGATATTATTTCTCTTTAAGGAGTGGTCTTGCCCTCATTGTATGTGCTTCTGCTAGACTACTAATCAAAGGGCACTACCCTTCTCCTCCACGATAAAAATGGGGAGAGAGTGTTCAGGCCAAGCCTATCAGAGTATGCCATTGTGCTGGTCACACTGAATGGTCAGTTAGAATCCTTCACCAGGATTTTATAGAGAAACTATTTTCTCCTAGGGTGATTAAGGTGCAATGATGTAATTCTGGCCTCTCAGGCTCTAGTTGCAAAAGGATGCTCATTAGCTGTAGGAGAGAATGAAGCAAATAATCAAGAGAAAGAGAGAAAAAGCAGAGACAAGAGATGAAGAAGAAAGAGAGTGTGAGCCTGTATGCATGTAGAAGGTAATTAAAGCCCTGAGGATGTATAAAATTATCCACAGCAGAGCATTAAGCCTGGGAAGAGAGTGCAACAAGAATGAGACTTCCTTGAATCGCTATGCTGTATACCTGATACGTAAAAAAAAAAAAAAAAAATTCATGTCACATTTTGAATCTCTTGCAGTCTCTGAGCCCAAATTCATCCTTGAATTTCTCAACCAGATGAACCATTTATTTGTTTAAGCTGGCTTGAGTTGGGTCACTTTTCATTTATAGCAGAAAGAATCCAGCCTCATACATAAGGTTAAAACTTCATATTGTTAATCTCATCCCTACTAAAGAGGCAATAAAATCATCCATCCATCCATCCATCCATCCATCCATCCATCCATTCATTCATCCATGTATACAGTGAACATCTAATGAAAACTTGCTATATTCCAGGCTCTGTGCAGAGCACTTTGGATGATGTGCTAAGATGACTAAGACATGATCCCAACCCTCAAGAAGTTTTCAACCCTTAGAGGAGCAGATAGATATGTGAATGGATCATTCACAATGAAATGAGAGATTTAAAAAATAGGATGTGTACACACCTGTAGATATGCAGGATCAATGCATCTGCCTAGAAGTCAGAGAACTGGGCATTAAAGTAATAAGCAGAGCTGTATAGGCAAAGGTGGCTTGAAGAAGAAGCTGGAATATTTGAACAGATGTGTAATGCTTTGAAAATGTCTGGTACTTCTGGAGATTGGTGAAGACACTATCAGTGTGGTAGAAAGATATAGCACAGGGAGTGAACTTTGGATAATCCTAAAGGTAGCACAAAACGGATAGAGGTTTTTTTTCTTTTTTTTTTTTTAACGTTACACATTGTTTTATCTTCTTTTGGGAAAAGCATGATTAGCTTTTTTTTAGGAACCTAACTGTGGTGTCTGTATGGAGGTTCATCCTTCATCAGAGCTGAGGAGAGTGGGCTAGAGAGACAATAGTCCAAGCTCAAGGGTGTGAGGTTCAGAAGCTGTGCAGTCTTCAAGAGACATTTAGGAGATTGATGGGATTTGGTATTAAATACAGAGGTGGGTAGAGCAAGAACTGACCCCAAGATTTGTAACTTGTATTTCCAGGAGGATATTGGAGGTGTCAGTCAAGATCAGATTCGTAGGGGGAAGAACAGGTCTAGGGGAGAAGATAATGAATCATTTTTTGGACATACTAGTTTGTGGGCTGTGGAAGAGGTGATGTTTATTAGGCAGCTGTTAACGTGGGCATAGAACTTGGAGTGCCTTAGCAACCAGAGATAGGGTTTCAGGAAGTTTTGAAAATGTAGAGGGTAATTAAAGTCCGGTAGGCTGGATGAGATTATCCACAGCAGAGCATTAAGACTGGGAAGAGAGTGCCTCCAGAATGAGACTTCCTTGAATCACTATGCTGTACACCTGAAACTAATACGACACTGTATGTAAACCATATTGGAATTAAAATTTAAAAAATCAGGATAAAAGAAAAAGGAAACTTGGGTTATTTTAAACTTGAAAAAAAAAATGAGACCTCCAAGGGAAACATTAATATTTGAGGAATAGGAAGGGGAGGAGCCAATATTATACAGAAAGGAAATGAGAATCAACACCCAACACATAGTAGGGCTCCTCTTATATTTTTGAATAAATGAATGAATGCATGATAAGACAGTAGGAGAGAAAAGAATTTTGAAAGTAAGTAATGAACTGTCCCTCCCTGATATTTAAACATGAAATGGTAAATAAAATGGGAGAGAAAATTACAAATGATTAAAACTGATCTCCTATTTCAATATTTCCCCAATATTTTTTTAATCAATTACATCTGATAACTCTATAGTTTGTAGAATTAGATCTAACATTTGCCTGGGTGGGAAGAATCAGAACATGCTCCAGGTATTCAAGAAAGAGCTCATTACTAAGATCATGATGCTTCTGCGTTGAAGAACAGCCTTACTGTGTTCCAGGGAACTTGTCGCACTAGCTGTTTTGTCATCGACATTCATGCCAAAGGTTCCCACTGAGTCAATATCTGGAGCAGAGCACAAGCCTTAAAGTTAGTACTCAGATGGGGTTGCCATGGCACACTCCACCACCTTTGCAAAAAGAAAGTGTTTGCTTACTGGATGTCAGGCTTCTTGATTTTAAGAATGTCCTTCTCTGTTCATTGGAGGAATAGCTGACATTTTCTTCATGCTACAAATTGGAGACAACTGGGGGATAAAAGGTTTATAGAAAAAGGAAAAAAAATCTTTTTACAGCATCTTTTATAAACGGTGACAATTGCATCTGGGTAATTATTCATTTAGTTTCAGGGTTTCAGGAGATCAAACAGAGGGAGCATGATTCATGAAATTTAAATAGTAGCAGGTAAAGTCAGATCTGTGACAGGGAGCAGGAGGCTGCCATGCTGCAATTAGAGATTTCTGGATCATGGGGTATAGAAGGTGAAGCTAATTAAAATGGCTGCAACTGCAGGCCGTGGCCTTGCTCAGAAGACCTTAAATATTCTTGAAATTTTAGTTGGCACATTTAAATGATTAACTCAGATGGTGCTCCAACTTGTTCAAGTAAAAGTTGTCAGTAGGTCACAAACCATGGATATTGGGCATAAAAACTTAGAAAAAGATAGGTGGGTCAGAAAATGACTTGATAGGTCTTTCTGAAATAATAGCTAACACATGCATCGAACCTACCAGATACACTGTACTGCTCCAGGTGCTTTAGTTGTTCACTTAATTCTTTCAACAACTCTGTGAGCTGGGAATCATTATTACCCTCATTTTGCAGATGGGGATGTGAAAGTGCAGGGAGTTAAGGAATTTGTCTGATGCCATACATATAGCCAGTAAGTGGCATAACCAGGGGTTCAAACCCAGGTTTTTGAGCCAGAGTCTGAATCCCAAGAAGTCTGAGAATGGTATGCATTATTCTCTGATTGAAGAGTTTCATGCAGGGAAAAGTGCCTTGTAAACTATAAACACTATTACAACAGAAGGAAGGAAACATGGAAAAGAAGACAAGGAGAGGAGGAGGAAAAGCATTAAGATTAAAGAAGGAAGTAGACAAGGGAGAGGTAGAAGAGAAAGAGGAAAATTGGTCAATAAAAGGAAGTAAAAGGTTGACACCTCAATGTACTGGCAGCATCCAGACTGGCTCATCCAGCCACGTGTCTGGCACTGTGCATATTGTCCGGTTGGATTTCCTATTGTCCTACATACTCCTCCCTCTGGTTGGGATGACACCCGTGACCCCAGAATCACCGCTGGTTCTTTGAGTTCCTGCTGCCCTGAGTGTGTTTCCTTTCCCTCTCTCCGATTTCCTCCATACACACCCATCTTCTTTGTCTTCAAAAGCCACATCAAGTCTAGCCCATCCTGACAAATCTCTGTGGACTACTTCAACTTTTAGTGATTTTTGAACCACTTTAAAAACCTAGATTTTTAGAATTTGACCATCTTTAGTCATTCTCCAGTTCAAATTGTTCATTTTACAAACGAGGGAAACTGGGGCCCATGGAAGAGAAGTAGTTCGCCCAAGGCCACCAGCTACATGTGACAGTGCCAGAAGCCATTCGGTTCTCCTTCACACCACATGGCTGCCTCGCATTGTTCAAGCTGATTGTTGCTACTTCTCTCTTTAACTGGTCTGTCACATTCATGAACCGGGGCCAGGTCTTCCTTGACTTGAGTGTCATCTGCTTCATGTAGCACAGTGTTGCACATAGTAGGTGCTCCACAAATGATTGACTAAGTGCTAATGAACTTTCTCTTTGTATGTAAGAAAACTTCAGAAATAATAAGTAAAGTTAAAAAGAGACCATGAGTTCTGCGCAGAATAAATATTTTCTGTGGCATTTCCCTAAAAGCAGTTATAACTCATACATATAAGAGATTATCTTCAATTTTTAAAAATAAATGTGTCTTAATAATAATTCAAATCAATGCATCCTCATTAGCCCTTTTTGTGTTCTGTTATGCAAACAGAATACTTGTCTCTTTCTCAGGACAGCAGGAAACCTATCTGGTGACAAAATATATGAATTTTCCTTTCTTAAATTTCTCCACAAATGGTAAATAGAGCAAAGGAACATCTTAAACCATGCCACCAAAGGCCTCATTAAACCCTTGCTGGCAATTGATCAAGATTAATGTGTGGGTATATTCACCGGACAAAGGGCATGGATGGCTCTTACTTATTAAACATAACAAATCACAAGGAAATAAATTGGTTCATTACCTTTAATTGGAGCATCCCCAATTGACCACATCATCAGGGTCACATACGACAACAGATAGGAACTTTGGGCAGATACCATTCTATACTCCACATTTATCAATTATCCCAATAGCAACATTAATAACAAGCAGTAATCATACTTTTAAAGCATTACCAATAGTATTGTGAAAGCAGAAATCACAAGAAGAGGCAAGAGAATGAGCGCCAGACCACAGGGACATGAGGAGACAAGAGAATGTCCTTTAGTTCTCATGGAAACACATATTCTAAAATATTTCCAAAGTGGATTGCAAAAGGAGACCAAGAAGGCAACAGGCATTAAGAAACTATTACATGCCATGTTTTGTCCCTTTCACATGTGTGACTTTGTATCGTCTTCACCAGCCACTCATGCAGTAGATATTTTTCTCTCTTTTCAAGTGAGGATACTAAAATTTCAAGAGGTGAAATTGTCTACATTTGTAAATGGTGAGCCTGGATTCAAACCCAGATCTGTATGACTGCAAATATCACAGTGGATACTGCTGGTTTCCTGGGACATGCATCACCACAATTCTTTGTTCTCAGGACAAAGGGATCAAACAGCTTTGTGTTTCAGTGGCACCTGGCCTTCCTACCAGCCCTAGGCAGTCGGTCTTGATTAGTCTAGCAACCTCTTGCCAGTGTTCGACTTATCAGTTGACAATGACCCAAACCTGGCCAATGAAACAGAAGGGGTGGTCTGCTCTGGGGGCTTCTGGGAAGATTCCTCTTGCTCTTAAAAATAGACCCACAGAAAAGGGATACTTTTTGGCCTTTAGATACTGTTGTCACCTGTAGTCAAGAGGGATATAACTGACCTACTGACATTAAGAGGGAGAAATGGCAGAGAGTACCTGGGTCGATGATCATGCATGCATTTAAATTACTGAATTCACGGGGCACCTGGGTGGCTCAGTGGTTGAGCGTCTGCCTTCGGCTGGGGTCATGATGCCGGGATCCTGCAATCGAGTCCCGCATTGGGCTCCCTCCCTGTAAGGAGCCTGCTCCTCCCTCTGCCTGTGTCTCTGCCTCTCATGAATAAATAAATAAAATCTTTTTTAAAAAATTGCCAGATTCACTGGCTGCTCTATTCCTATCCTTCCTGTTAGGTGAAATAATGCATTCTCCTTTTTGCTTAGGCTACTTTCAGCTTTGCAGCCCAAACATGTTCCCAGATATAAATGTCATGTCCCTTCAACAATGCTGAGATTGAATTAGAAACAAAACAAAGCACTGCTGCCTGACAGAGTTTGTAGGCAAGCTGAAATTGTCCAAGGCATGTGAGGAAACAAGTGTCTCAAAGAAAGCAGCAAAGGACAGTCAGATAGAAAATGATGAGCATGTTTATAGTGACTGCCCTGGGCCAAAGTCTGGATGCCAACTCCATGTTTCACTTCCAATGACACCTTCCTCCAAGAAGCTTGAGGCACTTAGGGCAGAGGGAGCCCTTTGTTTTAGGGAGGTTCTGATTGAATGTATTCTCTTTAGTCCTTTATTTCTCCTTACAGAAGGTAGCAGCCTTGTGGAATGGGTCCAATCTTGTGAAAGGAGTAAAAATTGGCCAAGCTACAAACATATCTTGCCATCCCTTCCTCCTGCCTGCATATTCCATGGTCTGTGTGCATTGCCCAGTTCACAGAGTAAATAAAACTTGCCATCATGTGGAATTGGTTCCTTAAAAACCAGTCTTGTGGGTCCCTGATACTTGGCAAGACTGGCCCAGGTTCTTGCAGCTCTTTTAAGTAGAATGGGTACTCTCTGGAGCTGCTGTGAAGGTGCTCTGGGCATGTTCACAGGAAACAAATGAGAAATATTATAGTCGCCTCATGTTGTAGGTCCTTTCAGTTCTGGACCAAGGCTGAATTTCTGCAAAATAAGAGTATATATAGATATAATTACACTGACATACAAACAAAGCAAAAGGACTGACAAAAAAAAAAAAAAAACAAAAAACAAAAAACAAATGAACAGGGAGTGCTGCGTAGAATTAATGGAAAAACTCAAGATGACATAGCCACTTAGACACGAGTGCAAATCCTTGCTGAGCTCTGTGACCTTAGGTAACTTATCTAGACCTTCTTCCTTTAAGTTTCCTCATCTGTTTGTTGGAGGTAACAGTAACCAGTGTCATGGGAGGGATCTAAGGTTTGGAGACATGATTACCATACTCCCTAAGCACTCACACCATACCTCCTGCCCTAACACAGGCACTGGATTGTATCAGCTAATTTAAACAATGCTAGGAGGCAGATATTTTCTTCCTTGGGCCGTTTTGCACTTGTGGAAATTGAGGCCTAGGAAAGGACAAATAATTTTCCAGAAGTCAGACAGCTACTGAGATGGAAAGAAGGATTGAATGAGGTTCACTGACCCCATTCACATAAGCACTGACCAGGTGCTGTGCACAGAGCTGAATGTCCCACCTGGCTCAAGCTCTCCCTTGGGGGATCTACCCGAGGAGGGAGCTTTCTTTTCCTGATTTCTGCGTGCTGACCCATTCTAGTCATAACCTACTCACTGGCTCCTGCCAGAATGTTTTCCTCTTCATAATCTGGCCCCAAAGTAAAGTTAATAGTGTTGGGCAAACTTTTGTATCCAAATTTAAGCCTTCTTTGATTTTGAAGGGATTTCTTCTTTCCAGTGAGATCATCGGTTATTTTAAAAGCTAACGCTGAAGCTGCTAATAGGAGAAGCCATTGAGACAAAGGCCTCTGCCCCAAGCAAAATTATCCAATTAGAGGCCATCAGTGTGCTGGGACAGGGGTGCCTCTTTTGCTTTCTGGGTGGCCACACACCCTCCCCACCACTTCACAGACTCAGCCCACCATGTGCCTCTCCTGCCTTCATCTCCAATTAGTGGCTGTCAGGGAAAAGCCTAGAGCTGTTTGCTCTTCCCCCTCGCCAACCCCAACCCACCCCAAAACTTGATAAACTTCAACCAGCAGCTTTGTGACTGGTCCCTTGGGCTGAGTGATCCTGGGAAAAGCCAGAAGTAAAGTGACCTTTTCCTCTCAGCTCAGGGATGTCGTAGGAAGCCAGACAAGTGCTGCTTCATGTGGCCTTGGTGGTTGTGAACAGAGCAGGACTTCCTGGCCGAGAGGACCTGGGGAGAGCCTGCCCGGAGACCAGGATGAGAGGTCTGAGTAGTGTGTGGACATTCCTTCTAGCAATTGTGTGGGGTCAGTTTTAGGAGGATTGGCCCCAGGAAATTCCTTCCCGCTGGCTTACCTTATGAGCTGTCCTAGTCGGCCACAAATCCACTTGGGGTGAAGATTCCCACGCTGAAGGCTAATCATGCCTTCATTTGAATTTATATGATTTGCTGGTTCTGCAAAACCCTTTCTCTAACCGACCGCACATTTACAATGTCTCGTTCCTGCGCACTGCCTGCACGCCCTGAGCTGTGTCAAGCACTGTTAACATCTAGGAGCTTTGCTCAAGGTGGATGTTTCCAATCATCTGGGTGGCATGGTTTTCCTTTTCCTTTCACTCCTCTGGGAATGAAATTTTTACTTGCCTTTTTCTCTCTTTCTCTCTGCCTCCCTTCCTCCTTTCTTCTCCAGCATTTGCCTTAGCCTACTCATGTAGCTATTGTTTAGTTTCTACTACTGTCATCCTTGGTCTTTAAAGATAACCTGACAGTAGAATATGGTTTCTTTGTGTCCTGGGTGTGATGGCATGACTGTGAGCCCTGGTTTCCTCTGACAGTCCATTCCCAAGTCAGCTACAGAATGGGGGCCTCCATGTCCCGCAGGTAAGGCTGATGCTTAGGTAAGCGGGTATAACCCAGGGAGTCCCAGAAATTGTGACACACAGCTGGGGGTGGGTCACACTGCATGACCAGCCTAATATTGCCTTCACAGGAAAGGCTTCTCTAAACCTACTCTAGCCTGACTCCTCTGCCCTCCCATGGCATCCTTTGTATTGTTCTTACCCTTCTTGCCTATCTTTCCAAATAGACAAATGAGATCCTTGTGAGCAAAGGCTAGATGTTCAATATCTCTGTATCCCTAGAGCCTAGTACATTATCTGCCAAATAATGAGTGCCAATAAAATGTTTGTTGATTCAATAAATTAATGAGGTGGACCTGTGAATTCTCTCTGGAAAACATGAGTTAGATCTCACTTCAGGGCAGCCTGGGTGGCTCAGCGGTTTAGCGCCGCCTTCAGCCCAGGGTGTGATCCTGGAGACCTGAGATGGATCCCACATTGAGCTCCCTGCATGGAGCCTGCTTCTCCCTCTGCCTGTGTCTCTGCCTCTCTCCCGCTCTCTCTCTCTCTCTGTGTCTGTCATGAATAAATCTTTTTTTTTTTTTTAAAAAAAAGATCTCACTTTATTTTTTTCTCTTTGGGAAGAAATGCCCAGGCTCTATCAATACATAATTGAAAAAGTGATGGATATAGCACATAATAAAAATAAGTGATATTAATTAGTTTAAATTTAATTTTAATTAGTTTTTAGAATTAATTTAAATTATCCCAAGGCACTTTATTTGGAAACTATTAAAGGGATATATGCCCAATAGACCATCAAACAAGAAATAGCAGAGGTTTTTTTCTGTTTGTTTTCAGAAAAGACTGTTAGAAAGACGCATCCGTGTTACTTGCTATGCATCTCAAGTTCTGGGTTATTTTAGTGATTAGGTACATATCAGGTATAAGTGATACCCTAAATGCTACAAAGTTATAAAGATGAAGAGAGGAAATTTAAGGCATAGCCACAGAAACCCGAGAAAATGCATGTAAAACTATGCTTAAAGGTATGCATGTTTAAACTATGTTTACAGACTGTGTTGTTGACTTACAACCCTGCTTCTTTGTTCCTTGGAGTCAGCTGGTATCTCCACTTTTTCAGTGCTCTGTACTGCATTCTTGTATTTTTTAAAAGATTTACTTATTTATTATTTTAAAGTGAGAAAGAGTGAGCATGAGAGTGTGCAGGGGAAGGGGCAGAGGGAGAGAATCTGCAGCAGACTCCAAGCTCAGCCTGCAGTGGGGTAGGGCTCTATCATTTGACCCCGAAATCATGACCCATGCTTGAAACCAAGAGTCAGAGCTTAACCCACTGTGCCACCCAGGTGGCCCTGCACTACATCCTTAATCTCTGCCTCTTTCTAGCTTCCAGCTTTGCCTGGTCTCTTGCATAATCTCTTTTGTTAATTGTAGCATGCCTCTTACATCCATGAACTTACATGGTTTTTGCAATTTCATGGATGATATATCCTTTCCCTAAGAACAATCCTAGAATTTGCTGCAGAAAAATTCTCAGGCTACTTTTACGAACTTTGTAATGGGTTGCTACCAGCTGACAACATTTTATCTTGCTTTCCTTGAGAGGAAACAAGCATGCCCTTTCACATACAAGCAAACTTTGTTTTGCAATGCTTACCTGGCAAAAATCATGGTCCCTGGTATTGGTCTGTGAAAGGGAAAAGGCATGAGGATGAGAGTTTCTATTTATTAAATAAATTGAAAATAAATAGTTGACAAATTAATGTGTGTGTGTGTGTGTGTGTGTGTGTGTGTGTTTTAGAGTGCAAACAATGGACTACATGAATACTTCCTTGAGTTGAACTCACCTTGCCAGTCACTCAGCTCTCTGGCAGTTAACAAAAAGGTTTTAAGATAGAAAGTGGACTATTTAGCCTTCATTAATCATTCATAGTGTTCAAACACATCATCCAGTAACTGAAGAGGGGCTAATGGTAGCTAAGCTTGAGTCTGTTGTCAAAAGTAGGTTTAACTTTCTATGAACTCACTGGCCACAAAGAATGCTGCCTGTTTACTATTCCAAATGTCACCAGCTAGGAGCAAACGGATGACTACTAATGGTAATTAAATACCTCTGAAGCCATTTGTACCGATAACAAAGAGTTACTGTCAGAACTTGAATGAAGTCCATCTGCCCATTTTAAAAGAATGTTAACATTATATAAGTGATAAAGCAGACAGCAACAACTAAATAAATAGACAAACAAATAAGTTTGGTGATAACATTTCTCTAGATGAACACTTGGTTTCTTTCCTTTGGAAATGAGAGATGAATGAAAATATTCCGTAGCCCTCAGTTGTTTCAATCCCACTTTGGTCCACGAAGTAATTAGAAGGAGGTTTTTCGTAAAGATCTTCCATCTGTATTCTCAAAGCTGTGGAAAGAATTGTTTGAAATTCTATTTGAATTTTTTTTTTCTTTCTACCTTGCAAACTTCCAAGATTCAGTTTCTGCCATTGGCTATTTAATTTAATGCATATGCTCTCATCTCCTTAAGTGAAGGGGGAAAAAAAGTGTGGATTATTCTGCTTTCCGTCCTTACCGCACAGAACCCCACAGTTGCTCCTTCTCGCACAGATGGATTGACAGCCTGGGGTTTTTCTTTGGTGGGCTCATCTATTCAGCTGCCCCTGAGGCTCCTGCAAGGGGCTGGCTGACTTCTGTTGGCTGTCCACCGAGGTTTCCTCTGCATCTTCATCTTTCTCTACTGTGACAAGACAAAATATGAAAAGATATTGCATGAAAGAACCAAAAGGTGAAGGATATCTAAATGCTTTTGAAATACACCTAAAATCCTAGAGCTGCTGGAATAAAAGTGCACAGAGGGTTCTGAGAGGGAGCTAATGCATTCATCAAGCCTTTGGAAAGGCAGTTTCTTATAAAGGTATGGACTTCATTAAATCAGCTCTCTTTTACCAGGAGGTAGAAGTACCCGTATATCTGATGGCTCAGTTCTAGTGGGAAGAAAAAGTGGTAGGTGAAGAAGAGGAAGAGCAAGGGCATTGGTAGCAATTGTGCAGTGGGAGGTGGATGAGTAGTGAGAACTTGGACATTTATCCATGTCCTTACCCAGTGCTTAAAGGGGCACTGGAGAAGGAACGACAACCATCTTGAAGACACAGAGATCAGAGCTTAAGAAAGAAAAATGAGTGTATAAAATCTAAAACGGCAGCCTGTATCAATTAGGCTTTTTATGTTCCAAATAACAGAAAACTTGAACTGTTTAAAACAATAGGAGGATTTATTGACTTATATAACTGGGAAGTCTAGAGGTAGGGCGGACTCCAAGATTGGTTTGATCTAGCTCAACAATGTCCCTAAGGACTCTGTCTCTTTGCTCTGCCTTTTGTTCATGGTGTCAGTTTTATCCTGAGCCTGATTTCACACATGGTTGCAAGATGGCTGCCAGCAGCTCCGGGGACTGCGTTCTTTCTCACATGTGCCCAGAGAGAGACAGAGAGAGGTAGAGTGTCTTTCTCCTAACCGAACAAAAGTCCTGGATTTTAGTCTGATAGGACCAGTATAGCAATTCCGCATGGTTCTCAAGAAAGGAGACATCCCATCAAGGCAATGTTTTCCCTGCTTCCTTAATAGAGTTAGGTCATGTTTGTTTTGCGAATGGGCTCAAACTGAATAGCAATGTACTGCTCACATCTAGAACTGGGGATGAGGGGTCAATGCCCCTCAAACTGCAAAATGGTGGTGGTGAGGAGAAGAGCAATGAAATAGATGTGGCAAGGCAGTTCATAATGTATGCCATGATCCTAGTATAGCAATTCCGCATGGTTCTCAAGAAAGGAGACATCCCATCAAGGCAATGTTTTCCCTGCTTCCTTAATAGAGTTATTTAAGAAGAATTTACAGTATTTCTCAAAGTGTTGTTCATGGACTAAAATGATAAAGGTTGCTTAAATGCAGATTCCTGGGTTCTTCCCAAGTTGACCTTCTGAGTCATAATCCGCGTGAGTGACAGCTGGGAATTTGCACTTAGGGCAAGCTTTCTGGGTCATTTTTATGCCACTCTGCATATGGAAATTTCATAGAAACTTACTCAGAGGTAAAAGTAACACAGGACTCTCATCTTGCTTTAGAATTTGATAGTTTCTTATAGTACCTTCATAAACAGTCTTGAACAAAAATAGCTACCAATAGTTGCCACCCTAATAACATCTCACATTAATATGGACCTTGTTTTATCTTAGTAAAATGTAAAACTCTTTTATTAAAGGTATCTATAAAATGATTTATATATTTTTGTTCAGGGAATAAGTCTAGCTTTTTGGCATCTTGTAGGCAAAAAAAATTATGCGCTGCATTTTTCTCTTTTTAAGGGATGCTTTTAAAATTATCCACATGTACTTAAACTTCATCTTAACTTCCTTTTGGAACTAGCGATGGGTATTGCCATACTTAACAAACATTGACTGAGAGACATGCATTTCTACTACATTTGGAAAAAGGGCAAGTACTTCTAATTTTATGTGGCTTTTCTATATCAAGTAAAAATTCATTTTTCTCTTAAGAAAGATGAAAAGAAAAGAAGAATGAGATTTTTGTCTTCTGGCCAAACAATGATTTATTGATAAAACTTTTCTTCACAAAATTAGTTTGAGTAAAATTTCCTCATATACTGAGATAGATCAATAGCATTATCTTTATTATTTTTTATTATCCTGGTGATGATGATGAGTCTCAAAGCATGAAGAATCCAGTGAGTTTTCCGATGGGTTGAGAACAATTTTAGGAACAAGATTTCTACATGAATTATGTGCATAGATTTTGAACATATTTTTTCATTCAAATATGTTATTGTGTGTCTAATATATACTATGCTGCTTTGCTAAATGTTGAGGATACAGTCATCAGTAAAACATTCGTGGTACCTGCTCTCATAGAATTCATCATCTAGTACTATACCGTTCAATATGGTAGCCACTAGCCACTATGGCTATTTATATTTAAATTTGAAATAAATGCAATTAAAATGTTTTCAGTTGTATTAGCAACATGTCAAGTGCTAAACAACCACATGTGGCCAGTGGCTGTAGTATTGGGACAGTGCAGATACAGAGTAGTTCCATCATTACAGAAGATTCCATTGAACAACAATGGTAGTAGAATCAAATAAACTTCCCTGGGGGTGGGGGAGGGGGTGGTCCAAGATGGTAGCATAGGAAGATCCTGAACTCGCCTCCTCCAACAGACATACCAGATCTACAACCACATATGAAATAATTCCTGCTGAGAAAGAACCAAAAACTAGCTGAACAATTTCCTCTACAACAAGGAATAAAAGGACCACATCACAATGGGTAAGAGGCTGAGATTAGGTCTTGCCGGAAATCCCATCCCTCCCCTGGCATAGTGACATACAATAGAGAGTGATCTCATGGGCTGAAGCATCTCACTGAGAATCAAGGGAGTTTGTGACCCATCCTGAACACCTCAACCATTGGGACTTGCATCAGAAAGATGAGGCCCCCAAAGCATCTGGCTTTGGAAACCAATGGAGCTTACATCCAGGGGATTGTGAATATCTAAGTACTACTTTCAAGGGACTTGCACATGGACTCACTTGTCCTGGCAAACAGTGCAAAGGCAGTAGTTTGAGAGGTGACTAGATTATACATGAAGGTGATTCAGTTGCTAATCTTAAAATAGTTGCCAGAAAGGCAGGGGTTAAGTGGGATTTTCCTAGGGGATGGAGGTTCTGGAGAGCATCATTTTTTTCTCTCCCTCTGCTTTGCTAGTACAGACATGAGGATTTGCCACACACCTGATGCTCTTCTCCAGCATCACCAAACTGTGGGTGTGCCCTACCGCCAGTGCTGTTTCCTGGCTTTGCTAAAGCCACACATGTGTCCCACCCCTAAAACTCTTCTCCTGCCTTTGCCATGCAAAAGGGAACAAAAAAGAAGCTGAGGTAACTTCATTTATATCAGACAAAATAGATTTTATAACAAAGACTGTAATAAATGACACAGAAGGACATTACATAATGACAAATGGGCTAACCCAACAAGAGGATATTAATCATTGTAAGTATTTACATATCCAATATAGGAACACGTAAATATATACAGAAAATATTAGCTGACCTAAGGGAGAAATTGAAACCAATACAATCATAGTAGGGGACTTTAATACCCCACTTATATCAATGGAAGAAAGTCTAGACAGAAAATCAACAAGGAAACATCAGTCTTAAATAACACATTAGAGTAGATGTGCTTAATAGGTATATACAGAACATTCATTCCATTCCAAAACACAGAATACACATTCTTCTCAAGTTCTCATAGAACATTCCAAGGACAAATCACATGTTAGACCACAAAAGAAATCTCAATAAATTTAAGAAGATTGAAATCATATTAGGCACTTTTCTGACCACAATGGTATGAAACTAAAAAAATATATATATAAGATGAAAACTAGAAAAACCACAAATAAGTGGAAGATTAAGTATAGATTAAACAACATGCTACTGAACAACCAATGGGACAATACAGAAATCAAAGGGGAAATTTTAAAAATATTTAAGATAAATTAAACGGCAATACAACTCCAAATCTGTGGGATGCAGGAAAAGCATTCTTAAGAGGGAAGTACATAGCCATACAGGCCTATCTTAACAAAGAAGAAAAACCTCAAATAAAGTAATCTAACTTTATACCTAAAGGAACTAGGAAAAGAAAAACACATGAAGTCTAAAGTTAGTAGAAGGAAGGAAATAGAGTGGATCAGAGTGGAAGTAGACTGAAAAAAAACAATAGAAAGAAAACTGAAACTAAACCTGATTCTTTGAAAGGAAAAACAAATTAATAAGCCATTAGCTAAATTCTCTGAGAAAAAAAAGAGAGATGGTTCAATAAATAAAATCAGAAATGAAAAAGAAGTTACAACTGAAACCACAGAAATACAAAAGATCATAAGAGACTACTATGATCAACAAACTGGAGACATAGAAGAAATGGATAAATTCCTAAACAATCATCCAAGACTGAATCATGAAGAAGTAGAAAATCTGAACAGACCTATTACAAGTAAGGAGATCGAATCAGTAATCAGAAGCTTCCCCCAAACCTAAAGTCCAGGATCAGATGGCTTCACTGCTGAATTCTACCAAGCAAAGATACTGAATGGGAGATGCTTTTACCAATGACATGTCACATAAAGGGTTAGTATCCAAAATATATAAGGAATTTATAAAACTCAACCCCCACAAAACACCCAATTAAAAATGGGCAGAAGACATAAATAGACATTTCTCTAAAAAAAAATCTATATTACCAACAGACACATGAAAAAGATGCTCAACATCAAGCATCATCAGACAGATGCCAATCAAAACCATAATGAGATAGCACCTTATACCTCTCAGAATGCCTAAAATAAAGACACAAGAAAAACAGGTGTTGGCAAGGGTGTGGAGGAAAAGGAATATTTGTGCACTGTTGGTGGGAATGCAAACTGGTGCAGCCAATATGGAAAATAATGTGGAGTTTCCTCAAAAAGGTAAAAATAGAACTATCATAAAATCCAGCAATCCCACCACTGGGTATTTACCCAAAGAATATAAACACACCAATTCAAACGGATACATGCACCCCTATGTTAAACAGAATTGTTTACAATAGCTAAATTTTGGAAGCAACCCAAGTGTCCATCATTGATGAATGGATACAGAAGATGTGATGTATACATATTATTCATTCCTAAAAAAAATTTGAAATCTTGCCATTTGCAACAACATGAATGGGGCTAGAGTATAATGCTAAGTGAAATAAGAGAAAGATAAATACCATATGATTTCACTTATATGTGGAATTTAAGAAACAAAACAAATGAGCAAAGGGCAAAAAGAGAGAGAGAGAGAGAGAGAAACCAAGAAATAGACTCTAAATTATAGAGAACAAACTTATGGTTACCAGAGGGGAGGGGTTTGGGGAAGGGGTCAGTTAAGTGATGGGGATTCAGGAGTACACTAGATGATAAGCACCAAGTGAGGTATGGATAATCATTATATTGTACAACTGAAACTAATAAAACATTGTATGTTAACTAGAATTAAAATAAAAACTTTTAAAAAATAAAATAAAGGCCACATATGATAAACTCACAACAAACATAATGCTCAATGGTGAAAAGCTAAACTATTTTCCATAAGATTAGGAACAAGACAAGGATGCCCACTCTTACTGCTTTCATTCAACATAGTATTGGCAGTCTTAGCCATGGCAATTAAGCAAGAAAAAGAAATATATGCCATCTAAATGGCATCTAAATAAAATGCCATCTAAATAAAATTATCACTATTTTTAGATGACATGATTCTACATAGAAAAAAAACTCTAAGGACTCTTCCAAAAAACTCCTAGATGTAATATATGAATTCACTAAATTTATAGGCTATAAAACCAATATAGGGAAATTGGTTGCATTTCTATACAATAACGATGAACTAGTAGAAAGAGAAATTAAGAAAACAATCCTATTTGCAATGGCATCAAAAAGAGTAAAATATCTAGAAATAAATTAAGTCAAGAAGTAAAAGGTCTGTACACCGAAAACTGTAGAACATTGGTGAAAGGAATGGAAGAAGGCACAAATAAATGGAAAGATATTTCATGTTCCTGGATTGGAAGAATTAATATTGTTAAAATGTCCATATTCCCCAAAGTAATTCATAGATTCAATCTAACCCCTATAAAAATTCCAATGGTATATTTTGGAGAATTAGAACAAATAATTTTAAAATATGTATGGAACCACCAAAAAAGCCCAAAGAGCCAAAATAATCTTGAGAAAAAACAAAGCTGGAGGTCTCATGCTCCCTGATTTGAAATACGCATAGACACATAGACCAACAGAACAAAGAGCCCAGATATAAACCCATGCATATATGATCAATTAATTTATGATGAAGGAGAGATGAATATACAATGAGGAAAGTACAATCTCTTCCATAAATGGTGTTGGGAAAACTGGGCAGCCACATGTAAAAGAATAGAACTAAATCACTCTTTTTTAAAGGTCCCCCAAAATTAATATTCATAAATTAACGTACATAACAGTGGGAATTTGAGAGACACAAACTGCCAAATAGAATTAGTGGCTGCATGGGCACAATGTATGCTTATGTTACCAAAAATGTACAAATTTCACTTAAGTACTCGCCATGATAATATATAAATACCTAAGACAGCTATTTGGTCCCAGGTCAGCCTAAGGAGATGCTGAGACCTCCCAGCTATATAAAGAACTCATACAACTCAATGGCAAACAAATAAAAATGACTAAAAAGTGGGCAGAGGATCTGAATAGACATTTTCCCAAAGAAGACATACAGATGGCCAACAGGCATAGGAAAGGTATTTCATATCATTAATCATCAGGGAAATGCAAATCAATACCACAATGAGGTATCACCTCACATCTGTCAGAATGCCTATTATCAAAAAGATAAGAACTAAGTTGGAGAGGTTGTGGAAAAAAGGGAACCTTCATATATTGTTAATGGGAATGTGAATTGATGCAGCTACTATGTAAAATAGTATTAAGGTTTCTCAAATAACTAAAACGAGAAATACTATGTGATCCAGGTATTTCACTTCTGGGTATTTATCTGAAGAAAACAAAAACAGTATTTTAAAAAGATATATGCACTTCTATGTTCATTTCAGTATTATTTACAATAGTCAAGATATGGAAATAACCTATATGCCCATTAGTGGATAAACGGAAAAGATAAAGTATATATACACAATAGGAGATTACTCAGCCATAAAGAAAAAAATCTTGCCTTTGGTGACAACATGGATAGATCTTAAGGGTACTATTCTAAGTGAAATAAGTCAGAATGAAAGACAAATACTGTATGATTTCACTTAATGTGAACTCTAAAAACAAAACAAATGAGCAAACAAAATAAAACTCATTGATATGGAGAAGGGATTGGTGGTTTTTCAGAGGGGAAGGGTGTTGGGAGGTGCAAAAAGGGTGAATGAGGGTCAATTTTATGGCAACAAATGTCAATCAGCCCCATTGTGATGCTCACTTTGTAGCACATGCAAATATTGAATTATTACGTGGTACACTTGAAACTAATATGTCATATGCCAATATTACCTCAATTTTTTAAAAAAAGCAAAGAACAGACTATTTCAAATCATGGTTCCAACACCTAATAGTTGTATGATCTTGGAAAAATTACTGAATCTCTCTGAACCTGATTCGTAAACTTCCCAACTTATAAATTTTCTAATTATAAGATAGGGATATGATAGCAATGCACAGAGTTATTGAAGATTACATGAAATAGTGTTAGGAAGACTGTTAGGTGAGTATTAAGCACATGATAAACACTCCATAATTCTAGACTATCATCATCATCTTTAGCATTAAACATTTTCTTGACCATGGGAGCATTTTATTTTTCTCTAATTTTCATTCAGCAGACAGAAGAGATTCTCTGATTCCAGAGAAGGACAGGAGAAGATGGGTCTTGGCTGTGATCGCCTTGTCTTTCAGATTCCATTCTAGAATTTTCCAGGGAGGTGCTTTTACATCTCTTGCAGTCGTTTGCTTGGTCTATGAACAATGTGGGTGTCACAAATCACTCGAGATATAGTAGACTGCTTTTAAATATGAGAGAATTTTAAGAATCATCCATCTCTTTCTTTCTATTGTTAAATCGGAAACCAAGGGGCATAAAGATACTGTGGCTTTTTAAAAAAAATGATACTGTAGTAAGTAGGCACCGCTATTTGGGTAAATTTATTAACATTATCTTAGGTTTTGCCGAATAGCAAACAGTTTTTATCTCCAAGGCCAAATGCACCGATTGGTAGCAACTTCCTGCGGAGCTTTTGAGAAGTATTGCAAGGCCTATCAGAACACAGCAAGAAAGAACTCTGTGATCAATTAGTGATGCCTGCCAAGGACATGGGGTTTAGGGGGGATTGGCATACATTTATCTATTTATCAACCTTTTTAAAAGGACAGGTTGATTACAGAAATAAGCAGGTTTCTTGTTTTGGGCTACTATTGCTAAGTGCAGCTGTCTTCACTAGATTAAAGTTTATCTGTCTGAGGTCTAAAATCACCTCAGGCCTATTTTATTTAGACTTAAATCCCATGAGCTACTGGCTTCACCAGCTGTAAATGAGTCCAAGGAACGAAATCCTGCACGACTTGGAAGGCAGGGAGACTGTGTTTTACATTTCACAGTCCATTAGTTAGATCAGATGACAACTTTTGAGACGCACAATTTGTACTATTACTTTGCTCCCAAATGAGGTAAGGTAGGAGGAAATAAAAGTATAAAAATCTTCCCAAAATGCAATTTCACTGTGTCATTCCCTATTCAGGAGCCCACGGTGGCTTCCTACTGCAAATAAGCAGCTCTTTTTAACTTTCAATATATTCTTTTTTTTCTTTTAAAGATATTTATTTATTTATTTATTTATTTATTTATTTATTTATTTATTTGAGACTCAGAGAGAGGCAGAGACATAGGCAGAGGGAAAAGTAGGCCCCCTCTGGAAAGCCTACTGTGGAACTCGATCCTAGGACCCCCGGGTAACGACCTGAGCCAAAGGCAGACACCCAACCACTGGGCCACTCAGGTGCTCCACTTTCAAGATGTTCTGTAATCAAGCCCCACATCCTATGTTTCTAGGCTTTAATTTTGCAACTCGTCAACAATAGTTATTTCAGAGCATCCCAAAATCACATAGTGCCCAGTTTATATTTCTTGATAATAGTTCCATATGGGTTGGTTTAATCTTTCCGACCAGATTAGTTGCATTTAAGAAATAAAGCTTCATCTTACATGTCTCCTAAACTTCTCAGTGCATTGACTACAGCACAAAGTAGACTAAATAGTAAGATCCATAAGGATGGGGCATTCTTAACAGTTATGGGCCTCAATAAATATTTGTTGATCTTATTTCTCAATTACAGTATTTCAATAAGTGATTGGTTCTCTGATTGAAAGGAGAAATCAAATAATGTATTACTATTATTTTCTGTTTAGAAATTCATTGCAGTGGGAATTCTATCTGATGTGTATAAAGGAAGTAACATGATGTTGTCTACAACAGGGTTTGATTGACATTGAGATAAAAATACATCATTCTTCTAATAGCTTCCCTGAGGCGGCTTTCTGAGAGAGACCCGACTATCTGACTCTAATTTCTGAAGGGTGATTTATGGTATATTATGTGTAGCTAGTAAGAACAGGGCAACTCTAGGTGGATTATCTCTGGATATGTTTTATAGCTATAAATTATGATTAAAAATCACAAATGTAAAATTCCAAATCCTTAATATGTTAAGAGATTTGATTCATAAACACTTTTTCCCTAATACAAAAGTCATATTACCTCAAAACTTTGCAAAATAATAAAACTATTATTAAGAAACTAAATTCTTTTTTTTTAACGATTTTATTTATTTATTCATGAAAGACACAGAGAAAGAGAGAGAGAGAGAGAGAGAGAGAGAGAGAGGGGCAGAGACACAACATAGGCAGAGGGAGAAGCAAGGAAGGAGCCCGAAGTGGGACTTGATTCCGGGTCTCCAGGATCACACCCCTGGGCTGACGGCAGCACTAAACCGCTGAGCCACCCAGGCTGAAAAAAAACAAAAAACAAAAAACAAAAAACAAAACAAAACAAACAAACAAAAAAAACCCCCTAGATTCTTCTACAAGCTTTTCAACTATGGATTAAAATTATATTAGAGTCATTTACAACCCAGATGCTTAATTATTATTGTCTTTTGTTCCAACAAAAATTACGAATGACTTAAAGGAGAAAAACTGAGAGAGGTAGACTACGGATGAAACTAAAGTGATAAAGTAATACTGGTTTTCTTAGCAAAACAAGTTTCTACAGGAACTGTTAAATATAAAAGAAAACAACTTTGTTTAGCAACAATAGGCAGGTGTGGACATATAATTTTATAATATTCTTGACGATTGTGGGGAAAATGTACTCTTACTGCTACATTTAAGTCACAGAAGTAGTGAAACGATCTGAATTCTGGAGATGTGAAAGTATATGCCTGACTTTCTCTCTCTTACTCTCTGTCCTGTCCTGTTTCCTCACCGTTCCTGAATTCCTCTGATCGTGATAGTTCTATGTCCTTATTCAAAACAACAGCTTTACAACAGAATTCTAATACGGAATTAACTTCTGGCATACCAGTGCACAGATACCTTTTTTTAAATGAAATAAAGTTTGTTGTTTGGGCCTCCGCTCCAGTAGGCTAATAGCTGAATACTAGAATAAGAGATCAGTATTCCCAAGTAGAAGGAACATTACGGCTCTGGTCTTACTCAACTACTTGATGCCACCCAATGTACAGGTCTCTTACTTCCCTTCCATGCCTTTGCACATTATGCCTTATTGCTAGAAACACTTTTCCCTGCTTCTCTCATCTTGGTAACTTCTATTTGTCCGTTAGGCCTGATTAGCCCCATGCACCCCAGCACACACCCTCATTTGGTTAGGTCAGGGATCCTTTGTCCCTCAGTGTTCTCACAGCACTGTGGACTTGCTCTGTCATAGCAGGGGAAGCCTGCAGTCACTTTACTGATTTTCTCCAATTTGCAACTTGAGGACAAGGAAGTATTTTAATTTATATTCAATGCCAGCACCTAGGCCAGGGTGTGTGGCAACGAGTAGAAACTCTCTGGGTATTGGTTTAATGAAAAAGTAAGTCAATAAAACTTTATTCAAGGTTCTTAAAAACTACTGAATAAATAAATGCACTTTTATCATCAGATTATTAACTCTTCAAGGGTCAGAACTATCTAATTTATGTATCTTCAATGCCTGTGTCAATCTTTTGCATATTGAGGTGTTGAAGGAAATACTTGCCCCAGAAATTGAATTGTTACTTTCAGGTATAATTAATAACTATAATAAGGTCCCTGAATGTCCTTATTAGTGAAAGTTAGGGTAGAGGGAAGTTAACTTTTCTCAAGAGAAGATATTGGTCTATAATTTTTCTAGAAATTATTAGTCAATAATTTCTAGAGCAAGGTTTTCAAAACTTATCTGATAGTGAGAATCATCTGAGGGACATTCCCTAAAAATCTAGCTCTCCTGTTCCCATTCCAGACATACTGTAGCATTAGAATCTCTAGGAGCGGGGATTTTACATTTTTGTCAGGTGACTTTTTTTATGATTTGGGGGAGGTGTGACATACAAGTCATGGCACTTGAGAGGAGTTTTACCTAAGCACTTTGATAGCCACATTTTATGTTCAAAATTATGAATTCGCTTCTTCCTCAGATTACAAAGTACATTCTAGTTTACTGCATTGGAATGATTCTAAATACTGAAAAATTCTAAATTAATAAAGGTCCATAATAATCAGGATTCTTTTCTGAGCCAAATTTTCTGATTTGAACCCAGAAGCCTGGGTTCAAATTATATTAAGCATGAGCTCAAAAAGATATAGTGCAATTTAAAAAGCATCTCCTCCTACTTTTAGTCCCAACCCTTTATAAATGATCACAAATTAAATGATGGTCCTTCCCAGTGACAAATGATTCTATTTGTGTCACCTGGGACCACAAAAATCTCTCTCACTCCTTTTGCAGTCAGCTGTAGAGAGCAGAGAACGGTTTTATACACCACTTTGCTGTCATGTGTGACTTTCTGAACTCCACAGGCATATATTTATCTGGTTGGTGTTATGTTAACAAATTAAAACGAAAACAAAGCATAACATAACCAAGCTAGCACTTGCGTGTCAATCTCCCATCTCCAAGATTTCTCTTTAGAAATCACTTTGAGGACTTTGGGGTCAAGGAGAAAGGCGAGAATGGTCCCCTTCCATTGACCATTCCCACAAAGTGATCACATTCACAGGTGAGTCTTTTAACCTTCTCCCTTTTTCACCAAGCATGTGTACATGTGTCCAACAGCTCCCTGCACCCCTGTAAAGCAAATTACGAGGAACAAAGGACATTAGCCTTCCGGGGCTGAGGAGCAAGGTAACCTGCAGAAACACACAAGAGACACAGAACAAACAAGGAAGAACTAACTGACTAATGAACAGGACAGGAAACCAATCCAGAAAAACAAACAGGTGGAGAAAGCAACTGGTGATCAAACAAAGGAGCAGAGTGACTCTGCGGACCTAGGAGTCTGGTGCTCACCTGGGGCCCACCTGCTGAACAGGTGAAGGGAAATGGCTGGGGCCGAAACCTTTTGTGAGGCCCAGCTCCCTCTCCTCCACACCCTGAAAGAGGAAGGGTGGTGGAGCAACCAGGAGAGCTGCATTTGTGGCTCTGTGCTCTTTTCCCTGGTGGAAGACTCATACTTTATTATGAAGAACCAATGACAGGGCAGTAGCTACAGTAAGCAATTGGACTGAATGGATGAAAACATGTCAGAGCTACCGTGCACCTGAATTACAAGAAAGCTTCTGCTGGATGTGTAACGAGGTTCAACCATAGTCATATTAGAGGTGAGGGTGACATTCAGAATGATTATAAATAAGTACTTGAGATTTGCAACACAAAAATCTTTTCTTTGGGGACCTCCAATATAAGTGGACACACACTTATTAAAATACAACTAACAATTATTTATTAAACATTTACTCTGACAAGGTATTGTTCTGACCCATACTCTATAGTGTACATATTAAATATATTTTATGAAGGACAGTCCACCTGATGGTGGTGCTGCACGTATAAAGGTGCCCAAGAAGTCTGATAGTATTATTATCACCCAAATGCTCACTTGAAGACTATTTGGGGTGGAGTAGAGGTGTGGGTGGGGAATTGTTGGAGAATATTCAGAAAGATTGATTCTTTTAAAAAAGGTACACAATGGATTTGCCATTTCTAACTCATTTCATAGTGTAAATAGCCAAATTCTATTTTCTTAGTGAAATTATATTTGTCCTGCTTGAAAACCTTCTTGCAAATTTTCTGAAGGAAAAATCTTTGAAAGTAAGTTAGAATTGTTTTTAGTATCTGTTAACTTTAGATTGATTAGGGAAAGAAATAGTTCTCAATGGCTATCGAGACAGAAGAGAGGTTAATGCCACATACTTAGGCTGTGTAATCTTACGTATTTCCAAAAGGTAAGGTGCAAATTTGGCTCTGCGATTGCTAGCAGAAGGAAACCCTGATAGTTACAAGAACCAGTATATACATGAAAGCAAAGCAAACCAACTTCTTAAAGAACAGAAATATGAATATTGAGACTTGAGAGAAATGTCTGCAGTAGCTGCTCTTTGAAAGGATTTTGAGCAAGAGGAGAAAAAATATCTCTGCACAATGTCCTTATGACAAATATATTTTGCCTCATTTCTTTATTTTTAATTTAAGCTATCTTGCTGAATGGTATGCACTATTATAAGAACTTAAATCTTTTCAGAACAGGTTGGGATACATGGAGAGATACCTGTTTGATTTAGAATATGGACAACCTTTTGGTTTGATTTCGAACATGGACAACATGGCCTTTTAGAGGCCAATTCTTAGTTTCCTAAGTGTCTGTTCGGTATCACTGTATTACTTTTCCAAGAAAAACTTTGAGAACACCTTCTTCACTCTACAAATAAAAGTCCTTTTGGATTACTGTAGCAGAGAAATAAAAAGCTCTGGCTTTCTTAACCCCGAGAGTTTTGGGCCCACCCTGTGGATGTTCAAAAAAAGAAGCTAAGTCCATCTCTCTCCATTCATGTTGACCTTTAAACAGAACACACCATAGAGAATAGCATGGCACTTGAGTTTATTAAAAAATATATTTTCCCCTTCCCTTTAGACATCTGCTATTTTCTCCAACCTGCCCTCTGCATCTTTGCCTGAATTAGTGCTGACTCTAGAATGCTTTTCCTTTCCCACCTCTGTGTCTTGTCTGCTTAGAGAAATCATACTATCTTTTTTCTAGGTCAGTCCAAATGCCTCTTCTTCCATGATGTCTTGCCCACTTACTCAAATGTGGTCACTCCTGCTCAAATCTCTCAGAGTCCCTCAATTAACATAAAGGACATGTTCTGCATTATGTTGTTGTAGATGACTATGGATAAGCTTTATTTTCTCAAGCTAAAAGTTCCCTGAGCTATTATTTTTATCTATGGGTCTGTAATTCTTTCAAAATAAAAAGTTAAGTTCATAAAAAGAATTCCCAGAGGATATTCATCTTTACACAGCCTTCTCCTAAAGGTCTATCTAGAACAATGACTGAAGCTAAGTGATGGGCCCTTGGCGAAGACTGTGGAGGAAATTCCCATGAGTGAACTTTGAAACAGTACATGTGCATGGGATCTAAACTTAGAAAAACTGGGTTTGGCTCTTATCTTTCCTTCCTACTTGGGAAAATCTGAGACAAAGGGCTTCATCTTTCTAAGCCTCAATTTTTTATCTGTCAACTGGGAATGATAATAACTCACTTCACTGGGTTATTGTGAGGATCAAATGAGATGATGAATGTGCTAGTATTTCATTAGCACTGTGGCAGCATTAGTTATTATGATTGGTGTTGAAGCAACTGTACATACACAACCACCAGTGTCACTCTGTGTGCTAGTTGATCATAGACAGTTTTAGCTTGGCACCCCATTTATCTCCTTGTTCCACCATATGATATTCTGGAAGCCTCTTTATTTTTCCATCCTTTCCAACTGTCCTCCAAGTGATCTATTCTATTCTTGTAAGTAAGACTTAGGGAGAAATAGTTAGAACAATAGAAAACTTGGAACACCTTATAAAGCCGTGCTTTGCAGTATTCATAACATGCCCATATGTTCATAAGCAAAAAAAAAATTCTAATCAGTTTATGTTCTGAACATTATGATTCTTGTATGAAATGTTTGTGTGAAGAAAGTCTCTGAAAAAAAAAAGTCTCTGACTTAGAAACACCAATTCATAAACAGTCTATTTTAAATCAGGGTCCTAAAATAAAAACTTCAGCTGTATACCACTGCAAATGCAGACATGGTCTAGAAGGTTGGCAGGACAGGCCTTTGGAGGTCTCTTATTTAGAGAGAGTGAGGGACTTCATGAGGAGAAACTTCACCAGCCAAGGGAGTAGACTTTACAGACTAGACCCAACAGCCATGGCATATCATTCCATGTCTGATTCAGATAGTTATCTGGCCGTGGCCTCATACTGACACTTCAAAATAGCTAAATTACCATAGAAATAATGCTAAGAAATACACGTCAGAACTGCTTTGTGAGCCCACTAACAGACTGTAAAGAAGGGGTGAGGAAGGTTGGTGTATTTTCCTCTATAGTTCAGAGACTACTAAAAGCAAAAGTAAAGCATTAGGAGTTTTGCTATACATCAGAAGGAACTGATGGTTTCCCTGTGTGACCTGGGACCCCTGTGGCCAATGTTAGAAACAGAAGAGAACTACAGTGCAGAGGAGTTGACCTGGTGCCCTGGGACATGGCCAGTCACCTCTGAAACCACATGAGGTGGACAGCCTGTGGTGACTAAGGGATCTGTATTCTAGAGCCCACAGGAGACACATGACAAAGACACCCTGAATTTGAGAAAGAGTGGAGTTACCACTATTCTGTGGGAAGAACCCGAGCCTGACAAGTGCTTTGTGTTTTTATTAATATACCACTTTGAAACCCTTCCCTGGTGCTTAAGGAACCATGGGTTATTCCTACATAACCGATCTCACTGGCTAACTTCTTTTCATGATCCAACTTCAACCGAGCACCCTTGCATTACAATCGTCATGAATTCCTGCTGGCCCAAACCCATCACATTTTACTCCCTTTCCTTTATCTGTAGTTTTGATTACTGTTCTATCCTCATGGTTGTGCCAGGAAAGGAGGTCTGAGAAGAAGTATCTGTTTGTCCTGACCTAAGTTGAGGAATTCCCTTTTCCTGTGGAAACAAAGTTGTTCATAGTGCGGCTTCCAAAGAACTCTGAGAATTGTAGACAAGCCACAGTCTACTCTAAGCAATTTTGTTGTCATCTAACCTTTAATACTGATTTTATCATTGTCATGAGACCATGCCATTTGTATTCCAACTAACCAATTTCTTCAGCAATATCTGCCAGACTGAGAGATTTTTGTGGCGAAGAACTTGACTCACTTATTTTACACTTCCCAAGAGGTGCTCACTTCATGTTGGTTGAATTAACCCATATGATTTAGGGATCATTGATTTTTGCCCATATAGCCATGAGGCTTTTTCTCAGCCTTAGTGTTTTGATTTTTTTGCTTTTTCCTAATTCAAGTGGCATTTCCTGTTAAGTACATGGTTCACACCACTAAATTCTCTCATATATTGTCTATCACTCTTCAATATAATAAGATATGAAAATAATTGACATGTTTTCCCTTAATTTGGTTAAGTGCTATACTCAGTGGCATTTTTATTCCATCTCCACTGAGCTCAATAGTTAGATATGATTTCTTTTGTGCTAAAAATAACAACGATAGTATTTGGAAGAAATAAGAATGGACTAGTTGATAAATTATTTATAGCAATTTCCAGCAGCCTGCCAATCTGTTTTGTAATGTAGTTGAATCTTAATTTTTAATGAGGGAACCTATGAAAATCTGCTGGGGTGAAAACCATGACCTCTAAATGATAGCACAAGAGCCCCCATCATGTAGCCAGGTGGCACCCACCCTTTCCCATCACCTCACTAGGGCTTCACCTCAAACTGACCTTACCTGGTCAAAGCAGAGGGGAGTTGGTTGGTACAAAACCTGACTAAGACAGGAAAGGTGGAGTGAGGGAGAAGCCCAGCTCTGAAAGGGGACAAAACAAACCACCTTGGGGGACTATTGTGTGCCATTTCAAAAGTCTGTTTTGACTAATGCTCTGTGCTATTCAACCTTACATCCTTAATCTGTTGTGTCTGTTTCAAGTAAAAAAAAAAAAGATAATAAGTGGGGGGAAATTAAGGACAATGAGAGAGTATTAGTGAACACAAATAGATGAGCGATGAAAGCAGCCCTTTGGAGGGAATGCCACTGCAGCTCTGATGATACATCTGAATGTGAATTGGTCTATCTCATTTATATCACTGTGTTTCAGCAAAAAGGCATTTGACTCATGATTTTATTACCTGATTAAATTCCTCAGTTTGTTGATGGACCTTTTGCTCTTCAAAGAAATTCAACAGACCTATTCATTCTGAGTTATTAAATATTAAATATTGGAACCTATATGATCTTGGAGATCATTTGCTCTGCAGTAAGCATTTGGGGAAACTGAGGCTCAGGAATGTTAAAGGGGTTGCCCAAGTCACACAGCAACTAATGAAAAAGCTCATATATAGTTCATGTCCTTCGAATTCCTGCTTCATCTTTTTTGCTACACTTTCTGTTCTATGTCCTGCCGTCTGTACCAGAGACTGAAGCACAATGTTTTTCTTAATAAATGCTTAACTTAAAACCATGCTCTTCCTCCATATCCCTTTGTTTTAATCCCCATTAAGTGCCTTTCTTCAACAAACACTAGGAAGGCACTATATGGAAAAGAGTCATACTGTCTTTGACCATGGGGTTTTCTGAATTTAAAATAGCAGAATGCAGTGAAACAGTGATAATATATTTAGGAATGAGAGCAAATGAGCTGATGAAGAGAACAGAAGGCTAACCTGCATTGGTCCCACTCTGAGGGAAGCAAGGGAGACTTCCTTTAAAAATGGAGAAGAGAAAAGTTGTGATGTTTGTGCAAAACTTCAAATCATGTAACCAGACAATACAGAGTTGAATTTAACCGACAAGAACGCTATGAGTCACTGGGGTGGTGGAAGGTGAAACTCCGTTTGATACTCATAATTAGAAAATTATGAACCGAAATTGCTTGTGTAAAATAAACTTTTTGTTGTGTCGCAACATGTTGAAAAGGCAAGTAGAGATGGCTTGAAAATTCTTAATGGTTGAAATCCCTGCAGCATTTGCAGAGAGCTCTGTGGATTGAAATCTAAATCTATCACCCTATCTCTGTTCATGACTTGTTACTGTGCAGCAGAGAATGATCTAAGCTAAGGAATATTGACTATGTTGATAATATAAATTTTTTATATAAATTTAAATATAATATAAATTGATAATATAAACTTATTTTCAGACATTACTGTAGCCCCACTGGCTCTCTACTTTGCCATATGCTGACTTAATCTTGGAGGAATATAGTGAAGAAATAAAAGGGTCTATTTTCCATGAATTCAAACAAAATGGAAATAAAAAAAACTGAATTGCTATTACTCATAAAAAATAACTTTTGTCTTTTTATTATGAAGATTATAAAACATATAGCAAACTAGGAGAGAACTGTGTAATATACATCTGTTCAGCCATCACTTAGATCTACTACTTTTTAACATTTTTTGCCATATTTGCTTCATACACCTTGTTTCTGCTGAAGTCTTTCAAAGTAACTTACAGATATGACATTTTACCTCTAAATGCTTCTGTAATATGCCTCTGTAAAAATAAGAATACTGAGGGGGGCTCTTGATGGGATGAGCACTGGGTGTTATTCTGTATGTTGGCAAATTGAACACCAATAAAAAATAAATTTATTATAAAAATATAAAAATATTTTTGATATAACTACAATACCAGTATCACAACTAATACAATTAAATATTTACTAATATTGACTAAAACCAAATTCATATTCAATATACCCAATGTATAATTTATAGCTGGATTTGTTTAAACCAGGATCCAATTAAGACCACGTATTACACTTGGCTGTTGTGACTCTTAAATTTATTATGACCCAAACCAATACCACCCGTCCACTCCCCGCACCAACATACAGCTTTTTTACATGGCACATTTTTTACATAACTAAAGGCCGGTTGTCCTGTAGTAGTATGTCATATTGTTTTTTGATGATGGTTTAACTTTTTCTTCTATTCCTTATTTACTGTAAACTGGAAGTTTGTTTCTTTTTCTTCAAGATGTATTTATTTATTTTAGAATGAAAGAAATTGAGAGAGAGCTTGCAGTGGGAGGGACAGAGGGAAAGAATCTCAAGCAGATTCCCCGCTGAGGACAGAGCCTGAGGCAGGGCTCACTTGTGACCCTGAGATCATGACCTAAGGTGAAATCAAGAGTGAGACACTTAACCAACTGAGCCACCTAGGTGCCCAACTAGAAGTTTTGCCTAAAGTTCTGATTAGACTCAAGTTACACTTTTTTGGCAAGACTATTTCATAGAAACCAAACATTTCCACTCATGCGTCCATATGCAAGAAAAATAAAAGCACATGGCCACACATACAAAAAGTCTTGTTATAAGAATGTGCATAATGGCTTTACTTACAATGACGTCATATTGGAAACAACTGAAGTATCTGTCAACAGAAGAGTGGATAAACAAAATGCAAAATATTCATACAGTGGAATACTACTTAGTGTTAAAAAGGAACTAACTAGTGTTGCATACATCAATAGGGATAGATTTTTAAAGTGTTGTATTGAGAGAAAGAAGCAATCCACAAGAGGGTACACATTATATGATCCTATTTATTTGAAGTTCAAGGACCAGCAAAACTAATCTATGATGCTAGGAATCAAAAAAATGTTTGATTTTAGGCACAGGGAAAATTGATTAACTACTAAAGAGCATGAGGTAACTTTCTGGGATGATGGAAAAGTTCTATATCTTGATTTGGGAATAGTAACTTGGTGTACATATTTTTCAAAACTCATGCAGCTATCTTGAGTTTTATGATATATAAATAATACCCCAATAAAGAGAGGAAATAGGGAACTCTATGTTCTTCCTATTACATTTCTCAGAAGGCACATTGTTATCCTCTTATTAATGACACTAAGACGGATCACTAGAAAACATAAACATTTTGAGGCTACACTTGTTAATTTAGAAAAAAAACCTGAGAGCATGGTAAAAATTCCCAGATCATAGACATCTTTTGTAGACAGTATGATCTTTCTCCTCAAAGTTAAACCAAGACCTCTGAGGATAAAAAGTTGATTCGCTCTCGTGAGAAAGAAGGGCAGTGTGGTAGCAGGAGACAAATTGGAAAGAAAATCCTAAATAAAAGTGAGGAGTGAGGAGATGTTGATCTCCAAAAACGAGCAATTTTGGAAAGAATGAGAAAAAATTTCCCAGGGACCTTCCCACCCACAAAATCATGAAAGTCAAGCGCCCTTTTAGGCCAAAGAAGGACGGGGAGCCAAGTGGATGTAAATCTATTGTGAGAAACAGCACTTCCCTGTTTGGCCCCAGCAGGGAGCTTTTGCAGTGCAGCCCCCCCTACACGGTGCCCAACCACACCTGTCACACCAGGATTTGTGGGCAGGGAACCGAGCCTGAGGAGGGGGGAGCACTGTCCAGTACTGGCAGTTGCATGTATTCAGAAGAGGCACCTGCAAGTCTTCTGGTTGGATGTGAGAATCTGAAAGCCCACTAATGGACTCTGTTCGCATTAATTCCCAGAGGGATCATTGCTTCATTGACAGCGATTTAATCATGCCATGCAATGAAACAACATCCTGCAAAAAGAACTTTTCACATCACCTTGAGCACTGAGGTTTTTGCATTTGCCTTATTTAGAATGGTGGGTCTCATTTTGAAAACACTTGAGGCATAGAATCCTAGACTGTAAAAACTGTTTCCAAAGCATGTTTTACTTTATAAAAATGGTTCCCCACAGATTTCTTTAAGTGATCCCCCCTCCCGGGGGGCGGGGGTTAGGCTACAGGACTGACAATCAATCCTTCCTTTCTCTCCCAGCCAGCAAGAACGCGGGCCCTGCAGTACCAAGGCATCCCACATTTCCAGGGACTGAGTGGGATTTAAGTTTTCTTTGTGATATGTCCACTATTTTATGAAGTTTTCTTTTTATTAAATATTCCAGTTCCTTAAAGCTGCAATCTTCCAAAAGTTCTCTTTCAGGAAAGACATAGAAGAGTGATTATTAAAACATTTATTGAATGGAAACATGTTCTATCCTAATGTTAAACTATAAATCAAGTTGAAAGGATATTGTCTCACCAGAAACTATATTACTGGAATATATGATAATTCTCTGTAGCCTCCCATGATTTGAATCATTGAATCTATTTATTTATTCATTTATACCTGGACTCTATCCCTAATGTCTCTGAAGTGGCTTATACATGTGATTCCAAAGTATAAAATAGGGAGACAAATCAAGATAGAAGGCAGATATGGATATGGAAATAAAATCACTTGCTATTGTGTCCTGTTCAGTACTAGAGGCAGGCACAGATTTAGCCCTGAGCTTACTGGGCTCAGGAATAGCAAACTCTACTCAGAAGAAATTCCTCCAGTACATCCTTGTAAAGAAGGCAAGGTGCGATAAAAAAGACATTTTTCATCTCTACCAAAGACAGTGAGTTTTATTTAATTATTTCTCATGATGACCCTCAGTACATGGCTAAGGCCAAAGTTAAATTTAATGAAATCGATTGTCCAAAGAACTCCTCACCCCAAAAAGCAAAGTGTGATCTAAGCATGTAGCTTTATGAAATGGCTTTATTTAGAGAAAGGTATGGGCAATACAGCCTTCAAATTGTCCTCCTTGAATATTGTATTTTATACTTGTGAATTTGTCAAGAGATGGAATCAATATATATTTTTATGTTATATATATTTTATATAATACAATATTTCTGACAAGAAGTGAAATAACAGCTCAGCTTTTATTGAGCACTTACTAGGTGCCAGACATTCTAAGCACTTGAAATGTAGCATTTAATTCTCAGGACAATGGTACGAGGCATTCATTCTCATTCTTACAGATGAGATAAAGAGGCCTGGGCGCTAAAGGTCAAACAGCTGCTAAGTATTAGGGAATGAAAACTAGGCAGTCTGATTCCATTGTATTATACTGGTTTCGGGACTCTCACTCTGGTAAGTCACTGGTCTAGGTTAGAGTCTAGAGAAAGAAAGATTTGGCTTGTATCTCCCCAAATTCAGAAGTTTGATCAGTTCAAGTGCCTGAATGTGCCTACCCCATCACTGCAAGAAGATGACTTTGTCCATTTTTTAACAGTCTCAAAAATAGAACAGGTCCAGATAAATATGCATAAGAAAAAGATAGTCACCCACATTTTACAGCTCTTTAGGGTATAGGAAAATATTTCCTCCCTAATTAGAAAGTGTCCCCAGATCTGTCATCCAGTCTGATATGTTTTATTGCATTTTAGGTTAACTTAAAAGTGCAGTTAGTAGCCTAATAAATGAACTAAACTTGATAAATATTTATATTTATTTTTAGCTCACCAAAAAGCTTTAAAATCCTAAATCAATGGTTCTCAAACTATATCATCAACATTACCTAAAAACTCATTAGAAATGTAAAATCAGGGGCCTCACCCCACACCACCACCCCCAGCTACACCTACCGTTTCAGAAGTTCTAGGAGTAGGGCCAGGCAATCTGAGTTTGCACAAGGCCCCAGGGTGATTCTGATATATCCTAAAGTTTGACAACTGCTGCTCTAAACCACTGTGTCCTAAAGAGCTGAGGCAGGACTTAGCAATCTCTCAAGAGGTAATAGTTGGAATTGGAAGGGATCTTGGCAGTGACCTCTCAGGGCATGATTCCCTTTTTCGTAGATGAGTAAATGGAGGCTCAGGGAAGTGGAGTGATTTGCCTGAGACCACACAGCAAGTTAATAGATGAAATGGACTTGAACCCAATTTTCCTGACTCCAGTTCTGAGGCTTTTCCTCTAGTGCTTATTTGTCTTCTGATGGTTCAATTTCTTCAGTGACAAGTTTCCTCTCACCTGTGTCTACAGTCTCTCCATGGGCAGAAACTCATTAAAATGGTTGCTGAATTTGTTTCCACGAATCCTTCTCCTCCTGACAGAGGATCCACTTGAGAAGGTGAATGAGCAGGTACTGCCATGGGAAATTCACTCTCTCATGTGATCTTGTACTGCAGTGAACACTCTTTAGAATTCCTGACTCTCAATGTTTTGAGAGCTTGTAAAAGAACTGACAATCCATTCTCTAAAGAACTATAGGATGAACTTTCAAACCATTAGTTATAAGGGAATACAAAAATCCTAAATGATGCCTTTTATTTATTTTTTTAAACACTCATTTATTTATTTGAGAGAGAGCATGCTCAGGGGGAGGGGCAGAAGGAGAGGGAGAGTCTTAGGCAGACCCCTCACTGGGCAGAGTCCAACTAGAGGCCCGAACTAGGGCTCCATCTGGGGCTCCATTAGGGGCTCCATTTGGGCTTGATCTGTGATCTGGGCCTCAATCTAATGACCCTGAGATCATGACCTGAGTAGAAACCAAGAGTCAGATGCTCAACCAACTATGCCACCCAGCTGCCCCCTAAATGATGCCTTTTAGGTAGAGTTTCTAGTTTTCTGAATTTTACCAAAACTTTTAAACATAATAGAAACATGAAAAGATGAGTTAGTTGGGAAGCCCAGGTGGCTCAGTGGTTTAGCGCTGCCTTTGGCCCAGGGCGTGATCCTGGAGACCCGGCATCCAGGCCCACGTTGGGCTCCCTGCATGGAGCCTGCTTCTCCCTCTGCCTGTGTCTCTGCCTCTCTCTCTCTCTCTCTTTCTTCTCTCTGTTTCTCATGAATAAATAAATAAAATCTTAAAAAAAAAAAAAAAGATGAGTTAGTTAACTTGCCTGTGCCTCAGCTTCCTTGTCTAAAATAATGATTTATGTAAAGAATGCTATGCAAATTAAGTAAAATTATATATGCAAAACAGTCTTTTGAATAAGGTAGATGTTGAGAATGGTTAGTTCATTTTTCCTCCTTTTTTCCTGATCCTGTTGGTATTACTATCTGATAGCTGATTAGAAGTATAGTGCATTTATTAATGACTTTTCAAAAACTAACATAGGAGCAATTCATCTTGTTCCAGAAGAAATTGGTGACTGATGTTTCTTTTTCATTTTTCCCTGTGGTTGTCCTAAGGGATTTCCTCGTTTTATATTAATTGGATGCATATGTCTTAAACTTTCCTTCATCATCTTCCTTCATGGGACAGGGAAAAACAGATGATAAACCCTCCCACAGAAGATCAGATCATCTGATTGGCTTCAAGAGAATGGACACAACGGGACTAATTATATCCTATGATCTTGGGGTACATTGGTAATTTTTAGCCTAATAATTCAGGCCCATGTTGAATTAAAGAAATTTTATCCCATATGATCATCCGATGGCATGTTTTGGCTAAGCATGAGAAAAATACAGGATAAAAATAGTAACTTGAATTGTGTTATGTTTGTCTACAAAGTTCAAGTATGGATTTTTTAAAAAGACTTTATTTATTTATTTGACACAGAGAGAGAGAGAGACAGCATAAGCAGGGGAAGCAGCAGGCAGAGGGAGAGAGAGAAGCAGACGCCCTGCAGAGCAGGGAGCCCAATGTGAGACTCTATCCAGGACCCTGGGATCATGACCCAAGCCAAAGGCAGGCACTTAACTGACTGAGCCACCCAGTTGCCCAGGGTTTCACGTTTTTTTAAAAGAATGTAAATTTTAAAACTGTAGAAATTGGATTTTAGACTACTTTGATATGCCAAGCTGTTCTTTTTTTTTTTTTAAAGTCTGTCTGTGAATCATCCCTTACCATTTTACTTACCTTCTGGCTTTTTGTTTTGCTGATATCACAGATATCATTTTTTCTATAAAACAACACCCCAGTGTGTATTTTCTAACCACTGGGGCAGGCTGCCTGACCCGCAAACCCAATTCTTCAGCTATCGTCAGAATTACTTAATATTCACCATTATTACAATCTGTGGAATTAGGAGATAATAATAGTATTCACAACAAACTACAGTGGTTTGTGGTAACATATTCTGTTGCCCGCTGGGTGTCCCAGAAGGCTTTTGGAGTACCCAGTCAATACTCCAACTGCCTTGCAGGACTTCATGAAAGTGGCTGTGTTGTCTTGTCTTAAGAAAAGCGTCCTAAACAGGTTTTGAAGTATATATTCTACTTCCATTTCACTATGCACTAATTCGGTTATTTAAAAGCTGGCACTCCCTGCCCAAACACGAGGTCAAACTCTGCCAGTTAGTTTTGCCACTTTGCTGTGGAAATACACTTCTCGAATAAAAATATAATTGACAGAAAGGTCATAGAAAGGGATGCTTATTCAACTCCAGGAGACCGAGGGAAAAGCAAGTCACCTTTGCGAGGGTTAACTTTCTCAGAATCAGATATTGGTCCAAGCTACGGTTTCATGTCCCCCACCCGGCTGCCAGCAGGGCAGTGAGAGAGGTGAGGGCGATGCTGGAGATAACTGGTGGTTTCTCATGCAGTTCTGTTTACCGCAGAGAATGGCTCAGATTCATGGGGTGGCTCATCTGTTTGTTTCCCAGGAGTGTCCTCCTCATCAGGTACAAATGACTTGTTGTTCCCCCCGTCCCGTCTGCCTCCTTGGTGACGGATAGACGAGAACTGTTCCCTGTGCTCTGGGACTCTAATGTGATCTGGGTCGTGCTGGTGGCAGGAGGGGAGGGAGTGGGGGAGGCACCGAGGGGAACAAGGGGAAGTTAACACTAGGGGAACTCCAGTCTTTCTTGGAAAAGAAAGTGTGTTTGTGTTCTAGGGCTAGTGCCCTCCTCTAACAGCCGCTATAATATTGATCTCGCCGTGATTCAGGATTCAATGTTAACATCACCCTCGTCAGTGGGAAAGTGAGCCAGGGAAATGGAGAACTCAGTATTTCTTCTGATGAGGCAACTCAAAGAAACTAAATATTACAAGGAATGTGGGGGAAAGAACTTCCCTTCTTTGAGACTCACAGCAGATACAGGAGCCTTGAAATGAACAATATTACTTCTGGCTTTTCAGCTCCCCTAAAACCGAGGAGTTACAAGCACAACTGTACATTAGTCAAAATCACCTGTCAGGGGAGGTGATCTCAGGATACATATTAAGCAGGAGGAAATTAAGGCAAGAAGAGTAGCAATTTATCCAGATTCCCATGCTAATGGGCAGAACTAGGAACTCGCAACGCCTCATTTATCCCCTGACCTGTGGGCTGGATGGATGGACACCCCACAGGTGCTTGTGGGACACTCTGAAAGCTCATGGCTCTCAGCCCTCAAATATTTCCACTATTTGCTGTTAGCACGCCTTCAATTTCTACCACTAGTAAGACAAGTGTTTGAATAAGTTATTGTATCCCTACAAGAACCCCCTTTAAAGATTCTATTAATAACTACCATGTTTTCAGTGTCTACTACGTGTTCTCTAAGTGCTTTTTATACAATATTTCTGATCCTTCAAAGAGCCCTGCCAGGTGAGTATTAATATCTTAATTTTACAAAAGAAGCAACTGAGGGCCATTGGGGAAGAAAATGAAGCTCAGAGAATTTAAATAATTTGTTCTAGGTCAACAAGATACAAGAAATACTTAAGCCCCAAATTGAGGGATGTCAGGTTCCAAAGCTTGTACTCTTCGATGGGGCCATGCTTCCTCTTTTAACCTCTTCCAGGGGAACTTAAGCCAGCCACACTTGTCCTTGATAAGTTTACCAAAGATGAACAGACCAGTCATCTTGTCAGCTGGAGTGAGATTGAGAGAGCAGGTGGGGAGAGAGGCAGGCAGAGGGTTCTAGGGAATTGGGTGGAGGAGAAGAGGGGAAGTGGCTAATGTCAAAGATATACTTTGCCTCATTCATAATCAGTCATGGCTGGTGCCTCCCAGGTTTACCTCTGGGTGAGCACGTTGCTGCAATTCAGCTTCGTAGGCATCTGCCCATTCAGGAGAGGCCCTCCTAGGCAGCCCCTTCAACAAGCCTTCGCATAAAGATGGATGTGATTGCAACAAACTTTATCACACAGAGTGATCTCCTTAACACCTGGCCATCATTCCATTGCCATCTAGACTATGAGCTGCTCCAGGGCAAGAACTATGTCCAACTCACTCGTGAGCCACCACTACAATGTCCTGACCCATATGAGTTATTCCATAAATGTTCGTATGAAAGAACAATCAAGAAAGTGTTGATAACAACCTCATTTTACTTGTGAGCTTCATCCGAATGGCCTAGAGAAAATGAAAAATGTGACGTTGAAGTAAGAAGGAGGGCGGGACCTTATCTTTTTATTCATTTAATAATATTTACTAAGAACAAGGTATTGTGGGAAATAGAAAGATCTGGAAAGCTCTTTGGTGGCACATTGTAGTCAAGGAAACAGAAAAATAAAGAATAGCATATAACATAAATTAAGGTATTTAAGAGTAGAATTCAATGAATACAGTGTGGGTTCAGAGACAGCTTGGCAGAGTAACTGGTCAAGTCAGTATGAAAAATGTTTAATAGAGAAGATGACATATATAACTTTGACCTTGAAGGATAAGTAGACAGAGGACCAGAATCACTGGAAAGGAGCTGTTCTGGCTGTATAAATAAGGTCAATTGGAGGTCACTTCGTTTAAAGGAACAGCAAATAAAAAAAAATACAGTAGAGGATAGAATATATGGGAGATGTAGTGGCAGATGAGAGAGGAAAATAATTTCTGGAGAGCCTTAAATCTTATTTTAGAGGAAGAAGGGAACCATTGAAGACTTTTGAGGAGGAAAGCAATGTGATCAGGCTTGTATTTTCCAGCCACCCTATAGATAATATGGAAAGGAAATTGCTCTGTGAAAGCAGGCAGGCTAAGTGATTTCTTGACTATTTTCTTTGATCCCAGCATAAGAGTCCTTTGCAACATTTACTTTGCAGAGGCCATAAAACCACATCAAACTGAATCATGCACTATCATCCTCTAAGTTTCTGGTTCCAGTGGGCCTGATGCAATGCTAAGGTTTACTGAAATTTCAGATAATCAGAGCAGGAGGGAAATCATCTTAGCAAACACAGGCCATTTGTGTGGAACACCAGATCAACTCACAATCAAAGTCTGTGTCAAAGAGAGCAAGAAGCATCACCAGGCAGGTTGTGGAGAGCCCTCCTAGTTCCAATACACTGTGCAAACTGAGCAGGGGTCCATTTTGTCTCACCCAGGACAGTTAGGACTTGAGACACCTTCTGCTGTAAATCTTGGCACCTTGGCCCCAGGAACACTTCCCCTGGTTTGGGTAGTTTGTGTTTTTGTTCCATCAGGCATAATGCTGCTGAGCACTTAGAGGCACATTTTCTGCACAGTGTGTAGGGATTTAGTGGTACAACTCCCATTCACGTTAATGGAAATCCCGCCAGGAAATCTCCATGCCAGGCCACACTGAAAATTCACCCCTGATTGTTCTGTTTGATTTGTTTCACCTGTGTCTTCCTCTGGTCCCCTCTGAGGATGTTTGTGGGCTCGTTAGTGCCGGCCTGCACTCAGCACTGAGTCGTAATCCCATGTAGAAATGGGGAGATTCAGAGGCATCTTTATTGCTGAAGGAAAGGGCATACCTGGCTGGGTTTCACTGTGGTTTTATTTGAAGCTATATAGGTTCTAGGAAAGCCAAAGATCCCCTGGATGTTGCTCTCAAAACAGAAATATGCTCATATTCAAAGGTGAATTTTGTTGTGCTCAGTACAGGGGTGAGAAAGAGAAACCAAATCCCCAATACGACTGGGGAGACACTGAAGATACGCACCTGGGGATTCAGGACACAGTGGAGCCTAATCCTAAGAAGACACAGCCTGGTCAGGTGCCCATGAATGGAGAGAGCCCAGTGAAGAGAAAAAAATGATCTCATTCCAACATATGGCTCAAAAGAGTGATTACCCTTCTCATACTGTGTGACAAATATGGACTTCTGAGGGTAGCAAAGATTATTGCTGAATGTCTTGAGCTGTTATGCATCCTTCTCTAAAATATATAACTTCTTTAATTTAATATTTTATTTCAGAATGGCTTGATTTGCTGTTGATCACTTAGGTACCATGACATGCTGATTATTGGATTTTTCTCTTCATGATGTTGGAACATGGTTGGCAGGGCTGACACCAGGACTCAGCTGACAAGTTGCTTCTATCCTTGGCCCATGTGGCCTTTCTGGTGTTCATGCTGATTTGAGCACCCTTTGTCTCTATGCCTCTTCCACGTGCTCTTATATACTGAGTCTCAATTAATGAGACTTAAAACACCAACCCTTCCCTTGGAGTCAATGCTGTACCTTTAACCAAGACTTGGGAGACTTGACTTCAAATTCAGTATAGAACTCTACCTTATAGCCTCCTCATGTGAAAATGTGAATAAGGCTACGGACTCTGGAGTCAAACTGCTGGGGCTGACATCCACCGTGTGCCCATGAACAAATTATTCAACATCTCCAAGTCATGTTTTTCACCTGTGTCAAAGATCGGGAATAATAATGCCATGAAGTGGGTGCAGTTCAATGAGATAATCCATGCAAAGAACTTAGTACTTTGTTTCCCTCATAATAAGAGCCCAAGAAGTGATCATTATTATTAACTATCATTTCTTCTGCAACTCCACATAACGCTGTGGGTATTTTACATGTATAAGAAGAAACAAAGGGGCTTTTGAGTATGCTACTTTTCATTCTTAGTCTTCATCCTTACATAAGGTGTTCTTTTAAAAAAGTCTGTAAAGGTTAGCCTGAAGAGTTAGGAGGAGAGGAGAGAAAACGATGGAGAAGAAAAATAGAAGGAGAAGAAAAAGGAGAAAGACAAGAGAGCATTGTGTATGTATATAACATTCCATGGTTTACTCTAAGCAACCATGGGTGATGGACAAAAATGATATACAGTCCTCATTTCACAGGTTAGGAAACTGAGTCACAAGACAGCAAATAGCTTCCGAAATGCACATAGCTAGTATGTGATGTAGCTGACACTTAATTTTTCTTTCTCTAAATGCAGTGTATTTTATAATTACAGGGAAAATGCAAAATGGAAAGGAAAAAAATAAGATTTTCTGAGCAAAGGAAATGGATAAAAAAAATCTGGGAAAGATGATGTAATTCACTATCAGAAGAAGCCAAACAGCATAATTCTGATACCCTTGTAAAGCCAATGATCTTGGACCTGTGGATGTTTAATTGGAAATGATTTGGAAAAACACAATTCTCATTATGCAGTAGCCACTTGTTCCCCTAAGGGTAATTTCACTCTTAAATGATCTCAAGTTCTACCAGAAAGATATAAGCAAGAATATTGTACCAACGCCTTCCCAAGAAGTAGCATCTCATCTGCATTTTTATCATCATCATGAATTATTTATTAAGAAACAAATTGCCTGTAGGGGCACACTAAAAAACTGTCCAAATAGACCTTGAAAATATCCTACAATTCATCTTTGTCTCTGCAAGTTAATAATCTAATGCAATTCCATAAAAGTAGAAACATATACAAACAAAATAACATTAAGAAAATGGGTCAACAATAAGCTAGTTACATTATATAATTGAGAGCCTCTGGATCCCTTTTATATGCCAAGTTTGAGTCAAATGACTTTCTGAACTGGAAGGAAAAGCAGCAAATGGTGTGAAGACTACTTATTTTTTCAGCCTCTTGAGGACTGAACTCTTACCTTGCCTCGTACCTCAAGCCCTTGTCATAGAGTTGACACATACTAGATGGTAGGTAAATGAAATTGGGCGAATCAAGGGAGATGACAGGATAGATACACAATTAACTGGAGCTATATAGGCAGTAGGAAAATTTCTAAAATACCCTGAAAGATTTCAGTAAAGAAGCGACTACATTAAACAAGGGACCTTGACCATTATGTCCCCTGGTGAGCCTCCATGGCAGTCTAGCCACACAATCTAAACTCTGAATTGCTGGACAAAGGAAAAGTAAGAATACCACTAATACTCATTCTTGAAGGAGGAATGGAGATTTTAAAAATTTATAATAAAAATTAATCAAATTTTATTTTTAATGGGATTATTACCTAATGAAATTATATATAGAAGATCACACTTTATTTTGTTGGAGAATTTTCAGTTTATAGATTAATTTACCATCAAACTATTTCTTTGGCCTCCATTAATCAGTTATATATGGGGGGAAGGAGGGTGCCACAACTGATTCCTGGAGAAGAAAACCAGAAAGAATTTTTCTTGCATGAATTGTTCACCTCATTTAACTCTTTACCTTCTGGTTCAGAAGGCCATTCAAATGAAAACTTTAATGGAAATAAGTGAAAGACAAACTGTGTCCCCAAAAGTCCCTATAATCTTGAGTTTGAGGATTCCTCAATGTTCCAGAATTCCATGATGTTTTTTTAATCTTCCCTAGAAAGAGTTTTGATTCACTCCTAAGAAGCAATATTCCCTCTCCTAAAATTAATGTCTGTATTTCATGCCTTCTCTTTGGATGCCATATCTTAACTATATGTACACTTGAAATCAGTTTGGCCTAGCTGACTGATGTGTTTACTGGGCAGAGGAGCTCCATTAGCCTACATACCAGCTCATACACCACAGGGAGATGGCTACAGGGGCCTTGGTAGCTCCTAGGGAGAGGTGGGATTGTTGAAGCATCATTTGGCGTGGAACTAGATTTCGCGGAAAGAACCCATCAGAACTAGATGGTCTTCTATTAGATCTTGATATTGTTTTAAAAACTCTCTGTAACAAGAGAGAATGTACTTGTGAACAAATATGTATACACCCACTGAAATGAAGGTGCTTTGGCCAAGCTCATCATTTTGCACATGCACATGCACCTACAAACATTCCCATCATTGTCTTCTGTGCTGAAGACCTTTCAATTCTCCCCTGCCTGCCCACAACCAAGCAGGGAAAATAGTTCCCAAGGAAATTTTGCTATTGACTCCCCTCTTGTTGTCCGGTTTGCTTTAATAAATATTGAGTTTATACATAATAGGGGGATGAGGTTCAGAAGAGATAGACAATAATTCCAGCAGAGAGTGATACAAAACACAAAGTGGCAATAGTACTGCAGTTATAGGGGGGCCTTATGTTTTTCTTCTCCTTTTATCCAATTGCCAATGGTTTGGGAAACAGTGCTTTTATGCCAACTTTTGAATTGCACTGAATGTTTTAGTTACTAAATTTAATCAGAACTCAGAACCAATTTAGAGAAATTAGACTGTAGCATAAATTTCTCTGACCTGTCTTGGTATTCCTTATTTCTTCAGTTATGACATCACTAACCCTTTTCTCTCTGAATAATATGGACAGCAAGTCTTAATCTTAGCCAAGTAGATGTAAAACTGAAAAATCGAAAAACTTATTCTCTACTTCATAATGTTTCTTCCCTCATAACTAATAGTTGAGCACTTAATCTCTACTAAGTAACTCCTTTTTATATGTTACATTATTTTATTTAATCCTCATAGGAATACTAAGAGGACATATTATTATTCTGTATTTAACAGATAATCTAGAGAAATTAAACAATTTATCCAAGGCCACACAGATCATAAGTGACAGATCCAGGATTCAAGCCCAGATAGTCAGTCCAGAGCTGCTTTGCTATGCCACTGCTTCATGTTGGTTTTTTATTCTCCAACCAGTCATTAAATACTCATCTCCAACGTACTTAAGTGTTTATAGATCCAGGCCTTCTACAAGATTTTAAATATTTTAAGTCTAAGGAGAATATCCTTAATTCAATGTGTAATCCTCATAGTACTTCAAATATAGTAGGCGCTCAATAAATTCATATTAAATCAAATTCATTCCTTATAATACTCTTCATAATCCACATGTTCTCAAGATTCTGATCAATTAGCTCTAAGTTCTCTTTTGAGCTACTAACCAATTCTTTAACTTGTCCACTAGTTCATTTCCAATTGCATGTCCTGCAACGGGTGCCTCCAATGCAACTTGTATCAAATCCAGCTTAGCACCAGCAGCTTTCACTTTCCCCAGCACAGTTCTCTGTGTTCTCTCTGTTTATGGGATCCCTCTTTACATGTGGCCAGTTAAAAACTTAGGAGTCATTTTCCACATCTCAAGTTTTAACACTCTTTCCCCATCACCTATGAAAAATGAAGCCCTTTTTGAAAAGGTATCACACATTTAATCACATTTTAACATTCATCCTTCCCCATAAAATACATGTATTGAGCACCTGCTCTGTTCCAGGTGCACTTTTAGGGACAGAAAGATTCAAAGTTGAATAAAATGAGGTCATTCTCTGAGAAGACCCTATTACATGATAAGAGGAGAGGTTGGATATAAAATGGACTATATTCTGCTACCCTAGAGGGAATATAGTTTCTTAAAGGCAGGATTTTAAAAAGTTTCCAATGTCTGGCACTGTATATGGCACATAGTAGATGGCATATATAAAGGTTTAGGTAGTAAGTGAATTAAAATACTACTCATATGGCATATTACGGTACTGATGCTAGTTCCCATCTAATTATTTGGCTTTGGTTTATTTTATAGTAGGTTGTTGGATAACATCTCTCAAACTAAATTGTAAGCTGAGTCAGGGATTGGATCTGTAGACTCTCACAGTTCAGCGCAGTGCTTCAGGGTCAGTAGATACTCCAGAGTTACAGAACAGAGTGGACACATGGGCCTTATTGGTAGAAAGTACCAGTATAGATGGGAGCTTTGGGACACGATGCATATTTTTACTTTAACTTCCAGTTTGTGTTATGTTTCAGTAAAGAGTCATTATCATTAGGTTGGTCATTAGGATTTCCACTAGGAATATTTTATTAGAGTTGAGGTTAAGAAACAGCCGGGTTAGAACAGGATCACTCACTGAATTGAGAAGGTCACATGCTTCTTTTGAGTCAAGATTGGAGCCCCATTTAGTTAAGTGGTAGATAAACAATAAGTGGAACATAAGAAAAAGCTTGATGGTATCTGCCAAACCTGCCCCTTCTGTTTGCAACTCAGATTTGTTGCAACTTCACACGTGTGTGAGACAGTGCAGAGGGAACCAATCAGGTTATTTGTTTATTTATTTACTACTAGAGGCAGCAAGATCCTTTTTCCCTTAAGCAGTTAAAATGAATAACACATTGGAGAGAGAATTGCCAACACTGTTTCCTATAAAAGAATATGTGAACTGGTTCTAATAACGCCAACGGCTACCTGACACACATTCTTCCTATAGTGTTCTAACAAGCTGGACTATTTTTAGGGAAATTCTTTGCCTTGAACTAAATTTATGGCCTTAAAGTCTTCTCGTCTATTTTTCGTGTGTGCGTGCTCCAACGGTCCAATTTATAACTGACACCTTTACTACCTACCAGCATATCAGTTTCATCTCCCAGAGGAAGAGAAAACCAGACCCTGTGACTAGTGAACTGGATTGAAAATCTAGTCTAATGCTGACAGATAAATGCACTAATTTTCTTCTGTGACCGGTTCTGCATTGCAGGGTGAGCCTGCTTCTAACAACTCCCTCAAAAGGCTCTGTAACCCGTCCAAAAGATGATGTCAAGTGCTACAAGGACCCAGGTCAGCCCTGCATCATAGGTAACAGTTACCCCAGTGATAAAGTTACAAGGCAGGTTTTGAATGAGATTGTGTTTTTAAATGAAAGACTGGCTGGAAATGTAGACTTGGACCAAGCATTAATAGAGGAAAATTTGAGACAAACAGAGGTTAGCGTTTGGTTTCTTTGTGGTGTTCAGCAAAGGTCAGAAAAGGTTCTAAAACAGAAGGAACCCAAAGTTTCAATGAGGAGTTGTGGTATTCTATTAATACATGAGCATGTAGACTAGACAAAGTGAACTCTAGGTTTAGCCAAGAGTTGTTTTGTAACATGGAAGCTCCAGTTATTCAGCTGGAACTGGTCACTTAATTTGGATAAATCCCTGAGCAGTTGAAGACCCACTGAGAGTCTCGTTTAATTTTATTCTAAGGGTGAAGTAACACCCTTCCATCCCCATGCCAACTGCTTAGGCCCAATGGGGAGGGAAGACATAAACAGCAGGCATGGAGCCCGTCGGATAGCCTTACAGATTAACTTTATGGTTTTCCTCCTTTACTACCAGAGTCATGGCTGTGGAGGCAGCTCGTGAATCAACCGGAGCCCAAATGGCAACCATGTTCCCATTATCCATCTGTTGTGTTTCCTCACAAAGGTTTAAGTACAAGATTGATCGTGCATATCTGACAACGTGAAGTACCTCTGAGTAAAGAAACTAGAAACAGTTTCTCACTCTGGACAAAAGAAAGAGGACATATATCCAGAAGACAAATGGTGAAAATTCAATCCGTAAGTACATAGAAGATACCTGTGCTGGTAAGAAGGAAAGGAAGCACTGAGAGATCTGGAATTTGAAATAAATGGATTGAAAGTGCCTAGACAAAGTTCACTTAGAAAAAAATATAGCCTTCCTTAAAGCAAATGTAACTAGTGAGAAACCATGTTCCACTAAAAACAAGCCTTATGTAGAGAAGAGCAAAGAATTTTAAAAGCATGAACCTAAAATTAAACCAGCTACAACTAAAAGGAAGAACCAGATTGTTTGCTCCAATGAAGAGTTTATTACTGTTGGTATAAATAAAGCTAAAATATTTTCAATTTTAAAGAGACAACAAAAGCTGGGAACTGTGTTGTGTGGATGGTAATCAACATGGGGATTAAAAACACAGAAGCACAGAGCGTCTGCTGTTGGGATCCTCACTGTGCAAGGTGGAGAGTAGACTTGCTGACACTTGCTGATGCAAACACAGGAAGACCCATTTCATGATACTCCACAGCTACTGCCCAGCCTGCTCCTACACCAGCTGCCTACACAAGCTCAGCCTAGCCCAGGACAGCCAGTGCATCCACGGTTACAAAGTCTGACTCTGATCCTTCCTCAGTGCTACCTATTTCTTTCTCTGTGACCTTTCTTTTTTGGGAAGAAAACCCACTTTGTCAATGACTCTGAATACCATGGGATTTTAGGAGGGTCTCCTTTCTTTCCTTCTTCATCCTAAAAGGTGACTTTGGAAGTAGGAAGGAAGAAGGGAAAAGTTAGAAAAGTAATAATATAGTCACAATATAGTTCTTTACCTTCGAAGCTCCTTCCCATACTTAATCTCATCCAATACTACACTACCAGGTGACAGAGCAAGTGTTCCTAAGCCCATTTTGCAGATAAAGACCCTGAGGCTCAGAGAGGTTAAGTGCTTTGCCCAAGTTCACACAGCTGGAAAATGAAGTCCAGGACAAGAACACGGACTCCTAATCTTGTACTTTTTCCAGAACACATCAGATTTCATCACAGGAAGCATACGCTACTTTCCACTTAGAGCTTTGGAATAGAATAGATGACAAAATGTAGTTTTCAGTTCTTGTTTGTTTGTGTATGTTGTTACTGCTGCTTCACTTTACATTTCAAAGTGCTATATTTATTATCCATCTTCTTGAGAGGCACGTAATTATGTTTTATATGTTTTAACTTAGACAACTATAGCTTTTAGTTATCTGTTACTTTTGTGCCCTTGGGATTTCTCTACAGATAGATACATAGATACACAGATGTCAAAAAGAGATATATAGATAATAGACCTTCTGGTATTGACAGTAACATATTCATTCCTTCTTGTTTCCTAAAGAAATAGTTTTACTTGATAATATTTTGAGTTTTTCTCTAAATCTCATTCAAAACTTATGCAAATTGTTAATGTCCACAGATTTCCAAAACAAAAGTTTAGGAGGAAATCTTAACCGCAGTATCCCCAATATCTTCCAATGATTTTAAAGTTTCACTAGAGGGCACTCCCACTTCATGGCCAGGAGGCAGTAAGGACAAAGGACCATAGTGGTCTGGATGCTTAACTCCTGTACCTACTATTTTGTTTTCTTTCTCACTCTCTCTCCTCTTTCTCACCCATTGTGTAAAGAATATAGTGAAATTATACAGGTCTTCCTTTAAACATATAAATAGAAATGAACTATATTGAAAAGCTAGCTAATGTCTGCAACTGTGAATTATGGTTCATCTTGTGACATAGAGCACATCTTGGAAATCTGCACTGAAGTTTTGGTTGTCAACCTATATAAGACTACAAGATATAGCATGAGATGTTAGTTTAGTATATCAAGAATATGTCTTTATTGGGCAACTTGGGCTGGGGGGGAATTGTTGCTAAGAACTTATTTCCAACTTGTAAGATCTTCATTGTTCCCTTTTCTGGCAAATCTTTGGGTAAACCCAAATTACAAAGGTATGTGGAAAGGTCAGGAAATGGGGGAATTAAAGAAAGATCCAAATGGACAATCAAATGATATTGCTTTAGAGTAAATGAAACATTAGGTTCTGCTCTGTAGTTTCCACACTTTTATGTATCAAAGATCTGAAGATATTTTAAATCATATATGTTAGCAAAACAATAAATAGAGCATTTCTTGTGGGAGGAAAATAAGGTATTTCAAAGTCAGAAGGAAAGTAGCCTATTGCCAAGTGTAGAACCCCACAGAGCCCTCAGGCTTGAAGTTTTAAACTGATCTCAACCCTTTGGGGGTTTGAATTTCTTTACTGTTGGCAAAACATAACTTCCTGCTTCAAAGAGAAATGGCATTAAGAAGGCCTATTACATAGAGATTCAAAAGACTTCTTGGACACCAAATCACTATTACAAAACACCATTTTGATGAGTTTAGTAAAGATTAATCAGAAACATATGGATTAAGTTTTTCTTTAAAATTATTTTGGTTTATAAAATAAGGAGAAAAAAAGAGAGGAATGGTAAAATATGTTTCAGGCTTTGCAATGCCCCCCAAACATTTGAAAAGTGACTAAACGTGCTGATGGACCCAGGGAAGTAACCAGATTTTCCCTGTGTCAACCTGAACCATCCTTATTTGATTTAAATTTAAAGGCAAAATAAACATTGTAACTTTCTGCCATTATTGTCCACAGAGAGAAACACATATTTGCTTCTCAACCATGGACTTACAAATTTCAATGGAGATGTAGGCTTATGTGTTTATTTCACAATGATGCAAACTTAATTATTCTTATGTCCTAAAAGGTTTCTTATTGCTTAAATAGAAGGCAGTGCTTCTAAAGTCTAAACTGGGGATTCCTTGGTAAATTTATCTGAAATAGCTAATTATAAGAATTAAATTCTTCTCTAACAGCTCTACAAGTAAAATACACATGACGTAAAAGACCTACAATGACCATCATTGAGGAGATTCCTCACTGCAGTGAGTGATACCAGAACAACTTTACTACTAATTACCAAACCAACCAACAATGAGTAAGCCTTAAGCAAATTGTGCTTTAAAGGAATATAAGTTGAAGAGAAAAGAAAGCATAGGTAATTAGGAATCGATAAAATAAATCACTAGAAATTAGTAGATCCTCCTGATTTTATTCCCTCTAGTTCAAGTAATCCTTTAGAAATGAATACAATAAAAAATAGAATAAAACGAAAGTTGAGATGCAACTAACAGATTTCCTAAGTCACGAGATACAAAAATTTTCCTTTCCTACAGATAAATCAAGGGATATTAGAAAAATTTGCCTTTATCTTTGGAAGAAATATATATAATGACAGCACATTTTAATATAGAAACATATTTTTTCCATGATTAAATGCTTAATAACCATGCATAGCTGGATCAAGCAAATTTAGGAAGTCTTGTCTTCAAAAGTATTTCTAGTAAATGTTATCCTTTGACACAACCAAATAAAAATGTTTTCCCCTGGGAGTGTGGTGAAGAACAGTTGGTCTATAATCAAAAGGTTCTTGCTAGAAAGCATGTCCAGCTTTCCTTTTAAACATGTACATGGAAAATAATACCAACTTCTATCAAGCATTGGATTTAGCCCGTTATCATGTGCAAATGTACCTGCCTATTAACTTCCAGATTGGGCAGGTATTTTACTAAGGTGCGGTATTTCTATCCCAGGTCATAGCTTGAGTATTCTCCCTTTCAAGGTCCCCAAAGCTTCATCTGTCACTCTTATTGTCAAATGTTCTATTTTTCCTGTCCCTGCCAGCAGTGATTTCAATTTGGGCTTGACTTCAAGACAGGCCACATTGTATCTGTGATGTCAATGGAAAGGGGATAAAAGTCATTAAAGATATTTGTTATTTTGAAAGGTTAAAAGAGTTTTTCTTGGTGGGTAACACTTTCTCTGGAAAGAACCTTAACTAATTGTCTGGCCAGGGAATGGGCACCTAAGTGAGAAAAAAATATACTTAATAAAGCATTGGCGTCTATTATTTTTCTCCTTTTATTGTCCAGTGCCTCTGGGCCTGGTGGGCTTTCTGGAGGCATCTAAGCTCAATATTCCTTCAAACAGCAGAGCAATGATTACACTGCTGGGCTGATTCTCTTTCTGTCTGCCCTAGGTAAGAGATTCTTGCTTCAAACACCATTTATTGTAGAAATTGTTGTGAGGGTTCTAGAAATTGTGCGTGTGTCCTTAAAAGAGTCCCCAAAAGATAGAATTAGAGGTTCACTTAAAATACTATTTTGTTTTGTTTAATATCCACCTTGCCTAATATCCACTGCTCAAAGCAATAGAGTAAGATATTAAGAGTGGGATACTTTCTAAAGAGGCAGTGGAAACCAAATGATTTGGGTTCTTCTCAGAAAGGTAACAATTGTAAAAAGCAATGAACTCAAGAACAATAGACCAAACTCACACCAACACACAACATCCACCCATGTGATAGTTTGAAAAGAAGAAAGAAGGAGCCGATTTGTGTCATTTACTTTTGTCAGGTTATGGAGGGAAAAAAACACAAAACAAAAAGACAACGCTTTTTAGTTATATGAGATTTTGATTGGTTTTCAAGGACACTTGTAGATTAAGAACAATCAAAACAGAATAGGCGTAAGCTTGAGTCAGAAAGATAAGATATTTCTCTTGATATCGCTCACATGTGGATGGCAATGATTCTCTGACAGACACCGTTTTCTAAAATGTAGTCACCCGAACACATCTGAATAACACAAAAGAGAAAGGAACATTTTGATGTGTTGAGGAAAGTTGTTTTGACAAATGTCAACGCCTGGGTCTTGCTGGCTGAGGCCTGTTGTTAACTTCCCAAGACTGCATGCATGCTATAGCTTATGCCACTCTGTCAGGGGAAATTGGACATACCCAACACAATTTCATTTCCATTTCTCTACAACATTACAAGCTTCCTTGGCAGCAAAATCACATATTCTTATCACAAAAATAAATGAGAGAAAAGAAGACATACATTCCTGTCAAGTTATGTCAAGACATATTTGGTATGTATTTCACTTTGCTATCACTGACAGCAAAGATGTCACGTATTCTTAACACAAAGTAAAGAAGTATTTTCCTTTTTTTCCCCCTGCTAGGCATCAATTTCATTTTATTCACTTACAAGCACCAGTGACAGGAAGGTGTCTTTTTAAAACAAAGCTTTTAAAAAAAGGCAAGAAAAAAAAGTTTTTGTGTTTTGCTGGATTTCTGAATGGACATATTGTACATGAATTTAATTTGACAATATCATAACAACCACAATAATAGTTATCTATCACCACTTTATTTTCCATTTTCACAGCACACATTCATTGTTCTGATTTACCTCTTTCCATGCATGTGATGAGATCTGGATTAAAATGAGTCATGAAGATGTTTATTTTCTGTTAAAGTGCCAATGGAATAAGAAGGAAAAAAAAAGGAAAGAAGAAAGAAGGAAGGAAGGAGAGCAGAAAGAGAAATCAATTAGTTCACTCAAAAAGTGAGATGGGTTCTTAACACTAGATAAAACAAAAATCTTAAAAGACCTAAATGGAATATACTAGGGAAAGTTAACATTGAATTGTCATCTGGACAGTTCATATTGAGTGATTACCTTTTACTTCATTACTTTCTACTTAATTATGATATTTTGATAAACATGTATTAGGGTTTAATTCAGTGGAAGAATGCCTGCTTTAGCTACCTTCCTGGAAATGAGTGAAGCTCTTGCTTCTGAGAGTTGACACCCAGACCACCCTCACTGGGCCAACACCACTCAGGAAAGGTGGGGGTTTCCCCAACCAGATTGCTCTGTCTTCCGGAGATTTCCCGGGAACAGTTGGCTTATTGCTGTTTGAATGACACAGTACTCCTTTAACTTATAAATCCATAGAATTTAAGTGAAGTGTTTTAGAGACTATTTCATCAAACAACCTAATTTTACAGCTTAAAAATGAAAACCTAAAGCGGCTGAGATCAAACAGACAGTTTGTAATCAAAGTTAAACTTAGAGGAATTCACATATTGAATTAGTAATGAAGGACCATTGAGATTTCTATGGAGGAAAGAATATGATAAATATGATGAGTGTACACCATTGTGTTTTAGATATTTGAATTTCATAGTCGAAAAAAGTTCTGAGAATCCATAGATCCCCAGATGTGCACACACATACGCACAAACAAGATGGGAGGGACCAAATATAATGCAAGTTTTCTACATGATAGTTACTGAATGCTTACTAAAATTTCATATAAAAGATTTTTAATACAAAAAAATTATAAAATTCTAAAGTTTCTCCATGACTGAAATTTAAATTACTCTCTGGAGATTCTGATTCCACAAGTCTATGTTGAAACCAGGTTTGGGGGGACTACTGATTTATTCCACTCTGTCCTCCAAAGCAGGAAGCTTTCCCTTAATCTCTGAGAGACAATGGCACAGCCTCTGCTGGATGCCTGTTCCACTTGGGGCCCTTCCTCCTTGAAAAAGATTCAAAAAATCTGTGTCTGAAAAGACCTAGAGGTTTGGTGTCCAAAGATGGGCATCACAGGCTCAGCTCATTTTCTCACATATGAAAAAGGATTATAATAAGAAATTCCCATACCACAGGACTGTCATGAAGATTAAATGGGAGTACAAATGTGAAAATTTCCTTGTAATCTGTAAAACATTCTACAAATATTAGATACTGTTAATAGTATCCAGGAGCTAGCATTTGATTTTCCAATTCTCTCAAGGGTTAAATTAATACAAAATAACGTCCTCCTCCCCCCAACATACACATACACACCATACATTAGTACAAAATTTCTCAAAGCAGAGCAGGCTACACCAGAGATATTTTGTCCCGGAAGGGACCCAAGGTTTGTTTGTCTGTTTGTTCATTTGTTTTGTGCTTTCTTCATTTTAACATTAACTGAATACCAAAGGGGCACCTTGGAATCATACAGTTATTTCTTCTAATCCTCATCAAGAAAAAATACAATTGCTCTCCTTCTCCTGACTGGTGTTTATATTGTAGAATTACAAAGCACTCCATTTTTATGAACACCAAAAGCACAATGAATTCAAGGCATTCCTCATTAGCACCCTGCAGCATTAGGCTGTGAATCTAACCTGTGTCAGAGATGGAAAGACATATTTCACTTCTAGATTCAGCTCTATTCTACAGATGAGAAAGCAGAGACTTACTCCCTGAAGAATGACTTACTCAACGTAACACACATCTCTCAGGCCAGTGTTTTTTCTGAAATGTCACAACCATGAGGGACTTATCCTGTTGCTCCTATCCTACCTGTGCATACTCCTTAACATGTACAAACAACACAGACCATGATCACATATCCATGTATCAAACATATGAAGACAGCAAGGTGATACATGATAATCCTGCCTCTCTTCCTCCCTCGCACCTCTCCAGGGACCCCGTACATTCATTCATTGGTTCCTTCTTTTGTTGTTTCTCCTACTGATGCTTTCATTCAACAATCAAGTGATCCTCAAATATTTGGTGAACATCTATGTGCAAAGGCAAAGTAGGAAATAGAAAAAGCAAAGGCAGTGTGGAAGGGGACGCTTTTATATGTGGAAAACAAAACATCAACAGAACTATAAAGGTCTGGTGCAAAATGCAAGAGTTAGAACAAGACAGTCCATTTCAGTAATCCAAAGAATGATATAGATGAACAGAGAGTAAATTACAGCAGCTCAAAAAAGAAAAGGTTAGTGAGAAATAAATATCCATTAAAAGCAAAATAAATAAATAAATAAATAAATAAATAAATAAATAAATAAATAAATAAATAAACCAGCAAAACCTGTTAGTCAAGGGCTCAGTAAAATTGGAGTTCCAAGATACCAGGCTCTGGTCTGTCTTATGCACTAGTGTAGCGTCAGTGCCTAGGAAATGAGTTGCATGCAGTGGGTGCTCAACACCTACGTGTGACCGAATGGTATAGGTGTAAGAGGTCCAGTCGCAGAAGCTACGCCCTCAGTGTCTAATCCAGGGATAGGAATTTTAATTCACAGTTAAGTTGATCTCAGATGCCGTACTTGTTCAATGTTTAACCCAGAGTATTGGGTCTTTTCATCATGGTTTTGGGGAAATGACAGAATTTGAAGAGTGATTCTTTCATTCCTGAAGAATGAAAATACACCAATTTTTCAATGTTTCAATATTCTTTTTACATTTTTTAAATATTTATTTATTTATTTTCAAGAGAGAGAGAGCAAATGAGTGCAGGAAAGGGGCAGAGGGTGCGAGAGTCTTAAGCAAAGTGCATGCTGAGCTTGGAGCCCTACATGGGGCTTCATGCAGGGATGGATGCAGGGCTGGATCCCAAGACCCTGAGATAATGACCTGAGCCAAAATGAAGAGCCAGTCGCTTAATTGACTGTATCACCCAAGTGCCCCTCCATGTTTCAATATTCTTCTTTTTTGTTAAGATTGATTCATTTTAGAGGGGGTTGAAGGGCAGAGGGAGAGGGACAGAGAAAGTCCCCAAGCAGACTCCCCACTGGCATGGAACCCAAGTCAGGGCTCATCCCAGGACACCAAGATCATGACCTGAGATGAAACCAAGAGTCGTCATTCAACTGACTGAGCCACTCAGGTGCCCCTCAATATTTCAATATTCTTAAATAATTTTAATGTTCTGGGAAAAACAAAGCATTAAAATATACATAAGAACATATTTAAAAGGGTGCACCTTTTTTCCCTTTTACCTCAGATTCCATCCAATATGGCTTGGCATGGTACTGCCCTTTATTCAAAATTTTGATATTTTTTCATCATGAATTTTTTGCATTAATTTTGATTTCAAAAAATATTGCATTAGGATAGTATTTATCTCAATTACAAGTTCACATTCCATACTGCCTTAAATTCTGTGCCAGGAGCTAGTATCTCACTTGCCTTAAGCTAATCCTAGCCTAAAGAGCAAGGCCATCCATGCTGCTTCCCTGACACCTTGCCTGGGCTTCTATACCTCAGGGTAGGTAATCTACTGAAGAAGAACTTGAAGACAGAAGTGAGATGGAGAACCACTAGACAGATCCTAAGAAGTTAAGGAAAACTCATACTTTTAACAATCAAATTGAATTTCAAATGCACTACAGTACATCCTAAAGGTGAGTTTATTAGTGTGAATTATTCTAATGCAAGGTCACTTTGTTTTTTATGTTTTTAAATGCTGTTTTTTCTCAAAACAAGTCAAACATCTACCTTCTTGCCCAGTGCAACTATTTATTACCTTCATACCTTTTCCACTAGTTAATATGAGAGAAGACAGAGTAAGAGTAAGAGACAGGAGAGACTGGTATGCGATAGGCATTCAGCTATCTCATGAAGATGAAGAAGGGGAACAAGTGGGAAGTACAATCTGTGAATAGACTCAGAAATCAGAAACTCTGGGGGTGCCTGGGTGACCCAGTTGGTTAAGAATCTGACTCTTCAAAAAAAGAATCTGACTCTTGATTTCAGCTCAGGTTATGATCTTGGTTATAAGGTGCAGCCCCACATCACACTCCAAGTTCAGTGCAGAGTCTGCTTGTCCCTCTCCCTCTGCTCCTCTCCCTGCTCGTGCGCTCTCTCTCTCAAATAAATAAATAAATAAATAAAATCTTAAGAAAAAAAAATAAATCAGAAACTCTGACTGAAAAATGGTTTGAGAGTAGGAGGTCTGGGACTAGGAGGGGAAAGTGTTTTGAACTCATGATTCAGAACTGGTTTTCAATCTTCCCATCGTAGACTTAAGTGGAATTTGTTATGGGCAGAAATAATTCATTCCTGGGGATCCCTGGGTGGCTCAGCAGTTTAGTGCCTGCCTTTGGCCCAGGTCGTGATCCTGGAGTCCTGGGATCGAGTCCCGTATCGGGCTCCCTGCATGGAGCCGGCTTCTCTCTCTGCCTGTGTCTCTGCCTCTCTCTCTGTGTCTCTCATGAATAAATAAATAAAAATCTTAAACAAAAAACAATATATAAAATTTTAAAAAAAGAAATAATTCATTCCTTTTAAAGGTCTAAAACACTATAACTGTGCAAGATAATTTTATTGTGTTTTTAAAACCAATTATAAAAATCCTACATGCACATGGTTTATAAAGTTAGAAAACATTACAATAGGGAAGGAAAATAACCCATAATCTTACCACCTGAAGATAATCACTATTAATATTTTATTACTTTCCTTATATTCTTATTAAATATATTTAATATCACACTTCATTTGTGGTTCTCTATGCTTTTGTATTTAATAGTAGATCTTGGGCATTTTCCTCACATCTTTAAAATTATTAATGTATATCATTTCTTTTTTAAAAGTTTTATATATTTATTTGAGAGAGACAATGCAAACAGGGGGAACAGAAGAGGGAGAAGGAGAAGCAGGCTCCCCACTGAGCAGGGAGCCCCACACGGGGCTCCATCTCAGGACCTGGGATCATGACCTGAGCCCAAGACAGATGCTTAACTGACTCGGCCACCCAGGCGCCCCTAATGTGTGTCATTTCTAATAACTGCATAATATTCCAGTGTATGGATTTAACAGATCCCCTGTTATGGAACAGGCATTTAGTTTTCAATTCCTGCCCATTATAAAATTCTGTAATAAATATCTTTGTGCATAATTCATTGGCTTAATTTTTGTCTATTGGTGTAGGCCAGATTTCTAAAAGTGGAAATAACGTTTTTATTTTTGAAGACGATAGGAATTTTTAGCTCTGTTTCAATTTAAGTTTGACTTAAACACTATTTCACACTTCATTATATATGCTCTCTACTAGTCTCTATGCTGATTTAGTGTCTATGAGAAATACCAAGGTTATAATAATTGGGAAAATGTATCGGTGAAAATGCTAAGAGCAGATGTTTCAATCAGAAGTTTTTCTGGTGAAATCAAATGCTATATTTGTTTTCTTTTGAATAAGATTCTTTGGGCTATTAAGGGTTGGCTTGTTTTTCCTAATGCTTTATTTATCTTTTTACATTATGCCCATGAAAACAAATAAGATTAGTGGAAATATAGCCCCCCTTTGTATTTCAACTCCTCAGATATTCGTGGGTCCAAATCAGGGTTGGTGGTCTTGATCAGCTGCATTTAAAGAAATGACTATATTTCTTGTTCTTCTCAATCTTAGCTAGTCTGGTATTTTTCAAAAAATGATTATGTAGACTAATTTCTAAGTATGTCCTCAAGCTGCTGGTTCTTGCTTTCATAGTTGACTACCCCAGGGCTCCGTGAGCCACCTCTTGGTGGCCCCACACACTGGCTGGTCGCCAGGGCCTTCCCTTGGGTTTCTGTACAAGTCACCCTGGGACCAGATCCCTCAGGCTCATGAGAAGCAGAGATGGACAGAAAAGATGTTTTTCAAGAGCCATCCAGTGGCCAATTCGTTTAATGTAGTTGTTGTAGTTGAACCAATTCAATTATTGGTTCCATGACCCTCTTACCTCCCTTGCACCTGAAAATAATCAAGGCTAATCTTGTTTTCCATACTTACTTTGGGTCACACACTATGCTAATATCTTTATAAAACATCATCTATTAAATCCTCGAAGTGATTTTATGAAGTAGGTACTATTATTTCCATTTTACAGATAGGAAACTGAGGCCAAAAGTTCCCAGAGCTCAGACTCTAGTGTGCTGTGCAGTCAACACTCACACTCACCTTTACTCTCGGAATAGGCAGTATGTGTTACATGCCTGGTAACAAATTGAACTGACCCGATGAAGGAAAGAGATAAAAAGTTCCTCACTTAGTCTTTGGGGTGGAGGAGTGGGGAAGAGGCAGAGTGAAAACCAGTGTCAAAGTGGGACTCGTCTCATCTCCTTCCTGAGTCTCTCCTACCGCTTAGAAATTTCTCTGCCTGTCTCTCCCTCCCCCACTCCAAAGCTTAGTGACCTCTTTCTGACTCAATTGCTCCTCTTTGACAACCTAATGCCTGCAACCCTTGCCCAGTACCTCACACTCTAACAATCCCCTTGGAGATTGAATGTGATGCTTCCTTTCGCCTCCTCAGAACTCCCTTCTACCAAGACCAGCCTGCTCAGCTTAGGGTTCTCAAAGGGCCCTCTAGTGCTGGGATGTACTACACATAACTGCTGCCCCAGCCTTTAATCATTTCCAAGATTAAACTCCTTCAGGGAAGCCGCCTGTGGTTGTAGAAGAAGCTCCAGATCAGAGCACTGAAACCCGGTTGCTTGTCCTCCATTTCCATGGACTCAGCAGACAGTTTTTGAGTGCTTCCTATGGACCTGGGGATTGCCTAGACAAAGAAAGAATGCCAACATAAGAAACCTGGGTCCCTGTCCTCAAGTAACTCCAATGGGGAGACATGAAAATTTGATCAAGTAAACTAACTGGAATCTCAATTCTTTCACCTGTAGAAAGGTAACTAATAATTTCATGTTTTTTCCACATGTTCACTCAGATTGGTGGTATCCTCCTGCCCCATCTCTACCTCTGAAGGTGTTCTATCTCTCAGCTGCTAGAAGATTGCTATAAAAACAACACTGATGGTGCCACTTTCTTGGTTATGACCTTCAACAGAACTTTATCTACATTATGGTAATACTCTTACTTTTTAGCCTGCCCTGTAAGACCCTGACACCTGCCTGCCCTTCCTGCTTCAGCTCTCTCCATCCCCACTTGCCTCTGCATACAACCAGGTCAACTATTCCATGTTGTTTTGTCTCCTCTCCCTGAAACCTTTTCTGATCCCAAAGGCCACTCCTTTGGGTTTCCTCAATGTCCTGTGCTTATGTGTATGTATACTTCTCACTCCTTTAGTCTCCTCCACTTGACCATGACCTTTCGAGGACAGAAACTGTGCCTAACACAGTGTCTAGCTCATAGCAGGTGCTTAATAAATGCTTGTTGAATGAAAGGAGAAGAGAAAGCCCCAAATGACTCTTAGGCTGTATGGAGTGGTTATATTTCAGCAACTTGATCTTCCCAATGCTGCTTAAATAATCACACAACAGAACTATTGCTTGGTTATGTACAATCCCCATGGTGGAGGCAAGTAAATACCTCCAGGTCTCTTGCTGCTCCATGGGATGCTTGAATCCTATGATTGCTCACACTTCTCAAACGAACATTCATTCTAGCACTAGAGATCTCCTGGGTTACTGTGGCTCAGATTATCATTTTAAAAGTATGGATAATTCCATGAGATAGAGCCATGAATGACCCATCTAAAAATGACTCAGTACCTAAAACCTTTGCTATCTTGGCACCAGCATACAGGGCAGACAGCCAACACAGCAGGACAATAGGCCAGGACAATAGGTAACTCAAGACAAAGAAGTAGGGAGGATTTTTTTGGGAATTGGGTTGTGATACAGGGGACTTCAGAGAGTCCCAAAGTTGTGTCTAGTTCTAGTTCCTTTTTGTCAGCCAACTCCAGAAATACAGTCTTCATCACCATTCTCGTAGTCCCTTCACTTCTACCCTGCCCAGCTGATTCTCCTGGGATGCCTTGGCCCAGATCTCTTCTTAATTGGCTAATTCCCAAGAAAAGGCCTTGATCAGAAAACCAGCTCACAAAACCATCTCTGGTTCTAGTCCCACTCTGGTTGATCCCACAAGCCTGTAAAATTTTTCTTTTTTCTTTTTTTTTTAATTTTTCTATGATAGGAGATAGGAGTTGGATTCCTCTGTGAAAAAACTCATGGCTGCCCTCTATCCCACCAGGTCACTCACTAAAGCCATAGCCAAGAATCTTTTGACTTCATAACCTACGAGTCATGAACCACGAGAGCCTCTTAGCATGAGCATCTGCTTCATCTGTAAAAAGAAATAGAGATAGCCATTTAAAATAGGCTCTTCTTTAAATCTTGGATCTAATTTTAGAAGTTCTATTTTTTCTTCCACTTATATACTCTATTTCTCTCTCTGTCCTGCTCCCTTGCACAGGCGTGCACGTGCGCGCGAGCGCGCACACACACACACACACACACACACTAGTACCTTGATTGTTACATCTTTGTTCATGCTGGTCTAACTGCAAGGGTTTACTTAGACCCAATTTGTCCTTCTAAGTCAACTTAAACATATTTCTTCCATGCTCTTTCAGCACACTCCTCCCCCAAATACTCATTCTTAACACTCACTGCACTGTTTTCAAATGGTGTATTAATGTGTCTTTCTCCAGTCTAGGTCCCAAGCATCTTAGAGCACAGGTCATACTGTATTTGGCTCTGCCTCAGTATCTGACTCATAATAGACACTCAGTAAATACTGGCTGAGCCCAACAATTCCATGGAGCTTTTTCTGACCATGGCAGCCAGTGTCAATTCCTCCCTTCGTTCAGCTCCCACTGCATGTACTAATCAGGACTGTGCAGTTTGTGCCTAAATTATTATTAAGTTGCTTCATACTCAGTGCTGCTCTTGCAGTTAGATTCTCAAGGCTGGAGATCATGTCATACATTCCTTCTGTCATCCCCTCAGTGCCTAGAAGTGCTGGATGGAGAGTGGCACAAAAAGCAGTTGAGTTGTTTGCTTCCTTAGAAAGGAAGGGCTAGGCCATATACTGGTCATGAACCACAACAAAACAGAGGGGCTTAAAGAATTATGTGGCCTCTGATTTTCCCAGAAGTGGTACTGTCCTCATCAACTATGATGGGTTTCAGTTTTTGCAAGAAGTTCGCATTTTCTGAGGACCTTCTATGAGCGAGGCATTTTAGTGAACATGTTACATACACTAAGCTACTGGATTTTCATGAAAACACTGTAGGGCGGGAATCTTTGTCCCCATTTTACACATGAGAAAATTGAAATTGTAGCATTTAGTGACTTGTGCAAGGCCATCCAGTAGGTAGAGAAGATCCAAGAGCCAACTTCAGTTCTATGAGACCTTACAGCTTGTACTTGTTTCATCAATAGAGTTTAGCCTGGCCAAGCACTCTCTTGTTCATCTTTTCTATTGTTCCTCAATCATGGCAAAGATCTTACCGTATGTGTCTCCTCTCTGGCCCCGAGAACTCAAAGGAGGCCATGTTGGTGTCGGTTTTCCAGGGTGACTGAATTTCTCTTGGTGAGCCTGGATGTCCAGTTTGTCTTGGGGCCATGGCAAGCTTAGAGACTCCTAAAACAATCTGGTTTACCCAGAGTCCAAGAGGTTGGGAGTGACCTAGGGCCAGCAAGGAGGCCCCCAAGGGTCAGTGCTAATTGGAGCAGATGCCCCAGAGGTACATAGCCCAGACTGTTCCCAAGGAGTTCAGCTGGAACCAGATTGCCTCAGGAATGTGAGTGAGGCAAACAACTGCTTGATTGTTTGAGCCCCTACACTTGGTACAGGGTGCAGCTTCCAAGCTAAATGTAGGCCAACAGGATTTCTGAAAACTGTTTGCAAAGCTGAACGCAACACTTCCTTCATTTGCATTTAAAAAATAAACTCAGCCTTGAAATGGGCATTAGCCAAGCCCTTCCTGAAAATTGAGAGTGTAATGGTATAGCTCTCTGTTCCCCAACTGTTCCTCTCCCCAGTTTGCTTGTAAGCAGAGGTTTTTTTGTTTGTTTGTTTTATAAGTCTCTCTTTCCATTAAAATCTAGCTCAAGACCTTGAACAATGAACTGCAGCCTTTTTTCTTCTAAGGTGAAACTGTCTTCACTGAAGGACTTGTAGGTAGTACTAGAACTTCTCTGCAGAGTTATTTTTAAACTTTTCATCTCGGATGGCCTGCATCTTAAGCACACGTTCATAATATCCCCAATCCATAATGTTCATCATTCGTAAATTAAGCCTAGGACAGCACCTCAACATCCTTTTTGCTATCATAGTGGGGAGGCTCAGTGTCAATCAGAAATGGTCAACAGTTTCTCCTGGCTAGCCCATCTGCTACTGCCTTCTCGTCCCCACGTCACAGGTACATGTGGTCAAGTGAGAGTATCGCGCAACATTTACTGGTTTTGAAGAAAGTGGTTGCTCCATTATTTGCCTTCTGTAGCCCTTGCGTTTGATATAGTCTAAAAAGTACGAATGTGAGAATAATAAAATACAAACTTGAAAATTTTCAATTTCTTTTTCAATCCGATCATAATATTCTCATTTTTTTTCCCAAAATCAAACTCTGTAAAAATACCAGAACATGACACTCTGGATCTCATTGACTTTATCGCAGGGATAAATATATCTGCATGCAGCGAGTTGATACATATTAATTATGGTTCCTAGATGAGTTTTGAAGATGAACTTGATCTTTTTTTTTTTCTCCTCCTGGACTTTATCTACATGGCCACTTCCTTAGGCATCAAAGATGACACCAGAGTTGTTTGTTCTCTGTGGGCAGGTGTGGCTGAAATAGACAATACTAATCAACACATGGCCAGTGCACTTTTAATGATAGGGACAGTTTTCAGAAACCTGTTCTTTTTCCCCTCCAAATTTAAGACATGTTCCTTTTTTTCTAAAGCTAACATTTATCATCCCATAAGATGGAGTTTTCAAAGGAAGCATTAGATAGAGACATTGCGTAGATATTCTTGCCTCAGATGAGTAAATAATTATCATATTTCACTGATTTCAATACAGTTTTGGGTTGTGCTCGCATATTTGTTTGGTGGTATTATTTATAAAAACTATGATTCTGTTGGAATAACTGGTCGGGGGAGAGGAAGACCTATCTGGAAAAGTTTGAATTGTTTTCTGTGTCTTTAATCAAATTAGTTATAAATGATATGCCAAGTCACATGATGTGTGAGATTTTGCTGTCAGAAACACACACACACACACACACACACAATGCTTTGTGGTTGAATTCACTCAGGCTTCATTTTAAATCATGTAGGTCTCTGAGCCATTTCCACCAAAATGTGGTAAAATGCAGAAGTTGGCAATTCAATTTTATTCAGCCTTTCAAGAAGGAAGGCCCAGATAAGCTTTGCTTGTTCATGTCAGTGATAATATTCATCAGTGAGGCCTAAATCTAATTCTGTAGGCTTGCTACTGCTTTGTTGTACTGTCATTTCTGAACCTCAATCTCTTCTCTCTCTCTCCCCCTCTCTCTCTCTCTCTTTTTTAATCACAGCAAAAAGTTTCTTAAGGGCTTAACTTACAGCCAAGTGCCAGCTCCCCCATTTAATTTGTCCTGCTTCCCCACAGCACTTGTACTTTATGTTCAGGCAGAGGTGAGGTCAGTTCTCAGGGCCCGGCTCTCTGGACACCCTCAATGATGACCTCATTAGAGTCACAGATGTTTGCTGCACTTCGGGAGATCTGGAAAAAACAGAGCAGTAAACTAGGCCAGCTTGCAGTAAGGCTGTTACCCACAATTCAAGATAAAATGCTGGATAGTTCCCACTAGGTTCTGGTCGGCTAGGAAACAGCAACTTATTAATCTTGTGTCAGAGAGCCAGCTGCAGCCGTGGCAGCCACCATATTTTACCACCAACTCCATGTCTGGACAGCCATTGTCTTTTTTTTTATGAAAAAACTCTACAAATCAGCTGCGTTCTCTCTCTCCCTCTCCCTCTCCGTTGCCCCTTTAACTTAGCAAAGGCCCTGCTTGTCCTCCTTGGAGAAATGGCTCTCCAGCCCTGAGAGAGCCCGGGTGCCTCGTCAATCCTGCGGTTGGTTTACTAATTCAGAGAGACTGCTTACTTTCCAACTTTAATGATATTCCCTCAGCATATCACTTTGGTTGCCTGGCGACCGGATTTGAGCTAGGCCTCTCATTTGATTCCCACACATCAGACCCTGAAAAGCACTTTTTTTTTCCCCGTCCCTCAGCTTTTGATTCTTTCTCCTCTGAAACCCTTCCCCCTGCGGTGTCAGTATGGGTGGGCAGAGCGGTGGTAGAAGGAGGGCAAGGGTGAGGGGCGGCCTATAGCGCACTGGTCACACATCAAGGCCTCCAAACAAAGCCTCCAGGAACCCTTCCTGACGAACACAAATTCCCCTCAGAAAAAGCAAATTTGGCTTTCCCTTCCTAGTATGGGTGTCATTTCAAGACTTTCCTTAGATACTTTATTAAATCTGATGCTTTTCATTGTTTTTCACGCCTTCTCTCACAAAAGACTTCCTCTTATCAACAAGTTGCCATAGGGGGAAGCAAACAGATTGCGAAGAACGGAAATAATCGCATAAACACGGGCCTCTTAGCCATGTCCTCACAGGTTTTGATATTACAACGTTACACGTTAGCGTAAGAATTGTCTCTCTTCATTTTACTGTAGCGCGCTGCTTTTCCCACGACGGAGAGATGTTTTATGCTAAAATCCGCATGCTAACATCCACAGCAGTTACTGCAAAAGAAGATGGGGAATTTGTCCCTTCTGGTCTTTTCCAAGGAAAATAGAGATGCTTCTATCTATTGTCTGAAAAGGCTCAAGTGAAAAAAATTGCGATGATCACATGTATGGGTGTTTTATGGGTGAGGTGACTAAAAAAAGGAAGACTGTAAAAGCAAAATTCATATGATGTGCCATTTGAGTTTTGCCATGATATCATTTCAATTATTTGAGTGAAATTGTGTATGTTGCGATCATTTCCTCAAAAGGGCACAGTAACAAAAACTAGTTGGAGTGCTTAATGAGTTACTTCGTTTTACTGGCTAAGAGTTAGTGCATAACCATAGCGACCCACACGGATTTCAAGTATCTATGTATATGGTTTATGAACGTATATGAATACATGTCTATACCCGTAGACATGTATTTGTAGGTTCCTCTTGAAATATTAAAATTTCCACATGTGTGTCTTTTTTGATGATCAGTCTATTGTAAAATGTAGTTCAAATATCCTTGTTAGAGTTTATTTTCTCACAGATCCCTGAAGGATTTGCTCATGTAACTCTCATTCTCGTGTGCAAATCCCCTGTGTATTGATGGGAGAATGGACTTCTAATTCCACACTAGAAATGAAAGTAGGATTCTTAACCTTTACTCTCTTGTTGTTGAACTTATATAAAGCTAACAAAAGTTCTTTACCCTTCCCTCAGCAATGATTAAAAATGTGTACAAAGTTACTATTTTTTCCAGTGACAGTTTTTGGATTCCTCCCCATGCACTCACCCTCACACCTCCCTCCATTTCCTACACTCACAGGATCTACTACCTGCTATGGTATTACTTACTCTGCTATTAGGCGATTGAGGCAGATGGCTACATACTGTATACTTGTACACGTGAAGAAAGAATGTTTTTAGATTAGTGTCTAAGCTTCATTTCTCTTCTGTTCAAAGTTGTAATTAATACATTATTTGCATTTTAGCTGTGCAGATGGGCAAAACAGATATCTATTTATAAATTCCATTGATTCAGTTATTCTAATATTTGGTAGTATTATATTTCATATATGCCAAGAACATTCTGATTTTTGTTTATTCAATAGCTGCTGGAATATGGATATTGAATGAATACCATATAAAATATTTTGATGGTAAGAGCTAATAAAACAAGATAAGCAGGCTCTTTTAAATTTTGTTTTTTCCTTCTGTATTGAAAGATTGCTAGATCAGAACATGATGATAAAATTCAATATAAAGATATATTCGACATAAAAATTCGCTATAACCACCCTAATGCCAGCATCTCATATTTGGGCTGTGTTTAAGGAGGTAGAGGGTCAAGTGGAAAAGAAATCTAATTGGTTGCTGAGGGTGGAGGAATGTTTGGATACTCAAGGAAGGGTGAGTGTGATGACTGGACTAGCTTAGATAACTGTGAGGAGTATCTCAAATATCCTTAAAAAAAAAAAAAAAAAAAAAAGCTAAAACCCCCAATAGAGAGTTGACCTGAGCTTCTGTGACTTTCCATCAATAAAATATTTAAAATATTAGAAAATCAGTGTCATAGTCTTTCCTTAATTTAATGTAAAGGACAATTGTTATTCTGTTTGCTCTTCCCTCTACTTCCTCATGCTAATTGAATCTGAACTAAAAATTGTAAAAAACAAGAACACCTTAAGAAAGGATTTCCTTAAAATATTTTCAATCTTGCAAATATCAAGTTTCTAAAAATCCTGTGATGGAAACCTGATCATTTCTAGTTCCTTTTCAGAGAGTAGACCACTGGCTAGGCATTTATTTTTGGATGCTTGCCTAAATCGTTTTGCCTGTAATTCCCACCACTGCTAGCAACTCACCTAGGCTGCAAACTGCCCTCTCATTCTCGAGACCCTTGTACATACGAAAGGAACAGAGATCATGAATAGAGAATGGATGTTGTTTCACTCTTTTTCTCTGTAAGAGACAAAACAAAATCACGTCTGAGTTTGGAAAAATAAAGGCTTATGGATCTTGTGAATAAATGGATAGCCATTAGAAACTTAGAATTATTTTACTGTTAGTTATTTCATGGTGACAAGGTATGCATTTATGTAAGATGAAAGAACAGGGAGAAATAAAATATCTTGGATTTATGATTACTGACCCAAATGAGTGCTTCGTTTGTTAAGAACTAATCATGACATATTAATATTATCATCAGCATATACACATAACATTGTTGCATTAAAAATAGTGAACATGTCACGCTCGCAAGTGGCACCTGCCTCTTATTTGTGCACTACTCTTATAAACAATGCCTATAAATGATGAGATGTATAATTAGGAAAGAACAGGGAAATGGAGAAACCTGGAGATGTGTCCTTAACCTTGTCACAGCAACCTGAGCCTCAGTTTCCTTGGCTGGGAAGCCAGGGAACTATCATAGAAAAACTTCAAATAGTCCTTAATATTTGCCTTTGGCTATGTGGTTCTGTGGTCTCTATGAGGAAGGGCTTTCATAATGATAGTTCACATTTATATGTCACAAAGAGGAAAAGAAGGTTCATGAGCTTGTGTGTATGTTTAAGAACCACAGGAATATCTCAGCCTTTCTAACATGACGCCACACAAATGGGTCTATATGGTGAATATCTGCATAATCACAGTTTTTAAAATAAAAGTTCATGAGAGAAGAAAAGGAAATAGAAAAAAAAGAAAACACCACCCAATGTAGACTCCCAGAAGAAACCGGAAACCCCTCAATTTACTTCTTTTTGTGCATCTAAAGCTTTGAAAAGTCCAAACAGACTTCTTTTTGAACATTTCTAGCAGATCTCACTGTTCCTGTTGTTGCATGCACTGAGTTTAAATTCTCAGCACAGATGAACACAGCCCAGCGGAAGTTCTAATCCTCAAAAAGTAGACAAATAACAGGGAAACTCCAACGGCCCCTTAATACAGCTGAGCTCTCAGGCCTCCCCGGGATGCGGGATTCTGAGTGGTGCTGGAGTTGGGGTTGCTATTTTGTTTGTCCCCATGAGCCCCACCTCAGCGTGCCGATGCACTGATGTAAGAATTCTAAATGAGCTTGCTCAGAAGGGCCCAGATTAGCCGGGTTGCTAGGATCTCACCATTCCAACCCCCTTTTCCACTTCAGTGGACTGAGCTTTTGACACTATGAAAAGCACCATTTAAAATTAATTAAAGCTTCTTATTTGGTACCAAATCTCATCACTGCCGACTACATTTAATATGTTTTATGTGTGGCTCTAAGTCCCTGTAGCATCATGTGTTGTATGATCCTGCAATGAAGCAGCTGCAAGTTAGAAAACACAGAAGCAACCCAAATTTAGCTCTTTGGTTTTTTATATGGTGTGTTAAACTGCAAAGCTAGTCTTCCAGTCTCCTGGGTCATGCAAATTTCATTGAATGACAGAATAGTGTGCCGTCTCGACTTGAAGGCAGGAAACCTGAGTTCTAGTCCTGCTCAGTCACTAATCTGTTACAATGATGGGCAAGACATAGTTCCTTTCAAAACTTCAGTCTCCTCATCTGTAAAAGAAAGGGGCTGGTCTACAATCTCAGACCTGGCACTCAGTGTGAATGTTTTCGGATTCTGAATGTAGGAGGCAGGACTGTGTTACAGGTTAGATTGGCAAATTTTGGAGTCAAACCAATCTGGGCTTAAATCTCAGTTTAATAACTTTCCATTACAACACTGAACAAGTGACCTAATTTCCCAAATCCCCGGTTTCATCATCCGTAAAATGGAGTCAATAATTATATCTCCCTTCAAGACATTTTGTCATCTATATGGGTCACAAGTTATTTCGAGTCTATTAGCTTCAAATGACTTATGAATATTTTTCTCCAAAAGTCAGAGACCAACTTGTCCATCTCATTATTTTTTTTTTCAAAAAAATAACCAGTGTCAATTAGACTCAATAATAATAGTAATAATAACGTCTCTTTAAGGCGCAGGAAAGTCTTATGGGCAGACAAAGGGTAGAAAAACCTTAAAAAAAAAAGAACTATGACAAAAATAATACATGTAATTTGCTTGACTAAACCCAGTCTGAGTTTTATCTGCCTCCAGGCATCTTGATTTTTTTTATGATGTCATTTTTAATACAGTTTGTTCCCATTGCCAAATTATATAATGTATTTGTTTGGGCTATTGCAATCCTCTCTCAATCTTCTATGCACTTTGATTTAACAGGAGGGAAAAAAAATAAAATCTGAGAATAGAATAATGATTATCATGAATTGTATACCAGAAGATTTGTATATGTAGGAGACAAAGTCTTTTTTTTTTTTATTGATTGGTGATTCACATAAGAAATATATGCTTGTATAGAACGAATCTCAATGTATAAGTAATCCAGTACCTGAATATTTCTTAAAGATTTAGCAAAATATGCCACATTTGTTATTCATGAAGGAAAAAAAAGACATTTTAACAAATAGGGTGTTTCTTAAAACACCATTGTATTTTCATATTTTTATATTTTTATATTGCTTACACTCTGAAATACAGTTTTAGAAGCATCACAATAAAAACTCCACAGTGGAAGAATAATAGATTGACATACACGGTAAGTGGTGAGTAGCCTTCCATTTACCTGATGTAGCAGCTAAAAACACACGGTGATCACTCTATTATTAACGCGTTAGGCAAAGTCAGGAATCATTCCATGTTTTCAACAAGTGGTTAATTTAAACTGGAAAATTCTTTGGTTAAAGTATTTTGTTGAACTGTCCTGGATGAAAATGCTCTGTGGAGTTTTTCACCTAACTGCAGCTTTCATTTTTAGATATTGATTGGAAAGTTTATCAGATTTATGTTAGGTTCTTAATTCTAAAAATTTTGTCAAGTTACTACCTCTGCCCCTCAGTTTGCTCATCTATAAAATGGGAAGCATAATAATGTAATATAATAATAATGATGATAACTATCTTGTGAGGTGGTTGTGGTATGGAAATTCATGTAGCATATTTGCAGTATCTGCTATATACGCAGTGCCAGCCATATATGCAGGTCTTTAGTAAATGGTGTCTCCCATCCTTGCTATTATGGCTGGGCATTCACATGGTTTAAACATTATTGTGCATTATCACAAGGTTGATCACATCCAGACCATCCCCACCAACATTATGTATAGTTTGGTTTACTAGGAAGTCATAACCAAGCTCTGAGAAACATATGATTATTTCAAAAAGCACTAGAATGCTTTTCTCAGTGTGGGAGTCCTACCAACATAAGGTATTTTCTTGGAGGAGCAAATAAAACTTTCCACGCATAGAACCAGCCTTAACATTTAATAGCCAGCATACAGCTACTTTCAAAAGAAAGCCCTACTGTTCTGGATCTTTTGTTTCCTGGGTATGACTGAGAATCCCTGTGTATGACTGAGATCAACAGCCAGATATCCAGCAACTGGCAGATCAATTACTATTTCTTTCTAATGTTGCTGTTTGCAACTTAGCAAAATACTAGTATGTTTGCATGGTCCTCTACTTAGGTAAAACCATGAATTAATTGATCAAAGAACCAAATAGAAGTGAGGAGGGAAAAGATATACAGTTACTAGGTACACTTTAAAAAAGAAAATAAATATGTAAGGGTTTATTCCCTCTGGAAGATGATAACAGAATATTCATTCAATTTATATTTTAGTTGTGTATGTTTCTTTGTATCTTTTTTCCCCCAACGTTTATCACAAAAATATTTTATGAACTTCAACTTGACTATTAAATGTTTTCAATAACAAAAAGATATATTGTGTTTCTTAATGTATTGCTCTAATAATACAAACTATTTAGTAGTGGTGAAAGACAACTGTGGACAAGAAATTTGAAAAAAAAATTAAAGTATGCCTCCAAATAGAACATTTTGTTGCTAAATACTCCTTTCATTAAAATTATTACAAATAAGGGTGCTTCTAAAAATATATACACATATGCATGTATATGCAGAAGTCTTGACATATCATTCAACATTTATTATTTTTGCGGTAATGCAAAAGATAACATTAATACTAATTGCTTTTTTCCTCCCATTTGGTGGTTAAAATGTTTTAAACCAGAAAGGAATTACTGAAATTCTGTTATCAAGCATGCAGTAAGCAAACTTTTCTGGTTTTGCTCTGAGAATCTCTAATACCATAAAACAGATAATTAATCTTTGGATCTGTAACTTTAGAAGAAAGGTGGTTTTACTTCTCATACGTGTGGTAAGAATGAAGTAGACTCACTAATACCTTCTCATAGTTAGTAAAAGAAAAATGATCTTTCAAATAATTTCAACCCAGAGTCAAGATGTCACTAACAAAGGGATCCATATAACTTGTACTGAATTAGATACAAATGAATAAAGTTTTTATAAATCAAAATACAACAAAGCAGTCCATTTGCACATCAACTTTCCAAATTAATGTTACTAGTAAAGGATACCTGGATCAAAGTGGTAAAACTATCCTCCTACCAGGATTACACATATTCAAACAGTGATATTAAAATTAAGAATTATCTATTACAATTGTAGTCAAATAATTGCCCATAGAGAGTCCAAAATTAAATGCCCGGTTAGTTTGAAATATAACTGATCAATTTATTATTTCTCAGGTGATGTTTCTATGTTTGCCACTCACATGATCAATATGTCCCATTTTGTTAAGCTCCACTTTGAACACAGATTTGCCTCAAATAAATCTTTAAAGAGAAATGCAGTGAAAGAACATATTTTCCTTCCCTGTCAGAATAGAATCAACAAAGAAATAATCCTTTGTTGCAGGTTAAAAAAAAAAAAATTCTCCCTACTCTTGTCCCTTCTACCCCAAGTGTAGAAACTCCTGCTTCTCTTGTTTTCCTAAACAACTCTTTTAAAAACATCAATCCCCCTGTAGGCTTTAGGAAGTTTGCTGATCCTATCAGTTTAGGAGCAACTACATTCACAGGAAGGCCTGGTACCCAGGATCATTGTCTCCTTTCTGAAAGCTGGATGAAGACATCAGATTCTCTGCTTGTCATTGGTGTATGACTGAGCTTAAATAACTGGATACTAAAAACTGATAGGTCCGTACATATTTCACCTTTAAGTTGCTAAAAATAATTTCTACCATGTGCCAGTTGCCTCTTCAAATGCTGGCTCAAATATCAGAGTACCTATGGATTAAATTAAAGTCATTGAGAGAAGACCAATCCCTAATTTTGAATTCAATATCCAAATTCTGAACATCCTCAGCTCAAAGAATGAGACTACAATGGCTCAATTTGACATAGTTAAAAGAGTATCAGTGATTTCACATTTACAGGTTGTTGAAATGCTTCAGATTTGAAAAGAGATTTATTTCCTGTGTAAAGGGGCGAAATCATTAGCCATCAAAAAAAAAAAAAGATACTCCCCGCTTTGTCGTTTGGAAGGAGGAAGGAAAGAAGGATATTGCAATGACTATATCAGATCTTAAGCTTTGGGAGCTTTTCACCTGTGCCAGGTGAGGAAGAGAGACGGAAATTCCCTTATTTGGCCAGAAGAATGAATACTAGGTTCTGCTGGTTAATTAGGCAATTAGTATAAATAGCTGGTATGGTCCAAACAGCTCCAGGGGAAAAGTTCTTAGAGCCAAGATAAGCAAGGTATGTTTTCCCTGACTTCATAAAGGTACTAGAAGAGGACTAAAGAAAAAATCAGATCTTCATAATTTTGTGTACGTGATCTCAAGCAGTATGAACAATAAGCAAATAAATTAGTATATTTTAATCCACTAAGGTAATGTAAGAAAGGGCAAAGAAGAACACATCTATTTAAAAGAAAAAAAAAACACAAAAAAACCAGAATCTTTCCTCTGAAGTGAACCCCGCACTACTGAGCTTAAAGCCCCCGGTGCCTCATTCATCCTCCTGACCTAACCCCTCTGACCTCTTAGAAACCTAATACATTTCCTATTTCATTCATACACCCCGGAAGACTCTTCTTTATATGGTATGTAGTATTTCCTTACTTTACTACCAATCAGAAAGTCACTATACTCTAATGCGCATAGAATGAGTTGTGTCTCTTGTTTCAGTATGGATGGAACTTGATATCAAAATTAAAACACAAAACAGAGGTAAATTTTTACAAGCCAGGTAATGTCAAGTGAATATAGGGGAAAACCGTTTTCCAAATGTAAAGAGTGATACCAATTAGGGAATTATTTCAATTCAATTGTTTTCTCTAAGTGTCTATTTTCACTAGGAAATAAAGTGGACTTTTTGTAGATTATGCTTTATTTTGGAAGTACAACAATATAAGAACTAAATACTTAAATAAAAATAATACAGAAAAGAACTCTATCTTTCATCCATGATATATGCATTCTAAATTCTTTGCAGGAATTCTAAATTATATGGCAGACCTGATTTTCTTTGAGTAACTAAGTCACAATAAATGGTTTGGGGTATCAATTTCTTAAATGTGCTTGATTTGCTAAGAAAGGAATCATTAAACCAAATATTAATCAGCTTACCATCATATATGGAGGGTAGACAGTAGGTTATATTTTTCAAATTCACCATTTCAAACACCCCCTTCTCTACCCCGCAATCCAGTCCTCAGTATAGAAGAGGAAGAAAGAAGGAGCTCTACTTAACTCAAGTTAATTCTGTTTAATTCCACATATTTTATCAAAATGTTTAATTTAGAGGTAATAATTTAGCTTAAAGATAGCTGTTGAGACAAACTAGATGTGTTAAAGAAGTTGATACCAAAAATGTTGAGTGTCAGTGAAACTTAGCTGAAAGCCAGTAGGATTGGACATCTAATGGCGATTAAGTATGCTATAAATTTAAATCTTTGAAATAGTTGTTGAGATTTATTCAGGCAGACAAACAAAGATAACAAAAGTCTTTTGTGTGTTTGTCAGTCATTTCCACTCCTCTGTTGTTGTGGTGTCAAATAATGTCAGTTATTTAAGGGCAATTACTGTAATTTTAAATTCTCAACAAATTAAACTATAAAGACTAAAAGTCCAAGAAGGACCCTACTCATTTTTCTACCACATTTTCCATCTTCCATTTTTAAAGGTAAGTTTTAATTGTTTGAATGTTTAGAGAGGAAAAAAAAACACCAACAATTTTTTTGTCTGTTGGTATTTTTTTTCTACCCATGTTTGGATGTTTCTTTTTCACTGAGTTACATTTTACACAATTTTTCCAATGGCACTACGCTTTTTTTGGTTGAGTAAGTGGAATGATGTTTAATTAAACTTCATTCACTTTTTAAAAATATTGAAGTAGCTATATTTTTAGTCCTCTCTTATATTTCATATATACAATTTAATAAACTTAGGTTAGGGTCTAGGAAAAAATTGTACAAGGAAGCAAAATAGATCTTGAGATGAGTGAGAAAAATACGCATTTAAATTGTGTTTGATAATAGAACGTTCTACCAATAAAAAAATCTTGAAAATGAAATGTAAGCATAATTAATTTGAATGGGATCATTAAAGTAGTTTCATAAAATAATTTAAAGTGAAGGAGGAAAATAATTACCTCCCATCATCTTTAAGCTATGTTGACAAAGTTTAAATGTTACATAATTTAAGAGGAAGGATTCAATACATTTTATATTTCATGAGATCTTTTTTTAAGATTTAGAGCAGCATCTAGGATTTCTTTGCAGTAATAAAGACAATGATCCATTATGTTCTTCTATTACTAATTATTCTGTAAAGATTGTCTGTTCCAAAAGATAATTAGAAAGGGTGAAATTTAATTCCATTAAACAGAACTCAGCTGGGACATAATGAAATTTTGCTGTGAAGTTGAAGACTTTGAAGCCAAATAAAAAGCTTTTACATAGATAGAGCAAATGAGATTGTAAAACTCGCACCTTATTCATGCAGAGTATATTTAAGACATAGTAGGATAGGATTATGTTTACTCATGATAAGTTTCAAGTGTTCAGTTAGCACAAACATTCATAAAATCTATTCCTTCACTCTGAGAATTTTAGTGATGGACAAAGGTACTTTTAGATTTTAGGTTTGTTAATTTATTCAATAATAATATTTTGCATATCTTCTTTATACCTGACTCCAGACAAGATACAAAGAGTACCAAGATTAATAGGGAAATAGTGGTTGGTCCACTGTCTAGTCCTTCTCTGATGACAAGTTGAGTCTATTTCATTTAGCAATAACATTTAAAGAGTCTACGGTAAAGACTTGAGCTTAACAGAGTTTTATTAAGCTCCTACTTTGGATGGCTGAAAGGTTTGCACAAGATGGAGCAGACTCAGTGCTTGTTCTCAGAGAATATATCACCCAAAAGAGGCAGTCACCTGGACTTGTAAGTGCAACAGAATTCTAATAGACTTACAAAGATCTTTATTCCCTTGCTAAACACTTTTCTATCACCGTTTACTCACCCTTGCATCATGCTCACTATGTTCTCCTTAGCTCTTAAATATATCTTTCCTCTGGACTTGAAACATGTTGGTAAGTACTGCATTGATTGTGTTCACTTCTGTTTCCTTCATACCAAGTATGTGTCTAGCATGTAATATGTGCTCAATTAGTACTAAAAGATAAAGATGACCACAGGATATTGATGATACCTAGCCCTCACAGTAAAAGCAATGACCACACTAGCCCATGAGTAGGTGAAAATAGAGCTCCAAACAATTTTATTTTTCAAAAAGCATGGAATTGGTGAGAGAAGAAATAGGATTTCAAAACAGGTCTAGATGGCTCCACAGACCTGTTCTTTCCAAATACTGGAAGAGTTGTGCCACTACACGGGACTCTAGGCAATTGAGAAGATGAAGCCAGGAGTGTTGTTCTGTGTTGTTTTTTAAAATAATAGAATATTTCCTTTAGTTCTATGTGGAGCAGAGTGAAGCAGAGTAGAGGAGGAGCCCCACCAGGAGTGGCATTGACAAAAGAAAATGGACCTACAAAGAAAACTAGAAAATTCATGAATATGTGGACACTAAACAACATGCTACTGAACAACCAAGGGGTCAAAGAAAAAATTAAAAGAAAAATCAATAAGAAAAATCAATAATTACCTTGAGACAAATAAAAATGAAATTGAAACATACCAAAATTTGGGGGATGCAGCAAGAGCACATCTAAAAGGCAATTTCATAGTTATAAATGCCTACCTCAAAAAACAAGAAAAACTTGAACCAAAAATTGTAACTCTACACCTGAAGAAACTAGAAAGAGAATGAAGACCAAAGTTAGTAGAAAGTAGAAAATAACAAAGATTAAAACAGAAATAAATGATATAGAGACCAAAAAGATAGTAGAAAAGATCAGTGAAACTAAAAACTGATTCTTTGAAAAGATAAACAAAATTGACAAATCTTTAGCTAGATTCATCAAAAGAAAGAGAGGAATCAAGTAAATAAAATTAGAAATGAAAGGGAAATTGCAATTATCATCACAGAAATCCAAAGGATCATAATAGACTAGTATCAACAATTAGACACTAACCAATTTGAAAACTTAAAATAAATGGATATATTCTTAGAAACATACAACCTACCAAGACTGAATCATGATGAAATAAATAATCTGAGCAGACTAATTTCTAGTAAGGAGATTGAATCAGTAATCAAAAATCTCCCAACAAACGAAAGTCCAAGACCAACAGCTTCACTAGTGAATTCTACCAAACATTGGAAGAAAAATTAATACCATTTCTTCTCAAACTTCCAAAAAGTATAAGAGAAAAAAAAAAGTATAAGAGAGAATTCTTTCAAATGCATCTTATAAAGCCAGCATTATCCTGATAAAAACAGACACGGATGTCACAAGAAGAGAAAATTACAGGCCAATATCCCTGATGAATGAACTTAGATGCAAAAATCTTCAAAAAAAATTAACAGACTAAATTCAACAATATTTTAGAAGATTATACACCATGATTGGAGTGGGATTTATTCTAAGGATGCAAGAATTGTTCAACATCCACAAATGAGTCGATGTGATATATACCACATTAACAAGATGAAAGGTAAGAATTATATGACCATCTCAATAGATACAGAAAAGCATTTGGCAAAATGTGCCATGTATTTATGATAAAGTCTCATCAAAGAAGGTATAGAGAGGCCATATCTCAACATAATAAAGACCATAAATGACAAGTACATTGCTAACACCATACTCAATGGTGAAAAGCTGAAAACTTTTCCTCTAAGGTTAGGAGCAAAACAAGGCTGCCTACTCTTGTCACTTTTATTCAACATAGTTTTGGAAGTCTTAGCCAGAAGAGTTAGGCAAAGAAAAGGGGGGGGGGGGAGGAGGCATCCAGTTTAGAAAGGAAACAGTCAAACTGTCACTATTTGCAAATGACATATTATATTTTGAAAACCCTAAAGACTCATAAAAAAATTGTTGGAACTAATAAACAAATTCAGTGAAATTGCAAGATACAAAATATATATGCAAAAATCAGTGCATTTCAATACATTAACAAAGAACTATCAGAAAGAGCAACTAAGAAAACAATTCCATTTGCAATGGCATAAAGCGTAATAAAATACCTGGGAACAAATTTAACCAAGTAGGTGAAAATCACTGTATGTTGAAAACTACAAGGCATTAATGAAATAAATTGAAGAGGACACAAACAGATGGGAAAGTATTCTGTGTTCATGGATTAGAAGAATTTACATTGTTAAAATGTCTATACTACCCAAAGCAATATAAAAATTCAAATGTAATCCCTTCAAAATTCCAATGGTGACATTTTTCACAGAAACCGAACAAAAAAAATCCTAAAATTTGTATGGAATCATAAAAGACTAAATAGCCAAAGCAATCTCGAGAAAGAACAGAGCTGAAAGCATCACACTTCCTAATTTCAAACTATCTTACAAAGCTGTAGCAATTAAAACAGCAGAGTATTGGCACTTAAAACAGTCATGTTGATCAATGGTAGAATAGAGAGCCCAGAAATAAACCTGTGTATATATAATCAATTAATTTATGACAAAGAGTCAAGAATTACAATGGGGAAAGGACATTCTCTTCAATAAATGATATTGGGAAAATTGGACAACCGCATGCAAAATGATGAAATGGACCACTGTCTTACACCATACACAAAAAATTAAAGTGGATTAAAGACTCAAATGTAAGACTTGGAATCATAAACTTCCTGGAAGAAAACAAAGGTAGTAAGATCCTTCACATAAGTCGTGGCAATAAGTTTTTTGTATCTGACACCAAAAGCAAAAACAACAAAAGCAGAAACAAACAAGTGAGAATACATCAAACTAAAAAGCTTCTCCCCAGTCATGGAAGCCATCAGCAAATAAAAAGGCAACCTATTGAATGGGAGTAAATATTTTTAAATTATATATCTGATAAGAGGCTAGTATCCAAAATATAGTACAATTCAATAGCAAACAGAAAACCAAACAATCCAATTAAAAATGAGCAGAAGATCTGAGTAGGCATTTTTTCAAAAGAAAACATACAAATGGCTAATATACATGTGAAGAGAAAAGATGCTTAACATCACTAAGCACCAGGAAAAGGCAAATCAAAACCATGATGAGATATCACCTCACACTTGTCAGAACAGGTATTATTGAAAAGACAATATAACAAGTATTGTCAAGGATTTGGAGAAAAGGGAACCTTATACACTGTTGATGGGAATATAACCTGGTGCAGCCACTATGGAAAACAGTACAAGGTTCCTCAAAAAGTTACAAATAGAGGAACGCCTGGGTGGCACAGTTGGTTAAGCATCTGACTCTTGGTTTCAGTTCAGGTAGTGACCTCAGGGTTGTGAGATCAAGCCCCGCATCACTCTCTGTGCTCAGCATAGAGTCTGCTTGAGTTTATCTTGCCCTTGCCCTCTACCCTTGCCCCCTGCTTTCTCTATAAATAAATAATATATACATATTTTAACATATATATATTTATATATACTTTTTTTTTTAAATGAGAACTATTACATGATCTAGCAATTCTACTTCTAGGTATTTACCTGGAGAAAATGAAAACACGAACTTGAAAAGGTATGCACCCCCATGTTCATTGCAGCATTATTTACAGGAGCCAAGAGAGGGAAGCAACTTAAATGTCTATTGATGGATGAATGGATAAAGAAATTGTGAACAATGAAATATTACTCAGCCATAAAGATGAATGACATTTTACCATTTGTGACAACACAGATGGAACTCAAGGGCATCATATTAAGTGAAGTAAGTCTAACAGAGAAAGACAAATACTGTAGGATTGCACTTACATGTAGAATCTAATAAATACATTAATTAGTTAATAAATAAACCCAGGTTCATAGACACACAGAACAGATTTGATGGTTACCAGAGGTGAGGGTTGGGGGGGTTAGAGAAATTAGTGAACTATTTTTTTTTTTTTAGTTTAAATAATTTTAATTTCTTTTTAAAGAGCAGAAGATAGACCAAAGACAAGTGGGCCTTTACACAGAGAATATAGACTCACAATACAAAAGAAAACTAAAATCACTGTTGCCTCATTGTCCATGGGCCTAGCAGAGAAGAAAGGGAGAACCTTTAGTCTAAAGGAGAGTATGAGTTTATAGCTCCTAACGAGGTCAAAATAACATTAGGGGAAACCACTTTCTGAAACCCTTTCTTCAGGTTCAAGAGATCTTTGCAAAGGCTTGTATTCAATTAAAAGTAGATATAGGTGATTAGTAAAATATGCACTCTAAAGTATGCTTTTAGCAGTTGATTTGAAATGACATTTTATTTCTTTCGTCTCTAAATTAATTGAAGTCTGTAGGTATCAAATATAAAGATTGATGATATAATAGTCACTTAAACTATGGCTCAGGGTTACTGGTACCTAAAGATCCCTGTCTCTGAATCACTCAGAATGTCTGGTCAATCTCAATAACGTCTATAATGTCTCAGGACTATACTCATTTGGCTCCCAAAATAAAGAGGGCCTGATGCTATCTATCTGAGACCCATGTAAAAATCAATTCTATTGAGTGGCACCTGTTGAAGCTAGTAGAATTGTTCTATTTTTATATCTAACAATTCCTTCCACCTATTCTACCATAGATAAAAAGCTGATGGCTCTGTGTAGTAAGCAGATAATGACCCTTGAAGATGTCTACATCCTAATCCCCCAAACTGTGAATGTGTTTCATTACATGGCAAATGGGAATTAAGGTCGCAGATGTAATTAAGGCTGCTATTCAGTTGACCTTGAGATGGAGAGATTATCTTGGATTATCCACATAGGCCCAATGTAATCACAAGGGCCCTTATAAGTGGGAGAAGGAGGTAGATGAGAGAGAACCAGACAGATTGAGTATGAAAAGGTCTTGGTTTAATATGGCTGACTTTGAAGATGGAAGAAGTCCATGAGCCAAAGAATGTGGGTAGTCTCTAGAAGCTGGAAAAGGAAAGAATACAGTCTCCCTTCAAGCCTCCAGAAAGAGATACAACTTTACCAATGCCTTGATTTTAGCCCAATGAAACACATTTCAGACATCTGACCTCCAAAAAGAGAAGTTTGTGTTGTTTTATGCCACAAAATGTGTCAATTTGTTATAGCAGCAATAGAAAACAAGTATACCTGGGAAAAATTGACCACCTTCTTACCACTATAGTACAGAAATCAGAGCAGAAATTTAAAAAATTAGACCTTTGGTGATGTGGTTAGTCACTGAAGTCTACCTTATTTCTGGGGGAAAAGGAATAAATATTCCTTATAGAAGGATTTCAAATAATAAATGCAAAAGCAACGAGGGAAATAGAAAATCATCTTTAGAAGATCATAATAATAATGGCTCCAAACAAGATTTAGTGATGAATGCTAAAATTAGTTGCTGAAACTTTAATGAGCAAGAAGATACTTACATAGATTTAAAGTATTTAGACCCCAATATATTCATTAATGATTTTAAGATATGTCCACCAATCCTTGATACTCTTCTCTCTAGGTGGCAGAGCTTAGCCCACCTCCCACTGGGGTGAGGCCTGGCCTAAGTGAGGCCTGGCCTAAGTGACCTCTAACAATTGAGTATGGAAAGAGAAAAATGGTAACTTTAGAGTGGGGAAACCCCAACTGAGTTACATTCTATAAAATACCTGACCAATACTCTTTAAAAGTGTCAGGATCATAAAATAAAGAAAGACTAAAACTGTTACAGATTGGAAGAGACTAAGGAGACATGAAAATTTATGCAATGTAGGATCCTAGATTAGATACTGGAACAGGAAAACACTACTAGTGGAAAAATTGACAAAATCTGAGTAAAGCCTATTCTAAATAAAATACTAGTTAATAGTATTGTACAATGTTAATTTCTTAATTTTGAAAATTGTACCGTAACTATGTAAATAAATAGGGGAAGCTGGATAAAGGGTACATAGGAACTCTCTGAATACCTTTGTAACTCTTAAATAAGTCTAAAATTATTTAAAAATAAAAACTTAAAGATAGACAAACAACTCAAAGGCAAAGAACAAACTAAGGAAAATATTTAAGACAGCTGGCAGAAAAATGATTGACAACCTCACTACAAAGGGGCTTTTACAAACATTGCAAAGTAGGCAAAAAAAAAATAAGCAATTTATAGTAAGAAACACAAACAAACATATAAGAATAATCAACCTTACTAAGAATCAAAGACATGAAAAAGAAAATCTTGTCCCCCTTTTCTCAGCCTATCGCATGAAGTTGAAAAAAGATAATATTCAAAGAGTGTTCTTTGAGGTTATGAAAAGAATAGATATTCTCATATATTCTTATTAAAATATAATCTGATATAACTTTTGTAGATAAATTGTCAACATATAAAGAAAACTTTTAAAGTACACAAATCGTTAAGGCAGAAACTCTATCTTGTGTAGCAAGTTATCCAGAAGACCTAGCTAAGATAATTCATGAAGGTGGCTACACTAAACAACAGATCTTCAGTGTAGACAAAACAGCGTTCTATTGTAAAAAGATGCCATCTAGGGATTTCACAGCTAGAGAGGAGAAGGCATTGCCTGGCTTCAAAGCTCCAAAGGACAGGCTGACTCACTTGTCGGGGGCTGATGACTTTAAGTTGAAGCCAATGCTCATTTACCATTCCAAAGATCCCAAGGTCCTTAAAATAAATGCTTAACCTAGTCCACGTCTGCTCTAGAAATGAACCAACAAATCCCGAATGATAGCAAATCTCTTTACAACGTGGTTTACTGACTATTTTAAGCCCACTCTTGGGTCCTACTGCTCAGAAAAAGATTCCTTTCAAAATATGACTATTCATTGACCTTGCCCCCAAGAGCTCTATGGAGATTTATAGTGAGATTGATGTTATTTTCATATCTGCTAACACATCATTCTGTAACTCGCGCATCGAGTACTTTCATTTTCAAGCCTTATTATTTAAGATATACATTTTATAAGACTGTAGTTGCCATAGATAGCGATTTCTCTGATGGATCTGGGCAAAGTAAACTGAATACGTTCTGGAAAGGAGTCTCCATTCCAGATGCCATTAAGAACATCTGTGATTCATAAGAGGTCAAAATATCAGCATTAACATCAGTTTTGAAGAAATTGATTCCAACTCTCATGGATGACATGTAGGGATTCAAGACTTCAGTGGAGGAAGTAACCGCAGATATAGTGGAAATAGCAAGAGAACTTGAATTAGAAGTGGAGCCTGAAGATTGGACTGAATTCCTGATCTCATGACAAAACTAATGGATGAGAAGTGGCTTCTTATGTATGAGCAGAGAAAGTGATTTCTTGAGATGGAATCTATTCCTGGTGAAGATGCTGTGAAGATTGTTGTTGGACTGACTCCAATTTTGGAAGTTCTGCTGTGGGTAGAACTGTTTGATGCTATCAAACAGCATCAAATGCTACTGAGAAATTGTTATGAGTCAGTTAATGCATCAAGCTTCATTGTTACCTTATTTTAAGAAATTGCCAAAAAAAAAAAAAAAAAAGAAAGAAGAAGAAGAAGAAGAAATTGCCAGAGCCACCCCAGCCTTCAGAGCTGCCCACTCCCTGAGCAGTCAGCAGCCAGCAACGTTGAGGCAAGACCCTCCACCAGCAAAAAGCCTACAAGTCACTGAAAACTCAGATACTGGTCAGCACTTTTTAGTAATAAAGTATTTTTAAATTAAAGTATGTACATTGTGGGCTTTTTAAAAAAATACATAATGCTATTGCACAATTTTGGGCTGCTGTATAGTGTAAATCATAAATTTTATATGCACTGGAAGCCAAGTAATTCATTGGATTCACTTTTTTGAGATACTTGCTTTATTGTTGTGGTATGAACCTGCAATATTTCTAAGGTATGCCTATTCTTGAAAATAAATAAATATTATGCATTTAAGAGACTGAAAGGTCAGGGTGCCTGAGTGGTGCAGTCTGTTGAGTGACCAACTCTTGATTTCAGCTCAGGCTATGATCTCAGAATTGTGTGATCGAGCCCCATGGAGAGCTATAATCTCAGTATGGAGTCTGCTTGAGATTCCCTCTCCCTTTCCCTCTGCCCCTCCTACTTGTGCTCTCACACACACTCTCTTTCTCTCAAATATATATATATATTTTTTTTTTCTTTTTCTTTTTGAGAGACTGAATGGTTATATTCCCAAAAGTTACTTGTGGTTATTTTTTATGTGGTAGGATTACATGTGATTTTCACATTTTTCTTCTTCTTTATATTTTATGTAAGAAACATACATTGCTTTTTGCATTAGGTTCTTCCATAAATAAATGAAAAATAGAATAAGAAAATGACAGTCAACCTATATGTCTCACAGGCCTTGGTGAACTGTTTTTGAAAAGAACATCTTTGATCCAGGCCCACAGCCATAGGGAATGGACTTTGAGTTGATGTTGGTTATGGTTGGGAACAAAAATAAGTCTTTTGTTAGAAACACCACTATTTTTATTGACATAAAGATGACTTTAAACAGATAATAAGCAAAAGATTTATATCAGGCTTATGGGGGTGGGAAGGAAATTCCTGTTTCATTTTTCAGAAACATTTCGAGAACCATTACTCAATCACTGCCTTGTAAAAGAGCTCAGCCCTAGCTGATGAAATACAAGGCAGACCAATTCATTTGGACACAGGGGAACATTCTACCACAGAACTTTTTTGCCAATGCAGTTCTGAGTACCTATCTCAGAATCTTGGTGGCACATCTGACTTTTACATTGGCCTCACTGTTCTTACAGACACAGTCACAGAATCGGGGGCTAGCAGACAGATATTCTAAGACTATCTTGCACATAAATGTCTAATTAACTCCTAATTGGATCTCCCCCAAAATCCCCCTTTTTAAAAATTGCATCCAGCCTTTTCTTCTACCCCCTAAAATTTTTAAAGTACTGTGTAAAAGACAAAAAATTGAAACTAAGGGTCCACATTACAGAATCTTACTACTCTAGTGGTGTTTGAAAACAGTGTGTTTACCTTTTCTCTTAATCACTTAAGCTCCTCATGGCAATGATCAGCCAGGCAAAGCACGCACAAATTCAGGCCCAAAACCAGTCTCCAAAAGGTGTAGGAAAGATGATATTTACATTACATAAATGATGCTAAAGCAAACCCTGTTTGTGCAGGTGGAAAACATGGCCTTGAAACAGGCCAACAGCAAAGATGTGTTTCAGAAACAAGGACAAATGCTATGTGCCAAGTAAACACCTTGGGTTTACTTTAGGGTCTGGTTCTGAGTTTCTTCCCACAGACAGCTGAGGGCGCCCCTCTTTCCACCTTCTCCCCACTTCAGGAAGGCAGAGCAGTCTAAAGGAAAACAGGTACCCCTGGAAGTCCGTTACAACAGTGTTTGAAACCTGTCACAATTAGCCATGTGGCCTAAGGCAAGTTAATGAGTCCTGCTTTGGCTCTCAGTTTTCTCTTCTGTAGAATGAGGAATAGTAATAAATTCTTTTTTTTAAAAAAAAGTAATAAATTCTTTTTTTAAAAGTAGTAAATAAATAGTATTTATTTATTTTAAAAAATAAATTAATTTTAAATATTTTTTTAAAAAGTAATAAATTCTTCATAGTCACTCTTGAAATGATAGTGATTATCATCATGACCTTCACACCCATGGACTGACTCTTCATTTGAAAATATGGTTCTTGATACCTTGCCTTGAAATATTTAAAAGGAACCAGTATAGAACTGAGGACAAGCGATCTTTTTCTCTATTACATAAGCAGAAAGAAACACCAGAATATAACCAGTGTCAGCAGCACTAACATCACATCCTAATGATCGAGTGTTGTCTGGCTAAAGATATGGAAAATTCTTAGTGATGAATTTTTAACACTGAAATTTGACTTACCTCTTGTATTCTGTTGCCTTAAATCCATTTTGGAAACAGACAGAGCATAAATAAATAAACAGCCAACTCTTCCCTGGATGTTTGGGTGGAAGCAGGTGGCGATTGAGAAGACATGGGTCAATGTGTGTGTGAAAGTTAAAAACAAATGTCTTATGAGGTGACTAGTTTGCACACTAAGAATGGAGATCTTTCTTGAAAGGAACCCAGGTCACTTGGGTGCCTTTGCTCGGGGAGGCTGTTTGTTCTGTTGTCACCATTAAAGGTAAGACGCCAAGCAGTCCTTCTGGCTCGGTGACCCCTCCATCCTTCTCTTAACCATTTCTCTCCCCGTTCCTCTATTGTGGACCAGGATTTTCTCTCACATGATTAGTCATTTCCTGCCACAATCTTTGTTCTCTCCTTCCTCTGCTGGCCCCGGCGCTCAGGTTAACTTGCCTCTAATCCTCACCGTCTTTTGTTGGAAAACAGGACAGAGCACCCAATGCTACCAAAATGTCTTCCCCTTCTGCTCTCCACACCAGCCTTACACATGCCCTTCCCAATTGTTAGTCTGAAGGGATCACTGAGGACACCCAGGAGGACACTGCCTATTAACTGAGAGTTGTTACCTCTCCTTGGCATGATTGAAGGAACATACCATATGAGCTCAAGACTTACATTTGGATGACTGTGTTGTGATGAAACATTTTTCCCCAGGTCATCTGCTCTGTACTACCAGAATATTAGAGAGTTCATAGGATCCTGTATGGTAATAAGAGTGTTTGGGAGCTATGTCTCCCTCTAGATTAGTGCCGGAATATCCACAGGCAAATTAAATATGCATATAGGATTCTGGCAAAGCAGAGGCATTAAACCATACAAACAACTAAAAACACCAAGACCAAAACCAACCAAACGAAAAGCTGCAATATAGAAATGGCCATTAGAAGTTCTAGAAAGAAGCAATTTTAATTTATAGCACTTCGTTTTTGTTTCTTTAAAACATTTAAATTGTATTTCAAATTACATGTGGGAAGGGGACACCACAAGCCTTCCCTGCTCAATTCATACTACATTTGGACTTGATGAGGATTGGGGTTTCCTTTAGTCATCTGAAACCTTTGCTTGTGCATGTGGACATTCTTTCAGGGATGAAGCCAAAGGTTTCTTAGAGCTTGAACTCTTTAAGAACTCCTACTAGTGGGAGCTAGAGAGCCGGACTGTTTGCTTCATCTTTGTACATACAGCGCTAGGCCAGTGCTTGGCAAAATGGGCACACGGTCCTGGTTGATACGCAATGAGTCTTTCTTGGCGCTGAAGATTATTATTTCTCGACATTCTTTATATATCAAAGAGATGTGAATACTGCTTCTGTGATCTTACTCTGTTATGGTTATTCAGCATTTTGGTCTATCTGACTCTAACACACACACACACACACACACACACTTTTTTTATTTTTGAACTTATTACTTTCTAATACTTTAGCAAGCTTAGCATAGTCCTAGCATTGAACCTGGTAAAGGGGTCATTTGCTGTGCTTTGATATTGCAGTTTGCTATTCCTTAATCAGAAGGGTTTTTAGGTGCTCCACCTTCTCGTTTATCAATTTAAAATCAGCCTGTTATTCAGTGAATTTTATCCCCATTTATAGAGGTTTTCCTGTATCTGTGTGGGAGAAGCCTGTTAAACACGTGGATTCCAGAGCCCCACTCACCGAGAAAACTGGTCTGGAATCTACTTTTTGACAAAGGCCTCAGATGATTCTGAGAAGGGTTCTCTGACTTTAAAAAACACTCTTCTATGTTAGTTCACTCTCTCCATTAATATTTATTGAGGTCTCAATGCAAAATTGGTGGGGGTGGGGATAATGAGCCTGTATCACTCTTAAAACTTTCCTTTGAGTTTGCATTTCCATGAGGCTAAGTGAATGTGGAAAACTGCTCTAGGGGAGAAACAACCAGCCCTGTTTGAGACTTGTAGGGTTTTGTTTTGTTTTCTTTTGAACATGTGGGTAATTTCTAAATGAATCAGTGAAAACCTAAGTAACACAGTGGAAAAACTTCTGGTTTTATTATCTGCTTCATCTTTAGTGCTATGGCATATTTAATTTTCACACTGAAACTTGTAGGACCCACGGCCAGTGGATTCCTGAGGATGATGACAGAGGTTTATGGCACTCAAGCCGCCCTGTTTGTTTGTTTGTATGTATGTTTTTACTTCATGCAGCTACCTCCTAGGTACTACAGCTGTTTGTGGAGCTCTGACCTGTTGCTGCAGGTAAACATGTTGATAGTACATGGCCTTTGTTCTCACACACACTCCTGACGAGGGCAGACGGGGCTCGGTTTCATTTTGTTTATTTTGAGAACATTTATCAAGTACTTGCATGGGAAAACTACAGCTAGTTGATTTTCCATGTAGTTCATGTAGTTCTCAGAACGTCTGCAAGCTAGGGCTGATGCTGTTACATCGATGGCATGTTAATAGGATGACAGCAGTGGTACCCACTCCATGCCAGGACTGCAGCCCTGATGCTCGGCAGGGCTATCTCCTTGTCTCCTGCTGGAGTGCCACTCAAAGGTGCTAGGTGAGCACCATTTCTTTGATATGATAATAATAAATACATTAATATTCTTTATTGAGGCATAATTGACATCAACATTATATTAGTTTCAGGTGTACAAAATAATGATTCTGTTCTTGTATATATTGCAAAATGGTGACCACAGTAAGTTTACTTAAGATCTGTCATCATACAAAGTGCCAAAATTCTTTTTCTTGTGAAGAAAACTTTTAAGATTTACTCTCTTAGGAATTTTCCAGTATGTAATACAACATTATTAACCATAGTTGCCATGCTATACATCAGATCCCCAGGATTTATTTCTTTATACCTGGAAGTTTGTGCCTTTTGGTTCCGTACACCCATTTTGTCTACCTGCCCCTCCTCCTCCCTACCACTGATCTGTTTTCTCTGAGTCAGGCTTTTTAATTTTGGGTTTTGTTTTGGTTTTTTTTTTGGATCTCACATGTAAGTGAGATCATGTAGTATTGTCTTTTTCTATTTGACTTATTTCACTTAGCAAAATGTCTTCAAGGTCCATCCATGTGGCTGCAAATTTCATTCATTTTTATGGTTGAAGAATAGTCTATCACGTGTGTGTGCATCTTCTTTATCCACGGACACCTAGAGTGTTTCAATATATTGGCTATTAAAACTAATGCTTCAATGAACATAGGGTGCACATATCTTTTCAAGTTATGCTTTCATTTTCTCTGGATAAATATCCAGAAGTGGAATTGATGGATCATACAGTAGTTCTATTTTTAATCTTTGAGGAACCTCCATCTTGTTTGCCATAGTGGCTGCACCAATTTACACTCCCACCAACAGTGCACGATACGCATTAATATTTTTAAACAAACAAATAAGAGTTTTTTCTGATTCCACAGAAGAGAAAGCTGAACTGAATGGGGTTAAGTGACTTGCTCAAGGTTGGAGCCAATAACTACAACAGCCAGGATTTGAACGCCTGTCCGGTGGCTCTCCACCCCAAGGCTTGTAGAGTTGTTGAGTGGACCGTGTTCAAGGCCTATTATGGATGTTTGCCCATGTCTGGTCATCTCCCCTATAAGACAGAGGGTGATGCTCAAGGGGAGAGGGTATCTTCTAGAGAAGCTTCTTCCAAAGGGCACAGGAGACCAGGAGCCCCTTGAAGGATCCTGCCTTAGTCTTTTTTGTCCCTTGTGTGTGTGGCCCAGTGTCTTGTACAATAAAACCTGGTTCCTCTATATTCATCAAAATGAGTATACAGGTACATTTTTAAAAAAGATTTTATTTATATATTTGACAGAGAGAGAGAAAGCACAAGCAGGGGTATCTGCAGAGGGAGAGAGAGAAGTGGGCTGCCCACTGAGCAGGGAGCCAGGTGAGGGGCTCAATCCCAGGACACTGGGGTCATGACCTGAGCTGAAGGCTGACGCTTAACACTGAGCCACCCAGGTGCCCCTAAACGGGGGCATTTTAATGTATTCCATGTGTTTCCTTAATGTTAGAACCTGAGTTAGTGATGGCTAACCTTCATGGAGTGCTTGCCAGTTACTTTACAGACAGTACCTGTTATAGGCTAAATGTTTGTGCCCTCCCCCCAACCACCAACAAACCGTTTCATACGTTGAAGCCTAACCCCTTTGTGATGGTATCTGGAGGTGGAGCCAGTGGGGTCTTCATCCTGGGACTGGTGCCTTTGTAACAAGAGACCAGAGAACTTGCTCTTGCTCTCTCTCTACCATGTGAGGACACAACAGGAAGACAGGTGTCTGCAAACCAGGAAAGGGCACTCAACAGGAACCTAAGTGACTGGCACTTTGCTCTTAGACTTCCCAGGCTCCCAAACTGTGAGAAATAAATTTATTTTGCTTATGTTGCCCAGTCTCTAGTATTTTGTTATGGCAACCCAAGCTGACTAAGACAGTACTGTATGAGCTAATACTGAGGTACGGAGGCTTAACAACTTTCTCAAAGTCACATAGCCAGGATTTGGACCAGGCTGGTCTGACTCCCTGAGGGAATGATTGTGTCTCTGTGCTAACCTGTTTTCCTACCCTTTGCTGTCTAAAGGGGCACTGAAATATAAAGCAACAGCTTGTTGCAGAAATATCTGAGTAAACAAAGGTCATAAAGAGTGTCAGTTATAGCTGAAGGGTAAATTAAGGTATAAAAAATATAGCCAGTGATGCTATGAAAGGTAGCTCACAGGCAGAGCCAGAGACCTTGCATGGATTCATGGACAGGCATTGATGCTATCATTTTCCAAGCCACCCCCACCAATTCTGATCACTAGTTTTGGGAGATTGCTATAGGATAAAAGCTACTTCCAAGAAACTGTTGATTCTGAGACATGGACAAGAACCCTGGCTACCAAAATGTCTTGTCTGATCACCATCTGGTCGCAGAAGACTAGTGACCAAATCACAAACTTGAAATTTAGCTGCTCTGAATGCACATCTACCCCCCCCCACCCCTACCTGATTTTCTGTGGTTTTTGGAAAGCTATGATGTCTATCATAGGTTGCTTATTTTGCAAATAAGAAACGATACTAGGATCCTGCCTCAAGGGACGCCTGGGTGGCTCAGCAGTTGGGCGTCGGCCTTCGGCCCAGAGCATGATCCTGGAGACCCAGGATCGAGTCCCACATCGGGCTCCCTGCGTGGAGCCTGCTTCCTCTGCCTATGTCTCTGCCTGCTTCTCTCTCTCTGTGTCTCTCATAAATAAATAAATAAAAGATTAAAAAAAAAAGGATCCTGCCTCAAGGAAATAGCCAAGATGAGCTCATAGAAATGACTGTAATCTAGGTGCAGTTGCAGAGTTCTGTAGCCGCTACAGAACAACGGTCAGAAGTGCTCTCAGGTGCGAAGGGTCCAGCGTCAGGCTTGGTCTCTCACACTCTTGCTTTGCCACTTTCCAGCCTCATGACGTGGGGCAAGTTGTTTAATTGCACATGTGCCTCAACTTCCTTACATATAAATTGGGAGTGGGAAAACCTGCCCTCTGGCATTGTCACGAGGATTAAATGAGATAACTTGTATCTGGCACATACCAAAGCACAAATTAGCTTTGCAAAGGCTGTTTTGTTTTTTAACCAAAGACAAATCTTCCCAACTGGCACATGTTTCTATAGAAAGATATTAGAGTATGCTTTTAACATAAATATACAGCTGACTTTCATATAGTAATGGACTAGATAAGTCACCCGAAATCTTTTAGAATTTTTTGTTAGGTGAGCTCTATTAGTCTGCATTAAAGAAGCAAAAACCTTTCACTACAGACTGAGAAGGAAAAGAAAGAAAAAAAAAAACTGGCCAGTTTAAACAATGAGGGATTTTTTTTTTTTTTTTTTTTTTTTGGTCAGTATCTTAAAGAGGCTTTTCTTATACAAACAGGAGTATTTGCTGGTCAGTACCCAGATTTTTTTTCTTTTGATGTATATTAAAAAAATTAAAAGGAATATTCTTAGAAAGACATCTGTGCCTGGGGTGACTCACATTTGATCAATCCCTGTGAACCAAGCTTTTCAGGGGATGTGCAATTATTTGCTCAGTTAGGCTTAAACTTTTTATTTATCTAATCACCCCCCTGTAATGCTTTGATCTGAACTTCCAAGGCCTATTTTTCAACCACTTTAGCTACATATTTTAAGTCTTATGGTCTAATCAACCCCAGCCCATAAAACATGCAATGTCCTGTTTAATGCATCCTATTAGGAAATCAGCTGCCACATGGATTTTGAAATCTCCCACTTTGTGACTGGGTGAGCTGTTTGGAAGTGTCATTAATGTCATTATTCTGGGAGAGCAGGAGAGAACCGGCAGCCAACTGCACCCTCTGCATCCCGGCTGCTTCTCTCTGCTAACACTTGCCGAGTGACTCAGAGGTGAATCACGGATTTCTGCAGGTGTATGCTTGGGAGCCCTGGAAGCCTTCCACAGCCCAGCGGGGGCACATGTTTGCTTCATTAGTTCAGGAGGTTACTCAGTACTTCCAGCTAACTCAGTTTGACTGTACAATCATGTAAAAAATGTGTCCATATATTTGTGTGTGTATTTATATACCAAGGATACACTTAACTTAGAAATTGAAAAATAAAACTTGTTATTAATTAGAAAGTGTGTTAACTTTAAAGCTTTGGAAAGAGAAATGATTCCTATGTATGTCATTTTTTATTGCACAGTACACTTTTGGTAAGGATATTCCTATTTTTTCTGTCTCCCTGGTTGGGCTGCATTAGGGGACGAGGGCCCATCAAGAACTGGTAAATTAGCAGACTATAACTTCTTTCACAACCTCAAGGCTTATTTAGTTGAGTACCTTCAGACACTTTAGCCCGTCAGAAATCTTCTTTTTAAAAAAATAGTAATCAGTTTTTTTTCCTTTGGCAACAAAAATGTAAATATAAATGCAAAGACAAATTTCTTTACTTTGTTCATCTCTGAGCGAATCTCACTTTTATCTGGTAGCCGTGCCTAGTGAACATCACAACCAGCAGAAACAAGGTTGGAGAATATTGCAATACAACCACAATGCAAAAATTCACCAAACACCAATGGTCATTAATTAGATCTATGACATAATATAGTACACAATAGTTATACCTAACGTTCCAGTCCTTCCTATGTCCCAACACCACTTAAAATGCATTACATAGGGGTGCCTGGGTGGCTCAGTCAGTGAAACAATCGACTCTTAATTTTGGCTCAGGTCATGATCTCAGAGTCGTGAGATTGAGCCTCTTTTGGGCTCTGTGCTCAGCATGGAGAGTGCTTGAGATTGTCTCCCTCTGCCTCTCCCTGCTTGTGTACACCCTCTCTTAAATAAATAAATAAATAAATAAATAAATAAATAAAATCTTTAAAATGCTTTACATATACTAATTCTTTTAATTATAAGAGAAACTGTTACATTGGTACTATTACTGTCTCCATGTTAGAGAAACATGAGGCTGAGAGTGGTAAGGAACTTATCTAAGGTCGCACAAAGGATGAAGCCAGAATTAAAAAAAAAATAAAAACATGAAAAAAAAAAAAGAATATTTAAAGCTCTAAATCCACCCCCAGCCCCCCGCCCCTTGTTTGGTAGATGGATGCCATGTGTATTCACACCCAAACAGAAATCCAGGGTTTTATTCTCTGGAGAGCTCTCTGAACTGTAAGGTACCAGGCACATACCCCAGCCCTAACACTAACATTAACCATAACCTTAAACTGTAACCTCGCCCCCCAAATGCCTAAGCCCTGATGCTAATTCTAACCCTAATCTTAACCCTAACTCTCTGTCGAAGTCTCTCAACTGTAGTATACAAGGTACATACCTTCACCCTGGCCCTAATTCTACCCCTTACCCCTTCCCCAATCCAAAGCTGAACCCTAACTCTAGTTCTGAGGGAATGAATACAAAAGGAAGATGCGGTATATATATGTATAGTGGAATACTAGCCATCAAAAAATATGAAATCTTGGCATTTGCAATGAAATGGATGGAGGTAGAGTGTATTATGCTAAGTGAAATAAGTCAGAGAAACACAAATACCATATGATTTCACTCATATGTGGAATTTAAGAAACAAAGCAAATAAGCAAAGGGACAAAAAGAGAGAGAGAGGCAAACCATGAAACAGATTCTTACCTATAGAGAACAAAGTGATGGTTACCAGAGGGCAGGGGGTGGGGGATGGGGGAATAGGTGATGGGGATTAAGGAGGGCACTCATGGTGAGCACTGGGTGATGTATGGAAGTGTTGAATCACTATATTGTCACCTAAGCTAATATTACACTGTATGTTAACTGGAATATAAATAAAAACTTAAAAAATAAAAATAAAACTAGCCAGCTAACCCCAGAGCCTGCATTTCAGGACACTGACCTGTTATTATCTAATGACAGGTTTTTATTTTATTTATTTATTTTTGTATTTTTTTATTGGAGTTCAATTTGCCATCATGTAGTATAATACCCAGTGCTCATCCTGCCAAGTGCCCCCCTTAGTGCCCGTCACCCAGTCACCCCAACCCCTCCACCTCCCTTTCCACTACCCCTTGTTCGTTTCCCAGAGTTAGGTGTCTCTCATGTTCTGTCTCCCTCACTGATATTTCCCACTCATTTTCTCTCCTTTCCCCTTTATTCCCTTTCACTAATTTTTATATTCCCCAAATGAATGAGACCATATAATGTTTGTCCTTCTCCGATTGACTTACTTCACTCAGCATAATACCCTCCAGTTCCATCCACGTTGAAGCAAATGGTGGGTATTTGTCGTTTCTAATGGCTGAGTAATATTCCATTGTATACATAGACCACATCTTCTTTATCCATTCATCTTTCGATGGACACCGAGGCTCCTTCCACGGTTTGGCTATTGTGGCCATTGCTGATAGAAACATTGGGGTGCAGGTGTAATGACAGGTTTTTAAACAAATACAGCAGAATCTACATATCCAAATGGATCTTTCCCAGTCAAAAGTTGTCACCTATGTATACCCTGGGTCATTCCAACTGTTACCATGGCTCAACAAATCTAGATCTTGCTCTCTCTCGTTCTCTCTTTCTTTTTAAAAAGATTTAATTTAAAAAAATCCCCTCAGAATCTATGACTTGTTGTTCTAAATATTACTGGTAAAACCTGTACCCTTTGACATCAGTCTTGAGTTTTACAATCAAAAGAAACTCAGAAGCCAAGCTGGCAAAGAGAAGAGAAATCAAGTTTGGTAAGGAGGCTATTAAACTGTCTCTAAAGATAATTTTCAAAACATAGTTCTAAAATTACAAATATATTTTGTACAGTGGCAACATAATTAAAATAAACTTGCAAAGGTCATCTGAAGAACATTCCTTGGACAGACAGCATTGCATAGATGTGTCTGATACAGTATTCATTCTCTAAAAGAGACCACACTATTAGGCAGTGATTTGGTAGCAGCTACTTGGCCACCTGACCTGTTATAAGCCTTTAAGATTTCTTTCTGTATCCTAATTTCTCTCTATATATATATGTAGCTATATAATGTATATTTAATTTATGTATGTATATAGTCAAGTTGACAAAGAGACAACCACTTAAACGGATACATAAAGGGACAATGTATAAAGTTGCTCTCTTGCTCACTTAACTCCTGCTGATGCCCCATTGACCAAACCCCACCCGAATCTAGACAGCAAAGAATCTGTTAAACCATGGAGATCTCCTTTCTGGGGCACAGGACATGATGAGAGGTCCTAGAAGCACAGGGACCACTTTTACTCAGGGGGCTGCCCCCGAATATGTTAGCAACAATCCAAACTTCCTCTTTATTCTCAAGCCTGCTTTTCCTCTGAATCATACTTTTCTAGAAAAGAGGAACTGGAACATGGTAAAGATGTTTCATGTACAGATTATTTTCTGGTTACTACACTGGCTTTAGGGATGTGAAGAGAAGAAGAACCTGTGTTTTATTGAGTACCTGCTATGTGCCAGGTATTTAACTTATGTTAAGAAAAGAAGACTCATTATCGGAAGATGGTGTCACTTTACCTGTGTGGTCTTCCTCCCCCAAACCCATAACTATAGTCGAATTATGAGAAAAGCTTCAGACAGGTATATCTTGAGGGACAATTGAGAAAATATCTAAGTTATCTTCAAAATATGTTCAAAACTAAAAAAAAATTTTAAAAAATATGTTCAAAACTCTCAAGGTCTTCAAATACAAAGAAGCCTTGAGAAACTGTCCAGGTGTCCTGGAAGAGAAGGACAAGACTATAGAAATCCCAATAAAGGGCGGACTTTGGCTCATAATAGTGTATCTATACTCACTCGTTCATCGTGACAACTGTAACATACAATGTAAATGTTAATACTGAGGGAAACTGGGTGCAGAGGATATAAGAATTCTCTGTACTATCTTCCCAGTTTTTCTGTAACTCTAAAGCTATTCTAAAATAAAAGTTGTATTTAAAAAGAAAAAAAATGGGATCCCTGGGTGTCTCAGCGGTTTAGCACCTACTTTCAGCCCAGGGCCTGATCCTGGAGTCCTGGGATCGAGTCCTACGTTGGGCTCCCTGCATGGAGCATGCTTCTCCCTCTGCCTGTGTCTCTGCCTCTCTCTCTCTCTCTCTCTCTCTCTCTGTCTCTCATGAATAAATAAATAAAATCTTAAAAAAAAAAAAAAGAAAAGAAAAGAAAGCCAGCCTAGTGCTTTGCTTTACTTGTTGGTAAGAATGGGGTGAGGGAAGGAAAAACTCTATCTCTTGGCACTTCCTCATGGCCACTGCTCTGCACAGCCAGCATTGTAACAGTCGGTGGGTCTTTGCCCTAAGCAAATGCTTAAATATTTTCACCTTATGATGTGAAGTATTAGATTACCAAAGCCTGAAATTTCTGAGGCCATAGTACCTCAAAATTTAGTATGAAGTACACCAATAATATTTCTCTTAAAAACATTATCTCCTTCTCTAAAAAAAAAAAAAAAAAGGCAAAATAAAAATGGCATCTGCATGGTAAAAATAAAATAAAAGCCCTTAAGCAAGTATGATAGCAACGAAAAATTAACACATATCTGATTTTAATAATAGAAATAGTAAATTCTACTCCTGAAGATTTACACCAGAGAGTGTTCTCTGTCTTCTGCTGAAACCAACCACTTATCTCTTTAAAACATATATAGGACATACGTGTGTACATCAACATCAACTATTCCATGAATCACATATTATGAGGTGTGTGCACATAAGGCGTAAGAAAACCATCTTTTGGTGTGCAGGCCTCTGGCCCACCATCACAGCCCAGAGGTCCTGTGAAGGGGCCCTACATTTTATTTTACTTTGCATTGAGCCTTAGTCTCTCCCGGGACTGAGAAACATGTTTCTGGAAGGTCCAAGGCTGAAGGAGTGCCTGGCACCCATCAAGCTTTGCCTACACAGGGCAAAGTCCCTGACAGACCAAGATGCTCTGCAATGCCTGCCACTCCCTCCTAGGCCAGTCTGGTATCTCTGTCTTGTTCACACCTTCCCAAGCTGCCCATCTTGCTCTGTCTTATGGTACTGTGTGCCTGGGCCCTGTCTCACTTTGGACAGGGCCCTGTGGAGACCGGCAGGAAAGGTGGTGCAACACTGGGTGGTGGGAGAAGCATAAGGACTTTGCAGGCTGCAGAACTGGGTTTGGATCTGCCTCCACCTTTGACTGCTATGTATCCTTGGGTCAATCCCTTAATGTCTGTTTTCTCATCTCAGAAACAGGGATGTGAACCCAGAGATCATGCCTATATGGCGTCTGACACATGGTGAGAGTTCATCAGATGGCAGTTATTACTGGCAACTACAGACATGGCCTCTTGTGTGAGGCCATGAGGACTATCATTTTTCTTTCTAGAACCCTGACCACACATTTGCCCTAGAGTAATTAGTAGCACTTTTCAGTTAAATGTTTAGCATTTAATTTTTCCCAGGCCTTTTTCCTCTTACTAAACTGAATCTGAGGATTCTTTGAATCCCCTACAGTTTTCTAGAAGAGATTCACATGAGGTATGCTAGGGAATATTTGTTCAATAAATGAATCTATGAATCTTTTGAAGCCAATTCCAAGCACATGCACACGTGAATGCAAAAGTGTGTGTGTATGCACACATGTGCGCAAACAGACTTGCACCCACAGCATCTTTCTATATGCACACATATACGCAGCTCAACAAATATATCCTTATGAAAAGCAATACAGGCATATTTGTAACTCACTGAGCCAAGTCACAAGCTCTCTGGATTTCAAATGGTCCTTTGCACCAACTTAAATTAATTTTTAAAATGTGTGAGTGAATGGATGCTCTGAAATTGAATATTAAAGCATTCTACAAAAAAGTGCCAAAGAATAGCTACATATATCCATGAACAAATTTCCAACAATAAGTGGGCTTTTGAAGTTTTTAGGAGAACATTGTTTCTGATGCCTACTTCAAACATGAAAGCGAAGATGTGCCAAATTCTGAAGTACTCTTCTTATTTCCATTAATGGGAATTCAATTCTGTCAAGATAATGCTATTCTAATTGCTCACCAAAAATAATGGCCACATCATATTTATTATTAGTCCTTTTGAATTCTAAAGAATCCATTCTAAAACATTAGGTTCATGTTACATTTCCCAGCACAGACTTGATCAGCATTTTCCTTCTTCAGTTTGGGGCATTATCTCTGGGTGTGACAAAGATGTACATGTGAAGTATGTCTCCAATATACCTCCACATGCCCAGAAAGTTCACTGAAAGACATATAATGTGAAGAAGCAGGGATAGAACTATGTGGTTGATTTTTTGAATTAAATAATTGACATACAATATTGTATTAGTTTCAGGTGTACGACATAGCAACTCAATATTAATATACGTTAGGCTATGCTTGCCAGGATTAGTCTGGTTACCAACTGTCACCACACAAAGGTTTTATGATATTGTTGACTATATTCCCTATGCTGTAAATTATATCCCCCTGTCTTATTTATTCTGTAACTGGAAGATCTGTACCTGTTGATCCCCTTCACCTACTTCATTCATCTCCTCCCTCTTTGGAAACCATGAGTTTGTTCTCTGTATCTATGAGTCTGCTTCTGTTTTGTTTTGTTCATTTGTTTGGTGTTTTTTTTTTTTTTTCAGATTCCACATAGAAATAAAATCATACAGTATTTGTCTTTCTTGGCCTGACTTTACTTCACTTAGCATGATGCCCTCTAGGTTCATCTACATTGCAAGTAGCAAGATTTCATTCTTTTTTAATGGCAGGGTAATATTTCATTGTGTATACATATACCACATCTTTTTTATCTTTATCCATTCATCTATTGATGGACATTTTGGTCACTTCTGTATCTTGGCTATTGTAAATAATGCTGCAATAATTAATATATTATTTCAAGCTAGTGTTTTAGTTTTCTTTGGGTGAATATCTAGAAGTACAATTGCTGGATCAAATGGTAGCTGTATTTTTTATTTTAATACTGTTTTTCATAATTTTAATACTGTTAATACGCCAATTTACTTTCTTACCAACAGTGCACGAGGGTTCCCTTTTCCCCGTATATTCACCAACATTTGTTATTTCTTGTCTTTTTGATACTAGCCATTCTGACAGGTATGAGGTGATATCTTGTTGTGTGTGTGTATGTTTTTAAAGATTTTATTTATTTATTTGTGAGAGAGAACATAAGTGGGAAGAGGGGCAGAGGGAGAAGCAGACTCCCCACTGAGCAGGGAGCCCTATTCGGAGCTCCATTTTAGGACCCTGGGATCATGACCTGAGCTGGAGGCAGGCTCTTAATCACCTGAGCCACCCAAGCACCCCCTTATTGTGGTTTTGATTTGCATTTCCCTGATAGTAAGTGATGCTGAGCATCTTTTCGTGTCATCTGTATATCTTTGGAAAATGTCTATTCGGATCCTCTGTTCATTTTTTATTAAGATTTTTTTTTTTTTACTACTGAGTTATATGAATTCTTTATATATTTTGGATGTTAACCTCTTATTGGATATACCATTTGTCAACATCTTCTCCCATTCAATAGGTAGCCTTGTCGTTTTGTTGATGGTTTCTTTCTCTGTGAAGAAGCTTTTTAATTTGATGTAGTCCCAATTGTTTATTTTTACTTTTGTTGTCCTTGCCTGAGGAGAAAGATCCAATAGATATATATATATAAAGGATATATATATATATATCCTTTAGACATATGTCAAATAACTTATTGCCTATGTTTTCTTCTAAGAGTTTTAAAGTTTCAGGTCTTAATTTAAGTCTTTAATCCCCTTTGAGTTTATTTTTGTATATGATGTGACAAAGTGGTCCAGTTTTATCTTTTGCATGTAGCTGTCCAGTTTTCCCAATACCATTTATTAAAGAGAATTTTCCCCATTGTATATTCTTGCCTCCTTTCTTAAAATTTAATTTGACCAGGGATACCTGGGTGGCTCAGTGGTTTGGCGCCTGCCTTTGGCCCAGGGCGTGATCCTGGAGTCCCGAGATTGAGTCCTGCATCGGGCTCTCTGCATGGAGCCTGCTTCTCCCTCCTCCTGTGTCTCTGCCTCTCTCTCTTTCCCTCTCTCTGCATGTCTATCATAATAAATAAATAAATAAATAAATAAATAAATAAATAAATAGAATCTTAAAAGATTAATTTGACCATGTAAGTGTCTGGGCTTATTTCTAGACTCTGTCCTGTCCCATTGATCTATGTCTGTTTTTGCCTCAGTATCATATTGTTTTGAATGCTACAGTTTTGTCATTTAGTTTGAAATCCAAAAGCATGACACCTTCAGCTTTGTTCTTTCCCAAGATTATTTTTGGATATTGGTGGGGGGGGGTGTCCATATACATTTTAGGATTATTTGTTCTAGTTTTGTGAAAAATGTCCTTGGTATTTGGTATTATGTCAGGTAATATGTCCTGAATCTTCATATTACTTTGGGTAGTGTGGACATTTTAACAATATTGATTTATCCAATCCGTGAGCATAGTTTTAAAGAAAACAAGGTAAACACTATTGACTCTGCAACCTAAACCTGGCTTCATCACTTATGAGTTGTGTGGCCTTGGGAAATTTATTAACTTCTCCATTTTATTCCCTCAGTGGCAAAATATGGGGAAAAACACCCATATTCCATGGGATCATTAAGCACTTTAATTGAAATAATAAATAGAAAGCGCTACATAGTTGGAACAATTGGAACATAAGAACTTTGGGTTACAAAAATGGATAACTAAAGACCAAAAAATAGTTTATAAGAACGTGTCTTTCCTTCTTCGGAGAAGCTAGAGTTTCCTATCATAGGCGCTGTGTGCAAGGCTAATAGCTGCAGTGACCATTAACCTCCATAATCTCCCTGTACTCTGAGTCACCAAAAGATGAAAGGTCTGATTGTGCTACATGTGACCATTTATCGATAGAAAGACACATGGTCTGCTCCGGAAGACACATGATCTTCCCTCCACCATCAAAAAAAAAAAAAAAAAAGGTATTTGCCAGACTTCCACAAGCTGGGATTCCCACCTCACTGATGTCTTTGTATGGATTAAAGACACAACTATACCCTTACTATCTCAATAATTCTCACAGTACTCTGTCAATTTTCTGGGTTTATCCAGTGCTTAGCACTATATCTGGCACAGGACAGATATTCACTAAAGTGAAAGAACCTGATGGAACAAGGAAGTGAAAGAATGAATGGATGAACTCTCTGTCCTGGTTTTCTCTTTGTGTCATTCTCTATATTTAGTACTCCACCTACCCTTCCTGCTTCATTCAGATCATCAGCCCTGGCATTTACTTACCCCTTGGCAATACTCATCGCCTTGAGGAAGCCTTCCATGATCTATCATATCTACGTTCACTGCTTGATCCTTCTTTGTAGCTCAGAGAATGGCATTTGGATAATGCTTTTGTACTTGAGCTATCCCATGTTTTTATTCACTATCTCCCCATCAAACCATTTTAGGATAGGAATTGTCTTCAACATCTCGAAAAATATGTGTGTGTGTAGGTTAGTGAATTTTTAGTATATTTAGGTAAAGGCCTAAAATACCATGAATTCTTTATACAAAGTCAAACTAGACAATGGTCTTGCCCTCAGAATGCTCACTTGTCAGGGAAGGTGAGACTTATGACAGTAAAGTAGAAAGTGAAGAGCTCTGAAAGCCAGATATAGATGAAGGTGGCAGAAAGGGAAGGGTCAGGAGCATCTCCCAGATGTCACAGTCAGGGTGCTGCTGCACGAGGCACCACTGACGTTGGGCCAGCAAATAGGGAAGAAAGGCACTTTTGGCAGAAGAGAAAATGTGTGCACAGGTACGGAGTAGGCGTGTGCCAAATATTGAGATGACACTTTACAATTTTCTTTTTTTTTTTTTTTTACACTTTACAATTTTCAAAGAGCCTTTCCTCTTATGGGTTCTGCACCACAGTCAGGTGAGGAGGACAAGGCAGCAGTCATGTGGCTGCTTCCACAGGGGTACAGAGGTACGGGACTCGCCTTGACTAGAGATTGGACTAGGACATGATGTGATCATCAGTAGGACTGGAGTCTGACTCTAGGTCCAAAGGTAAAACTTCCTCTTTGGAAAAAACAATGACACCTGTGGAGATCAGTCTGTTCTTGCTCATTGGTGACCAATGGCTCGGAAGGGTGCAAATAATGTATCTCTTGCTTCTTGGAGGGCAACTGTTCGAGAGGCCTATGAGTTCCTGGAAGGATTTGAGGACACTGGGTATTAATGGTGAATGTAGATCACAAACATTCATTTAGGTCAACTCTGAACAACAGAGGACCATGTGAGGCAGATGACACCACCAGGGAGGGAAAGCCTCCTGATAATTATGAGGAATAGCACTAGTGAGCCCTCACTCTGAGCTGGGCCTGGTGCTCTGTCCTACATGGAAGATTTCATATGATTCTTACAACAAACCTATGAAGTTCTCATCCCACCTTTAGAAACCAGAGAACTGAGGCTTAGAAAAGTGAGGAAATGCCTAAGTACTCAGCTGATAAGAGGTGGAGTCAGGATTCAGATACAACAGAACTGACTTCTGGGGGTTCATAACTGTGTGCCATGGAACTCTTGGGCCATCTGGAGAAGCCCATGGACCTTTCCCCAGAATAATGCCTTTAAGTGCATATAATAAAATATGTAGGTTTCAAAGACCACCAGTTGTATTCAAAATTTACTAAAATATTCTACTATATAGAAATTTGTCAGTAGATTAAATGATAAGAGCTGTAGCAGGTCATGATTGAATGTAAATAGCATTTTGAGATAAGAACAACTGTTAATGGGGTATAAAAATATCTGATTTTACCTGATCTCACAAAGTCATAAGTACCACTAATACCACTGTTTTGTTCCATTCAAAATGAAAGAAAATGCTACATTTCAGTTAAAAGTTAGTGAAAATTAAAATATGTTATTTCCATTTAAGTTTTTTTTTTTGAAAAGATATTATTTATTTATTCATGAGAGACACAGAGAGAGGCAGAGACACAGGCAGAAGGAGAAGCAGGCCCCATGCAGGGAGCCTGATGTGGGACTCGATCCCAGATCTCCAGGATCAGGCCCTGATCTGAAGGCAGCACTCAACCACTGAGTCACCCAGGCTGCTCATCCATCTAAGTTTCTAAGTGTCCTGAATTCTCTTTGGTAAACCTCAGTAAAGAACTCCTGGGCCAGGCTACACTGTCTTGTGCCCCAGATCTTGACTAGCAGGGTCTTGGAAGCTCCAGCACTGCCTTGATTGACACGTGAGGGCTTTAAAACACCTCCTGTGAAGGTGTGATGCCTACAGCATAGCAGGACCACTCTTCAGAGGAGGGCAGGGAAATGCACAGAGAGGGCTGATAGGGCCCAACCTGATGGAAGGGCTGGAAATGTAAACACAGGACCGTGTTGAGGGGCAGAAGGAAAAGGGGCTCCCGGTGATAACTTGATGGGTGGCCCATGGTTAGGAAGAGGTGGGTAATGGGCTCCACCAGAACCCTGCACACCACCAGTATCTGGCGTCCAGAGAAGAGAGGGCTGAGAGGAGAGGAAGAAGAGGGCAAGGGAGAAATAAGTGTCAGGAATACCCTCCTTTTCCTCCACAGGGCATATGGAACAATATCAAGTTGGCCAAATCTTGTTGTCCTCACTTCACAGTTCTATGGCCTGTAGGGAAATCATATCCCCTCACAGAGGCTATCCCCTCACAGAGGCCCCATTGCCTTATCTCTATAGAAGGCACTGAAACATTAAACCCTCAGGTCATTTGAAGGGTTGACTCACTGACTGATGGGCACTGGGCAGAGTTCTTGGCCCATGGTTGCTGCTTGATAAAATCAGGGTGAACTACATGAGATTGCTGTTTTTGTAGATCAAAAAATGATTGACTATGGGTAGTTTCATATGGTTCCAATCATAGTCCCTGGTAAACAGGGGGGCTGATGTGAGCATACCCAGCTCCCTTTGGTGGATTCAGATTGAATATGGGTTTAAGGGAATCCAATTACTAGTACTCCTACTCCATCTCCTTTGGAGAGGGATGTTATTGAGAACTTCCATCCCCACCTTCATGCCACAATCCAGAGTAAATTCTGTAAAGGGATACTTATGGCAGCATTCTCCTTGGTATTCTAGGAAGTGATAAATCATGAATCACGATGGCATAAGAGGACTCCTGTGCTCTGTCAGTGGATGAAGAGGCAAACAGAGGAGGAAAAAAGGAGGACTTTACATTCTTTACATTCCTTACACTAGACTTTTATTTTTTTGGTGTGACATTTGAAAAGTCCAGAGTTGTGAGTTGAAAAATCCAGTGGCCTGGACTTGGGCTCTAACCTATGCTCCATATTTCCCACTTAATTGCTTGTATGACTTGCACCCATCACAGCCACCTTGAACCTCAATCTTCTCATCTGTAAGAAGGGAATATTAGATCAGACCATCTCCAAGTTCCCGTCATACAAGGGTAGCCTTGACAATGGAGGCTTTGATTTGTTCCTCAGCTCTGTACTAGGAAGCTATAAGTTCATTTGGTATCTATTTAGCCATCAGCTCAGCAGTATAACAATAATTCAACCCATAAAATGGAACTTAGGGAACTCCGGTTTAGAGGTACATCTGCAGACCTGCATGGATGTCTGGAGAGCCCTGTGCCTATGGAGGGTCCTTGCCATGAAGAGACCCAATCGAAGCATCCAGGGTCAGTGAGGCAACACAGAGGAGTAACTACTGAGGTTTGTTTTGAAGTATAGTTTTTCTAAAAGCTCATTTCATATTAAATTATAAGAACCTCATGGAAAAGTGATTACTAGTTCTTTCTGCAGTAATAAAACAGCCCTTGGGGCAAAGAAGCACTAAGGCTTAATACATCTAAAAATATCTTATTTTTCTGCAGCTTGATTGAAACTGATGTAGGTGTGCTTGGCATTTGACTTGGGGAGGTCGTGCCTTTTTTTCTTCTTTTAATAATACTGTTTGGCAGCTTTTTGCTCTATCTTACCACAGATCTTTGCCAAAACTTGAATTTACTTCCGTCAGATTAACTGTCTCCAAAAACAAACTGGCATTTCTTCTAAGGGCTCCGATTAAAAGGATAAGCTTGAGTGACACTCCCTTAAATGGCTGGATGTTCTCACAGGGCTAGGAAATCAGAACTGGAAAAATAGGAGGGCTGATTTAGTCCCAGGGTAGCAAAGGCCTCTGGATGGTGAGAGGGGCTGCTGTTCAGAAACAATGGGTGAATTATGATTTTGAATGCACACCTCTCAAAAAAACTGTGACAAGGAATCCTTTCAAATCTCTCCATCACTGCTCTACTCTAGGTTTCAAACTTTCAGCATTTTATTTGATTTAAATATCACCTTCAATAATTTTACTGACCAAACTCCGTTGGCTTCTTTAAACCACCAACGAAATAGAAGTTTCCTCTAGTTGCACAGCTGAATGCATATGGAATTTGAATGAGTCAACGATGTATGAGCCAAAGAACTTTTTTCAACACTTCAGTCAACGGAGAGGAGAGACCAGGAAAAAGGAAAACAAGAAAAGATGAAGGAAACTTTCTCCAGTTTTTCCCTCACTCCTATCTATAATTTGGTCCCTCAAGAATAAGAGTAAGAGTCAAATAATTTTCCAAGCAGGTATTTTTCTACTTTTTGTTTGTGTTGTTTAAGTTCTTTTTAAATGTACATATGTTGAGGAAAAAATAGGGAGTGGCAAGGGAAGAAACCAGATTACTGATTTTCTTTACAAGTTACAAATGTGAATACTTAGTAAATACAAAATTCAAGGGAGCCAGCACTTCAAGAATTGAGTTGAAATGTGGCTCCTGAACATTCTCTGACCTCCCTCCCCCCTTTCACAAGAATCTGTGTTCTCAAAGTAATGGTCTATTGAATGAAAAGGTCCTATGAGAAAGCTGTGGAAAACCTTATGTCAAATGTGAATACTTTGCTAACTTCTCTAATACTGTATTGATGTCAATGATCCAAAAATGTAAGACAAAATAACTTTTATTTTTTCCCTAACTTTCATTACTCAGCCCAAGAAAAAATAAGATCAGTAAATACTGCTTTTAATTCATTCTGAGAAAAAAGACATTTTGCTCAGATTGCTATATATACTTAAACTGTTTCATTGCCAAAATCTAAATTTCTCTGTTAGAACCTTTTTGGCTTGTCTAAGTAATGTATGTTATATTTATATTTTATTTTCTCTATCACTTTAGATCCTGAAAATGAGATTGCTATCATTAACCTAGATAAATTTTGCTGAGCAGAAGTCAGAAATGGATGGTCACCAACCTCAAAGTCATTAAGTTACTAAGACTTCTTCCATTTTTCATATGAGGACAAAAAGCAGGGTTGGTCCATGGATCACTAGGTAACTCCTCAGGTGCCCTTGGTTGTGATATAAATATCCCATTAAGAATGAGGTTGTTTAAAAAAAAAAAAAAAGAATGAGGTTGTCTGTAAAGACCTTGTATACACTGAAATGAATTAAAAATATATCTCCATAAGACAGTTATCTTGATAAGAGCCATTTAGTACGTTAGTTTGACAACCACTGGTGACAAGCGCTTTTCCTGGGACTTCATATGTATTTTTATATCTGATTCTTGAAACAAGTGGTTGCCAAACTTATTTGATCATATATCCCCCCAAGTATCGTAATTTGGAAAATACACCCTTAAAATATGCATATTGCCTTTTTATTACATACATTTACTGTATTACTACCATATTGTACACATATGAAATATGCACAAAAATAGAAATTTTAAAAGACTGAGATGAATATGAAACAAATTATTTTAAATAATTAGTTTATTTCTTAAAGGCACAATTTTATTTTGCTCTCAATAAAAATTACTATATTTATATACAAAGTTGTAATGCATAACATGTATATACACATATATAATGAAAGTGCATCATTTTTTTTCTCTTGCACCTGTGGATGAGCATACTTGATATTGGAGGCCATTTCTCAAGTAGTTTACATTATAAAATACATATTATTTATTTTACTGATGAGAAAAATTAAGTTGCTGAAGGTTACAAGTCAGTGACTCTTTTCTTGTAGCCTGTGTTTTCCCAAAAGTACTGACAAAAAAAAAAAAAAAGAACAAAAACACAGTCAAGTAGTTTAGTCACCATTTTTGTTTACTTTTTAATTCCATTCTTTAAGTCTCTTGTTTTAGGGATGCTTGGGTGGCTCAGTGGTTGAGGGTCTGCCTTTGGCTTAGGGCATGATCCCAAAGTCCCAAGATCAAGTCCCACCTCAGGCTCCCTACCAGGAGCCTGCTTCTCCCTCTGCCTATGTCTCTGCCTCTCTCTCTGTGTATCTCATGAATAAATAAATAAATTAATTAATTAATAAAATCATTCAAAAATAAGTCTCTTGTTTCAGGGGGGAGTATATTTTCACTTGATGGGATATGGGAAAAAAGCTTATAAACTAGTTACTAATAATGATCAATTAAAACTCAGTAGGGCCTGAACAAGAAATAGTCAATAGTATCCTGGTGTTAAAATAATCAAGTTTCCAGGGTGCCTGGCTCAGTCAGTGGAGAATGTGACTCTTGATCTTAGGGTCATGAGTTGGAGCCCCATGTTGGGTATAAGGAATACTTAAAAATAAAATCTTAAAAAAATCAATATTTCATTATTCTTATTGTCTGGTTATTCTGACTATTCCTCCTTTCCCCTTTTTTCCTTCCTGTTCATCAATTATTTTATATTCAAACCAACCTTCTTATCAGTATACCTACCAACTAGGGGTCAGCCTTCTTTATCAGCACAGCCTCAGAATTTTCATGTTTATGTGTAAAATAATTTTAGAGAAATGGAGGAATGATTTTAACCATTATTTGAAAATATGACTCAAACTCACACTCTTCATTTTACATGAAGTTTTTTATATTATGAAAATAACTTACACTTGGTAGATACAAAATTTAGAGAATATGGAAAAAGAAAAACTACTCATAATTCAGTCATGCAAAATAATGGTTACTATTTTAGTGTATTAACCTTTTAATATTTTTTCCTATTTTTCTTTTACATAGTTGTAATCATATTGGATATGCAATTCTGTACCCTGGGTTTTTTTTGCCTTAACATAAATATGATAAATATTATCCATGCTTATAAATTCTTATAAATAAGTATAAGTTTCTGTGGAGGCATAATAACCTATCAGGTGGGTGGCAGCCTACTTTTACATGTTTAACAATCCTTGAGGTAGAAAAGATAAATACATGATGTAGGCAAGTATAGTCAGCTCATGGTTCCAACTCTAATGGGAAATATAAATAGAGTAAATAATTGAAAATCAATTGTGTTTCCCTTTTTTTTTGGTGACTAATTTTTCTAAGACCAGATGAAAGATATGTTGTGTTTCTCAAACATTTATCTTCTTATATGAAAGGGAAAGTGATTCAAGAATACAGTAACTGGCAGAAGAAAACCAATTTTTAAAAAAATTACAGATCATAGGTAAATAGTATTTTATGTTATATCAAGTATTATGTAAAAGGATTAATGAAAGTTAATTATGTGTACAATATTTTATTTAAGGTGCAGTTTCTCATCACTCCTAATAATATTAGTGTTGATTACCAACATGAAAAGTTGGCCACTATTTTATAAATATATTTCTGCACCAATGAAGATGATCTTTAAAAAAAGAAAGCTGGGGCACCTAGATGGCTCAAGAGTGTGACACTTGATTTCAGCTCAGGTCATGATCTCAGAGTCCTGAGATTGAGCCTTAAATTGGACTCCACACTCAGTGCGTGTCTGCTTGAGATTCCCTCCCTCGCTCCTCCCCTGACTTGCACATGCTCCCTCTGAATGAATGAATAAATAAATAAATAAATAGAATCTTAAAGAAAAAAAGAAAAGGTTAACTTTTACATGACAATTTTCACTTTTAAAAATAATAAATACTATATGTAATGAAAAAGAAACAGAAAACATTCATGAAGTTATTCTTGAATATAAGCTGTTATATAAGAATATTGACCATGAAGAAAATGACATGATGATCAGCTATGGAAAGAGTATTGCTAATATCATTCCTGTTTTCTCCTATGTACCACTTTCAGTAAAGGTACATGCTTTATGGTAAGGTTATAATTATTTCAAACCAAATAATGAACAAAATTTATGAGATGTTTTTTATGTGTATGTGTGTGTGTGTGTGTGTGTGTGTATGTATAGATGCATATATGTTATCTATTTTCTATGTTTAACACAAAGGCTTATTTTATGAAACTCATTTTATGAATTAATTTGATTACCTCTATATATGATAATAAAAATGACAAAAACTTCTCAAATTCAATCAACTAGATATATAGCTCAATTTAGACAAAAATGTTTTGATAATTTCACTACATTTATTTTAACTTTCCAGAAAAATGGTTTCAAATGGTTCTGGCTTTTAAATAAAATGAGTTCCTCTGCCTTTCAACAACAGAATGTATTAAGATCTAAGATTCCATGTGCCTGCAAAGTGCTTAAGCTGTTCCAGGCTATCTGTACAGGCCACTTCAAACATATGATAGAAGCAAAAAATTTGATCAACCAGGTGTAATTTGATGATTTCTTTTTCGCTTTCCCTTTACTCCTTCCCTTTCACCTTTCCTTCCTCCCTTCCTTCCTCCCTTCCCCTTGTTTTTAACTGAGTTTATGGTATTTCTTGACTCTTACATGGTCCTGTAGTCCAACTATAGACGCACTAAATTGTTCATACTTTTGTCTTCTGGAAATTCCTGTAAATATATTTAACAGAGATTTTAAGACAAGCTTTTTGAACATTTCTCACTAAATTAGTAATAAAGCAATCACTTCCTAATCAAAATAGCTTTTGAATCCCAGAAACAATAGTGTTCTTCCTCCAGAATTAAAGAGAGGATCAGTGCTCACGTGCTTTGGTATCTGACAAACAATTGTAACCTTGGATTAACCTCACTGAGCCTCAGTGGCCTCATCTATAGAATCAGAATGCTGATAATACCTGCACTGGAGGTTGATGTGCAGATGAAATAAAAGGACATTTGTATAGCCCTTGGCAGAGTGCCTGGCATATAGCAAGTGCTCAATAAACAGTAGCTGTCATTTATTTAATGTATCATTTTCTTGTGTGTACAGTACAAATTGTGCTGAACTCATGCCACATAGAGTGATTGCCTAAATGCTCAATTATATTGCTCTTGGTAACCAAAAGACTATTATAGAACTCAGGGTAAATACATTTAATTATCAGATGGCACATTTGTTGGTATTAGTCATTATATATAAATTGTAGAAATAGGAAGACAAGCAATTATGTCTAGAAAATACTAGAGCTGACAACAAAGACTTATTTTATGGAACATATTTTATTTGTTGAATGTGGTCAGAAGCTAAACAAGAATCAAAGATCTGATAAAAGATAATGAAAATTAAAGTGAGCTGGGAAAAAGAAATCCACACAAACACTCACAAAACACTTCACCTAATATTGTAAGCCCTGGCATGATAGCATTTGAAGTTTTCAATGTGCTTTGAGGCCATTTTACTGATCTAACAGAATTTGACTTACACCCTTAAAAAAAAAATAGCATAACACCTGTTGTATTCAACCACTTTTGAATATCAGTTAAAGGGGCCACATGCAAAACAGAGAGCAGTTATTAGAACAGTTATATACTAAAACTTAAAGTTATAGTAAGAAAAGCTACCCCAGCCTAACAGATTGGAAAAAGAAAAACTGGGGCATTTCACCTAGGCCCATTTATCTTTCTCCCTGACTATAAAAAAATAAAACAAACAAAACAACCACCACTACCAGTACAATCACCACCACCAACAGTACACCCCCAATTTGTTATCCTATAAATCGCTGAATTTATTTGGTGACTACTGAGTGACAAGGAATCCACCAACATAATTCACCAAAATATGAGCCAAGGAAGATTGGAAAGCAAATTGAAAATCTAGATTAGACTGATTGTAGTTTCTTTAGGGCCATCCAAAAACGTAAACTTCATGTTATTAAAAAAGAAAATCTATTAGTCTGCTTTTCATAAGGAGAAACTATTCCCTCAACCTCCATAATTTTTTCACCTTTTGTTTTATGGCAGAGCTTCATATTTTAATATAGTAAATAAGGATGTGATTGGGAGTGAGGGAAGGTCAAGGCACACAGCTCTCTCTTTCTTTCCCTAAAGATCTTCTGGGGTTTCCAATCAATTCAGTCAAGGGCAAAATGAATTAATTAGTTGAAAGTGATATTTCAAATAAAACAATTAGCACTTTAATCCAATATTGTAGGGGGTGGGGACTTCACCAAGTCTCCTGCCTTTTATTGAAATGAATTCAATTTCAAAGTTAATTTTAAAAATTAAAAGCACAATCTTGCACCTCAACAGAAATATTTAACTGTTTGTAGTGTGTACACTTTTAACCTACCTCTGCTGAATGAGAGTTTAAGTAGATTTCCTTGGTTGCTTTATTTAGGGAAGAAAAGATATAAACAAACAAATAAGGTGGGGAGAGGTGTGACCTATCCTGCTGCAGTCCTCAGAACCATTCTAAAAACCTTCCTTGGCATTCCATAAAAAGCAGAAATTATAGATTAGATCTACATACATAATCAAAATGAGATGTAAGAGAAAGATAAATACAATATGATTTCACTTGTATATGGAATCTAAAAAAACCAGAATAATCAAACAAACAATAATAATAACAACAACTAAAAAGAGAAACAGACTCATAAATATAGAGATCAAACTGGTGGATCAAAGGCAAGGGTGGGGGTGGAGATGGATTATTAAGGTGGGTGGAAGAGAAGGGGGTTAAGAGGCACAACTTCCAGTTATAAAAGAAATAAGTCATTGGGATTGAAAGCACAGCATAGGGAATGTAGTCAATAATACTGTAATATACTTATTGTGGTGAGCATTTTGCAATGTGTATAATTACTAAATCACTACATTGTGCATTTGAAACTAATTTAATATTATTTGTCGATTATCCTTCAATTAAAAATAAAAAATAAAAACAATTAACAAAAAATTACTAGTCATCTTTCTTATTCCATATCGAACATAAACATTCTACCTTTATGTTACAATTTTATGAAATTTTATATACAATATACATTCCATTAAGTTGAATCAAAAAGCGTGAATAATAATGTAGTTATTTATGCAGTAATGTTGAAGTTGTGAGAATTTTATTCCCTAATCTGTAAAAAAGTAAATACAAAAGTAGCCCAAAAAGATGTTTGCTTTTTTTAAAGAGGAGAAATAAAACGGATTTTTAAAATAGCATTTCTGAGACAAAAATTACCGCATCTTTGATATCTGGGAAAGCTAGGTACAACTCAAATTTTAATATATGTGGTAAATTTAGCAAAGCCCATAAAGAGTGGTAAGAGTAATTTAATGGAGGCATAACGGGGCCCCTGGGTACTGGGTGGCTCAGTTGATTTAGCCTCTAACTCTTGATTTTGGCTCAAATCATGTGAGATTGAGCCCCACATGGGGCTCTACACTGGGTGTGGAGCCGCCTTAAGATTCTCTCTCTTCCTCTCCCTCGGCCCCTCCCCACACCTGGCACACATGTATGCCTGTACCCACACCCACCCACCCGCGCACACCCACACAATACTCTGTCTCTGTCTCTCAAAAATTAATTAACTAATTAATTAAGGAGGCATAGCACTGAGGATTGTTGTTCTGCCCAAGAAAATGAATGCTGTGAACATAAACCAATCTGCACAGTGAGTACCAACTACAGGTAACAAACTACAAGTTAAAACTGAGCTTTCCGAGGCTAAACAGACAGAACTGCAGGGAGGCTGATTCATGTCAATAGGAGGGAGCAGATAGGTTCTAGTTTAAATCCAATTGGTACCTATATCTTAGCCGCTGTCAACCATGCTTTCACTTGAAAATACCAAAAATCTGTCCCACATGAACTTTAGCAATGCCCCTACCCACCACCACTGCTGCTACCATACACACATGCACACACACATACACACACACACAATACCTAAGAAATGAGTAAAGAGCAAATAACTTCTTAGTGAATGGAAACTTTCTTACCTCAGAGCCATGTCTAACACTGCTGGCCCTACACATTTCCTGATAAACAATTTTGATAAGAATATTTTCAGCCACATCACTAATTGGTCTACTCTTACCCTTTGCTTTAATTTAAAGCCAAAGGGGGTAAAGTGATTTCAAAAGCACCTGAAATCTGACATGTGTGAGCAGAACTAAAAGTATTTTTTTCAAAATTGGATTAATTAGAATTATCAGAAAAACAAAGGGAACAAAGCCACCAGTAAGTAGTGCATTAATCATATTGCTAGTAATTAGTGCCACAATAGAAATACAAGACAAAGCAAAGAAGTTGGAAATAGTTCTGAAACTAGTCATATTTTGTAGGTATCACTAGCTAAGAAATAGACATACTTGGACATGCAGAAAGGACAAGAATAAAATAGAATCTCAAAAATCATGTAAAGTTGAATGAATAGACTGCATAAATCCTGAGTCCCAGAGAAATAGAGAAATTGATATATTTGTAGTGTCTAATACATGGAATTAAAAAAATAGGAAAGAAGGGGACAGGAGGAGATTGGGAAAGAATTGGAGGAACAGACTGTATTTCCATTTTTAAAAGAGAGCTTATGCTATTGTAACAAAGCTAATGCTAGGTCTAGCCAAACCTCAAATATGCAGGATTATTTTGAAACACAGAAATAGTGAGATTCCTTTTCACTTTAAATATATGATTAAATGACATGGGGGAATGCAAAACCTTCTTCTGAGTGCTGAAATATTAAATTAATTACAACTTTTAAAGAATGAAGCAAATCATAGGGTTGATGTCTTGCCCTTTGATTTTTCTATATCAGAGTTTATTCCAAGAATCTATTATTAAAAAGTTTCATTGAAAATACTGATTTGTGTTGATTCATTTTACAAATGAAAATTGAGCCCAGTAATGTCTGGAAGAATATGGGTGAAAGGAAGAGTAAAATTTTTCCTCTGGTTCTGAAAAGCCCATATCAAGTCATTCACTTTTCTGTGCTCCAATTTTCCTTACCCAGAAAAAAAAAAAAAATTGGCAAGACAGTTATCTGATCCAAATGTTACCCCCATGAAGACGACCTTCTAGGGGGCATATGGGACAAAAGACTTTGTTTCGCCTATAAAACAAAAACAAAACAAAAAAACAAAAACAAAAACAAAACAGAGTTGTGCACCTGAAAGTGGTGACATGGTGACAGGTGCTGACTAGAGTTGATTTTCATCTCAAGGCCTGCAGAGCCATTGAGATAGGAAAGAAGGTGCCTCAGAGAAACTAAAAGGAAGAGAGACATTTACCGGGCAGCTTCCTCTCATACTTCTTCTGGACCTTCTCTAAATACACTTCTCAGTCTCTGAGCTTTTCTTTTCAAGACTCTCATCCTTCCCTCTCACTGTGTCTCCCTTCCCTATTGAATTAGTTCCTTCCATTTCTTACTTACTCTTCTAATGTCTTTCTCCTCACAAATCTTTTCTACTTTCATCTTTTATGTTAATGCCTTCAGCAAGTGAGTCTGGAAATCGGTCGCCAGCCAACTTCTTTCTGTCACTTCGCGATCAAGTTAGTTTTCAGGGACAGCTGGGTGGCTCATTTGATTATGGTTTAAGCATCTGACTCTAGATTTTGACTCAGGTCATGATCTCAGGGCCTTAAAATCCACATCAGGCTCTGCACTCAGCAGGGAATCCACTTCTCTCTTTTTGCTTCTCCCTTTGCCGCTCCCCCTACTCTCTCTCTCTCTCTCAAATAAATAAATAAATCTTTCTAAAAAGTTAGTTTTCAATACTTAAATCTCCCTATTTATATGAAGAGGATAGCAGCACTTACTATCTTTTTAAAAAAAAAAAGATTTTATTTATTTATTCATTAGAAACACACAGAGAGAGACAGAGACTTAGAGAGACAAACAGGTTCATGGCAGGGAGGCTTATGTGGGATTTTGATCCCCAGATCTGGGATCACACCCTGAGCTGAAGGCAGACGCTCAACCACTGAACTACCCAGGCGTCCCCAGCACTTATTATCTTAAGTGGCCTCAACTGTGCAGATAAAAGAAAATATATTCAACATAATTCATTGTTGCTTAATTTAGCCAATTAAGTCACTAATATATTATTTTAATAGTGTTTGCAATGTTAAAAAGAAAGCCTTTAGAAATATATCTCACTAAAGGTCCCTGTGTAAAGTATAAATATGGCATTAAATGTGTCTAGAAATTATAAAAGGAAAAGTTGATAACTCAGATCACATGAAAATAATAAATGCCTGTATAGGCAAAAATAGTTTAAAAATAAGAATATAATGGGAAGAAATTTCTCCAATATAAATGCCAGAAAAAGCCAATTTAATAAATCCACCATCCTTATAAAATTAATAAGAAAAATATAAATCATTCAATATAATATGGACAAAGGACACAAATAGGCAATTTTTAGAAAGTAAAATATAATGTCCAGTAAATAAGTGTTCATCTTCCCTCATAATTGTAGAAATGTAAATTAAAGTAATAATGTACCACTTTTCATCTCCCAGATAGAGATTCTAAAAATTCAACAATGCTATTGTTGACAAGAACATGAAAAGATGGGAGATCATTCATAAATATATTAAATAAACATTTACTGAATTCTACTCTGAAACACTGACTAGGGAATTGCAAAGTACTGCAGTCTTTTAGAAGGGCAATTTAGAAATATCCAATGAAATTTTAAAATGCACACCTTTTGACTTAGGACGTGTCTACACAGTGAATTTATTGCTGCAATACTTTAATAGTTGAAAAACTTGAAAACAATCTAAGTGTCCTCCAGTAGGAGAGAGTAGTTAAATGTATCATGTTATTTTTATATATACCATACATGCAAAATGCATAACATTTTATAAGTGATAAAGGAAATGTAATAGAGCTATATAAGCTGATACAAAAGACTATCCAAATATATTAAGTAAAAATAAATTATAAACATACAGAATAGAAATAGTTTTCTAGAATGATCACAATTTATAAAAATAAGGAAATATATTTATGTCTATATCATGTTTATGCATTAAAAATTTCTAGAAGGATACAGAAGAAATTGTTACCAGTTGTTAGCCTGGGAGAATGATAATAAAGGTAAGGAGAAAAAGGTATGTCATATTTTCACTTTATATTCTATCCCATTGAATTTTTGTTTTTGCAAAGAGTATATGTATAGCTCTTATAATTTTAAAACAGTTTACAAAATTGGCCATAAAAATGAACTTCCTGGGGCACCTGGGTGGCCCAATGGTTGACTGTTTGCCTTCGGCTCAGGTCGTGATCCCGAGGTCTCAGGATTGAGTACCGCATCCAGCTCCTTGCGTGGAGCCTGCTTCTCCCTCTACCTATGTCTCTGCCTCTCTCTGTGTGTCTCTCATAAATAGATGAATAAAATCTTTAAAATTAAAAAAAAAAGGACTTCCTATCTTTGCAAAAATTCATTTCAGAAGGAGACAAGGAAATGTATTTTGGTATACGTAGTTTTTGGGGAAAAACTTATAAACAAAGCAAAAAACCATTTTCTTCATAATCTTACTCTATATTTCATACATAGATATGAATACCATAGGAGTAATTAAAAGAGACTATAAGTGGATATTCATCAAATTTGTTTGAGACCAGCCTTTTTGTTTATATATTTGAATTTGTGAAATTAGGATCAAAAGTTAATTATAATAATTCTCTCAAATAAAACAAAAAAGGGTAGTAATTTCGTAGTCTTAGTAAAACTGATATTCACTATTCTTTATAAATTACCTTACAATTTTAAGGAGAAAGATTTTACTTAAAAATTGCTTTAAATAAGGCCCAGAAGTTATATAATATTGAAGCAAGGGCAAGTGACTTCTACAACATCAGAACCTTTAGGGACCATCAAGCACATTAGAAAGAACTTGGGCTGTGGTACAGGCTGGGTTCTATCACAGTTGGGCCTCCTGAAGCCAAATACTTCATCCCTCTGGGCCTTGCTATTGTTGTTGTTTAAATCTGTAAAATAGAGATAATGACACCCACCTCAGGAACTATGTTTGTGAAGGATCTAACTTGATCCATGAAGTCAGCATGACACTGTGTAAAGAACGTGCACTGTGGAGTCAGTTCTGATTTTGAAACTACCCTCTACTACTAATAGTTGTGTGAACTTGGATGAGCTGATCTATCTTCTCTATGCTTCCATTTTCTCATTTGGAAATTAGGTATAACAATATATATATTTGATATGGTGAGTGGTTTCAAAGATTTAAGAGGTAAGTGACATAAGACATTGAACATAGACATTAGGCACCTAGCTAATCCTAAGTAAATTTTAGTCTCCAATTCACATGGGGTATCATAAAAAGAATGTTAGAATGATAGAATTATAGAGTCTTTCTTTTATCTCAATGGTCTATAGAGAGAGCAAAGGAATAAAGAAGAAAGGGTACTGTGATTTTTCCATATCTGGATTTATAAAGACGGCTGTCTAGAGGTAGGACAATTCCTCAAAACTTCCTTTGCACTTCTGCTTCTGGCCAAGATAGAGCAACAGAAATTGGATTTACTCTCCCACCCCAAAGAACCAAAAACCAGACACAATATATGAAAAAACAATTCCCAAGATGCTGGCATCAGGCAATGAAAGACCGTGATCCTGAGATGAAAAACAGTTGGAGTGAGCTCTCCTATTGAGAGAGCTTCCAGGCAATGGCATGCAGAATAAGAACCGAGGTAGAGTGTAGCAAACTCCCTCAGTTGAAGAAACTGCTGAACACCTGCGAAGATCAACATGGCTAGAATTCATAGGATAGAGCACCAGAAAGGAGTAAGCTGCTCAGAGAAAAAACTGGATATCTGCAAAGGATCCCTCTCAAAAATCAGCAAAACACTGATCAACATACACATATGAGGAAATCACCTGAGGCCTGGGAAAGAACCACTAGAAAGGATTAGAGGCAAATGTCTGATACTGACAGTTTCATAATACTGCCTGTTTGCATCAGCTAGACTGAAAAACCTCATGACTTTCGGGGCATTGGACTGAATACATAAGAGAGTCTTAATGAAGTAGTAGATAAAAAGAAGACAGACTTAATACTGGTCTTGCTTTAAAAATCTTAAATACAAAACCCAAAAAGGATAAAACTATTTCCAAGTAAATTAATTATATCTGAAAACAAACTTCCAGATTACTTTTAGGAGTACAAAAATAATGGTCAACAAAGCAGGAAAGAATATCCAATGGAAAAACAATCTCTTCAACAAATGCTGTTGGGAAAACTGGACAGCCATATACACAAAAATAAACTCAAAATGGATGAAACACCTAAATGTGAGACGGGAATCCTTCGAAATCCTAGAAGAGAACACAGGCAGCAGCCTCTTTGACCTCCGTCACAGCAACTTCTCGCCAGACACATCTCCAAAGGCAAGGGAAACACAAAGGCAAAAATGAACCATTTAGACTTCATCAGCATAAAAAGTATTTACACAGCAAAGGAAACAATCAACAAAACTAAAAGGCAACCTAAGGAATAGGAGAAGATATTTGCAAATGGCATATCAGATAAAGGGTTAGTATTCAAAATATATAAAGAGCTTACCAAACTCAACACCCAAAAAACAAAAAATCCAGTCAAGAAATAGGCAGAAAACATGAACAGACATTTCTCCAAAGACATCCAGATGACTAACAGACACATGAAAAAATGCTCAACATCACTCAGCATCAGAGGAATACAAATCAAAACCACAATGAGATACCACCTCACACCAGTCAGAAAGGCTAAAATTAACAACTTAGGAAACAACAGATGTTGTTGAGGATGTGGAGAAAGGGGAACCCTCTTACACTGTTGGTGGAAATGCAAACTGGTACAGCCACTATGGAAAACAATGTGGAGGTTCTTCAAAAAGTTCAAAATAGGACTACCCCACAGCCCAGAAATTGAACTACTAGGTATTTATCCAAAGGATAGACAAATAGTGATTCAAAGAGCCATCCCAAGTTTATAGCAGCAATGTCCACAATACCAAACTATGAAAGGAACCCAGATGTCCATCAACAGATGAATGGATAAAGAAGACGTGGTGTGTATACAATGGAGTATTACACAGCCATCAAAAAGAATCAAATCTTGCCATTTGCCATGATGTGGATAGAACTAGACTGTATTGTGCTAAGGAAAATAAGTCAGTCAGAGAAAGACTAATACAGTATGATTTCATTCATACGTGGAATTTAAGAAACAAAACAGATTAACAAAGGGGAAGAGAGAGAGAAATAAGATAAAAACAGAAAGGGAGGCAAATTATCATAAGAGACTCTTAATAACTCTAAGAAACAAGCTGAGGGTTACTGGAGGGGAGGTGGGTGAGGGGATGGGGTAATTAGGTGATGGGCATCAAGGAGGGCACTTGACGTAATGAGCGCTGGGTGTTATATACAGCTGATGAATCACTAAAGTCTACCCCTGAAACTAATAATACACTATATGTTAACTGAATTTAAATTTAAAAATTTTTTAAGAGAGAACAAAAATATGCAGCACCCAACAAAGTAAATTATAAGGTCTAGAACCCAATAATAATTAAAGAAAGAAAAACAAAAAAACCAAAAACAAAAACAGGCACACAAAGAAGTAGGAAAGGATGAAGGGGAAAATCAATCTATTAAATCTGATCAAAACTGATGCAGATGACAGAATTAGCTTACATTTCTTTGCCATTATCCAGAGTTAACTTCCTCACAGTCCACATGTTTTATGCTTCAACTACCCGTAAATATGCCTTATTATGTTTTCATTCATTCGTTCATTCATTCATTCATTCATTCATTCATTCAACAAGTGTTTATTGAATCACTGTGTGAGGAAGTACTCTACCAGGCACATAATTTGTCTCCCTAACAGTCCTATAAGATTTCATAGGCTATTGATACAATCTACATTTAAATAGGACTACACAGGTCCAGAGAGCCTAAGGAACTTGCCCAAGGTCATCTTCACTGTTAGCTGAAGTGTTAGTTCTAAACTCCATGTTGGATTTGTGAGTCTTTTTTTTTTGTTTCATTCATACGTGGCCCACTGTGGGTTTTCCATATGTATTAGTTCACCTTTCCCTGTGATTGATTATCTTAGAAGAAGTGGCCTCTGAACTCTTATGATCTTGGGATGTCATGTTCCTAATTTCTAAAATCTAGAAGTCCCAATACCTGTTTCCTGATGCAGCCACACCTGAGTTACTTTGGGAGGGGAAACTAATGGCTGCCATACTTCTCAAGCTGTCAACACATCTAGGAGCACATCTATGCAATGTCAGCTTTTGAAAAGGATCGTATATTATTTAATAATGATGAAGATGATAATGATAACAGTAAATAATTTCATGGTGAATTACAACTTACAAAAGATTTTACATATATGATTGAAAGTGTAGTCTTTACAACAAAACCTATTGCAAAATGTTATCATTTATCATCCATGTCTCCATTTTACAGACCAGAAAACAGTGAGATAAAGGAATCCTTCCAAGATCAGAGCTCTTAAGTAGAAGGGTCAAGAGTAGAATTCATGCCTATCTGAGGCCAAACTTCATGGCCTTTACAGATACCTGTGGTCTTCCCATTTCCCATTTAACAAATTGTTTTTAAATGTAGCTGGGAATATCAAGGTCCATACTTACTTCCAACGTTATGAATTAAAAATCTACCCTTCCTATGATCTTTTGGCTTTCCTTTTGATCATGTGTAACTGCATAAAAGTTTTTTTTCCATGTAAATCTGCTCCTAAACACTTAATAATTCAATCAGCTACTGATGAGTGAATAATATTCCTTAATGTTTTCTATAGTTAAATATTGATTTGGAAATTGGGTAGATTTTTTTTAAGGATTCACAAAATCACAGTTGTATTTTCTAAAGCCAAGCAGGCTATAAAACTAAAGAGGACCAGCAGAAGACTTGGAAATTGAAATGTTACCAACTTTCAGTCAAAGGTGTTCCTCATTGCAAAGGAAAGAAAATGGAAATCCTTTTCTTTAAAAGGGCTGTTTTGTTTGCCCTCTCTTTCATTCAGTTGTGGGCAAGAAAAAGAGCCATAAAATGAAGGACATAGAGTATAAGGAAATTTGTACTAAAGTAATCCTGTTTATGAAAAATAAATAAATAAAATATAACTTTTGGGGAGGCTTTCTTTGCTTCCTGTTCATCTCTTACCCTGCCTTCCCTCCCTCCCTGGAGACTTAGTGGACAAGTTAAAGTGTAGATAGGTTTTTACCCATTGAGTTTAGACTTCAGAATGGAAGCATAAAACAGTGCAAAATGGAATTTAGAATCAAGCTTACAAGACTCCTAGAATGTTCCTCCAGCTGCAAGAGGAACTTGGCCAATAGTTGCTACAAATGATTCCTCTCTTCTATTATCATGGAAATCCAAGTTCTTTCACGTTGAAAAAGTGTTCTATATAGAATGAAAGAGAACTGCATCCTAAGTTTTCTGGGCAGCTCTTTGGAATATGACATGGCCAAAAGACAAAACTTTCACCATTAACAATAACAATCCAAAAACATGGTAGACAGTATAATATATTTAAAGAATCTCTGCTTGCCTGGGAGTTGGGTTCTAGTGCCAACTATATAATATAGTCTTCAGAAAACCATGCCTCTCCCTGGAACTCAGTGTCCTCATCTGTAGAATGGGGATATTGGATTAAGATAACTCAGTTCTAAATTGTTGTGACTAAGATGAGCATAATAATATAATAAATAAAATGAAGGTGATTATATCAATATGACTCCAAAGGACATTTTCTCCTGTTATTTATACTCTTTCATCAGGGAAGAGAGAGGAAAATACTAGCATGGTCTGATTTCACTTTTGCAATGTGTCACCGATTTTTAAACCCAACTAGGAGAAGACATTTGATAAATAGGACATAGCATTTGGAAGAATTAATGCACCACCTCCAAATGGGGCCCAGTGCACTTTTTGCCAGTGGGAGCAGCCCCTTTATAATAGTGTCTACAGAACTGGCAATTCCAAACCCAAGCTTTTTCAAGCAGCATTCTCTAGAACAAGTCTTTCTAGAGATTATAGAGTCAGTTATTGAATTTCTATGGCATAGATTAGAGTAACATTGAGCCCATTTAGAACCAGGGTTTAAATTTACAGTTGCTCTTCACATTTAAACATTTTTAGTGTGTTCACTTTTATACCCTTAAGACTATATCACTTATTGATGTTGCCACTTCCTCTTATCTTATCTTGCCCCATCTTACCTTTCCTTACCTTATCTCATCCTCTAAAGCCGTAACACTAATATTAAAACACCTTCATAACAAAAGGCTTTTGTTTTCAATAGGACCTTTCTGAGTCCTCTTTCCTCTCTACCCTGACGTAAAACGTGCACCTTGGTTCTCTGTTTTTTCCAAGTTCAGCATTTAGATGGAAGCAAGAAAAAAGAAGGAACCAAGCAAACATTTTGTTGAACATGAGCAGATACACACGTGCACATATACCCAACCCCAAACCAATTAGGAAAGCATGCCACTGTGAATAGTAAGAAAGGCCAGGGGAGTTTATGCCTTTTGTTTAAGCAGGTGCTTGGGAACAAGCAGACATCAGCCAGATTCAAGGCATCGTGTGAAGATCTGGCTTCACTCATCGCTCGTTGTTGAGCACCGGGAGCAAAAATGTAGCAAATAACGCAAAGAAAATCCTTCTAAGAAATCTGGGCCCAGAAACTAATCCAGGCAAGTATGACTTGTGTCTCTGTAGTTTATAAGGGCAGATTGCTTTGGTATTTAATTAGTGAATGGGTGGAATCTGCACATTGAATTTAAGAAGAAAACATTTCACTTTTTAGTCCCTGGGAAGTCATGAGCAGTCCAGAAAAGATATTGAATTGCCCAAAGCAATTCCTCACAGCAATCACAACAGTGTAGATGGCATTTCTTGAATACTAGCATGCACCATAATGCAACAGAATGGAGATAGCATTTGGATGAGAGACTTCTATCTGTAAATATGAGTGAGAATTAAAAATTGGCCCTCCTTGCTGAAGATTACCCATCTGAACAGGTGTGTGGCAAGAATCAAAGGGGGGGAGGGATGTTATTTAGCTTTAAGCTTTCAATTTGTTGGCAAAAAGTGCCTGCCCACCACCACTAGCAGTCATATTAAAAATCTACGTGAGTCCACCTATGAATACTTAGCTCTTGTGACCACAGGAAGCAGGGAGGGCAGAAAGAAAGAAAGGAAGAGCAACTAACATTTATTAAACACCTGCCACATGCCTACACCTACAGCCCTGCTAGAGGAAGATTAGTTTTGGGCTGCCAGACAGGTCACATATGGGCCCTAGAATCAGGGCAAATTATTGTCCTGTTCGTTGTCATAGTTGTTCTAAGCTTTACTCAGTGGAGGGGTTAAAACCACAGATACCAGAGCCACTCTCTCTGGACTTAAATTCTGACTCTGCAATTTATTAGCTACATGACCTTGGGAAATTTACTCAACCTCTTTGCCTCATTTTCTCATCCATAAAATGGAGATGGTAACAGCCACCCCCCTGCCCCCGCCCAGGCATTTTTGAGGATTACAGGACATACTGAGTACAAAATCATAGAATACCTCGAATCCAGTAAGTGTTCATAGTTTGTTTTGTTTTGTTTTGCTTTTAACTGTTTCCAGGCATATTAAATCTACTTCACAAGTTCTCTATTGTCAGTCTTAGAGAAATAATTTTGAGCACCTATTTTTTTCTCAAAAACTATTTCTTGGTAACCAGCTAAGGGATATTTATATCCTTCCTTATTTATTTTTTGCCACACTTGGTTCTTTATTAGGTTGCAGAGAATCATCCTGTAGATTAATAATAGTTCCCTGAATTTTTGTACCGTTTTCTCTGAGTCCCTGTGGCTTTTTAGATCAGGTGAACCACATCTGAACCTCTGCCAGCAGCATGTGGTGACAGTGGCTGGGTATTATCTGAGTTTCATGCAAGAGGAATATGACTCACAGACACCAAATGGGATGCAATGCCCGAAGTTGCACAGGGTGCTGAGGGTGTTCACCACTGGATACATATCAATCTCATAGCCATCCACACTTGCCATGTCCTGAACCATCACATGTCTAAAACAATAATAATAATAAGGATTGACTTCTATTCTATTTTGTAAAGTTCTGGTACTATGGTGATAATACATATCAAGTGGAATGGGAAAAAAGCATCCAGAGGCAGAAGGGAATTTCAAGCATGCAAAATGGGGTTGCTCACATGGAAATTCAGTGGTATCTAACCCCCATTGTGCCAGCATTATGTAAATACATGGGTAAGAGGAATTTTGTTAAAACATTTCCTAATTATTACAAATTACCATTGCATTTTTTAAGATCAAAATTTCCAAGATGTTTTGGGAAAGCCTTGCACCTTTTTACTTGTTATCTTAAAGCTAACAATGTTTTCTTGGAACCCAAGCACCTTAAAAACTTTTGATTTGCTCTTGGATTTGTGACTTGAAACCATAAAATATATAGTATTTGGACACAAATGATACATGGTGAAATATAAAATTATAGTCTGTAAGACATAAAATAGATATTAGAGGTAATATAGTTTGGTGATCTCCCCACTGTGCTCACTTATTTTTAAGGTGAGGAAACAGATTCAGGTTATTTATGCAAGTGAATATCAATTATTAAGTTTTATGATGACTTTTATTCCATAATCGGGTTTCCAGATTCCAAATTCACTGATCTTTTCATTTCATTATATTAGGTTTACGGAATCAAGTAAATTAAAATGTTAACAGGAGCACCCAGGTGGCTCTATCAACTATGTGTCTGCCTTTGGCTCAGGTCATGATCCCAGGGTCCTGGAATCGAGCTCTGAGTTGGGCTCCCTGCTTAGCAGGTAGTCTGCTTCTGCCCCTCCTCCTGCTCATGCTCCCTCTTCCTCTCTCTTTCACTCTCTCTCAAATGAATGAATGAATGAATGAATGAATAAATAAATAAATAAATAAATAAATAAGTAAATAAATAAATAAAATCTTTAAAAAAAGATAAAATAAAATGTTAGCAATAGCGCTAACAACAGCACTGCTTAGGAAATCTTCCCAAGTTTACGTGTCTGGGGGCGGCTTTACACATTTCATGTTTATGTTTATGATCAATTCAATATTTTATAGATTATTCAAACAATAGTTTCCTTGCAATCCAATTCTTCAATTATATTTGCTTTCGATTTTAAAAAAAAAAAAATTTAAGTTTTTGAGAAGATCTTTGAACCATAGCCTTTATATCTAGACACTTCAATTCTGTGTTTCTGTAAATATTAGAGTCTTTGACAAGCTCCTATATGACACTTTATATTTCTACCTGGGGAGCCTCCCTGAATCTCATTCCCCAGGAAGGAGAATCTTCCTTCCCTCCCCATCCATGCCAATTAGCTAGCCTTTTTCTCTTTTAACTCATTGGAAAGCTGTTATTAATATCGAAACCAATTCACATGATTTATTTCTCCATTTCATCTAAGCATTTTCTCAGGGAAGTTGATTTCCATTCACCCCATATGCTCCTTTTCTTCAGGTGATTTCTTTAATAAATAATTTTTTAAAATCATGTCCTTGCCTCTGAGAACTCAAATTTTTAATTTAACTTTCCAAAATAAGCAATGGTAGCAAATAAGAAGCCAACAAAGGGAAATGGTGGCCACATGTCACCCTCTCATGTAACCACATTAGGGAAGCCCACTCTGGCTCTGCTCATCCAACTTGGACTGAAGCGTTAGTGTGGATCATATTTATGTGCGGGGGTCTGTGTGTATGTTTTGTGCCATTTTCACTTTATCTACACAGGTTGAAAGAAATAATTATATGTTTATTCTTTTCAATTTGAAGTTGCTTTAACTATTTTCTGAACTGCATTTTTCATTTTAGTGCCATGTTCACTTTGATAAGAGATCATTCTCCTGTTTTCATATCTCACTGCCAAAAGGGACTCGCTGGTTATCTCTGATTGCAGGCAATTCGAACTTTAAGTAAGCCTGTCTTTATCAACTACTGTTTTAACAGCTGATTAATTAGTGCTGCGGAGATCCAGGGGAGGCCTTTATCTGAAGAGCAGTTCAACCATTAGCAAAGGAAACTTCCTTGTGCACCAGCAGCTCAGATAACAAGGTAAGATAATAGTTCACAGTCCTTCCCTCGCTAATGCAAACAGGAGCACTCCCTCTTATCCCCATACCGCAGCCAGACAGCAATGCTCAGCCAAATTCTCAAAATACCATCATTTTCACTGGAAAAGCTGGTCATTTTTGTGAATATTTTTTAGAATAGAGTCTTGCAAGTACACAGAACAGCCTTGTACTTAGAAGCTCAAATGATATTGTATAGCTATTGGCTACTAACAGGAGGAAATCAGGCTCCAGAGGATTCGTCTTATCATTCCATGGGATGGGGCCAGGCCTCTTGTTAGCTATCTAACTCTTGGACAAGCCACTTATTCCCCTGTGACTCAGTTGTCCTATCTGTGAGTTGGAGCTAATAATCGTACCCGACCTTAGAGTGAGAATTAGGTAAACCAGTACTTCCAATGTTCTTAGAATTTGTCTGACACATGAAAAGCTCTCGGTAGGTGTTGATGTTATTAATAAGGTATGAAGGATGCAAGTAATTTAGGTTCTTCAAATCCTAACAGAATTAACCAGAGGTAATTAAATATAAGCTCCAGGTCTGGGGCTTGTGATTGGGCACAGACTGTTAAAACTCATACTACCACCACCACCATCACCATTATGACTTCTGTAAGTAGCAACTGCAATCACTGTCATAAGAGTTACTGTTATTCTAACCACTTTATGTAGATTAATATATTTAACCTCCACAAGCCTACAAAGTAGGTACTACTTTTATTACAATTTTACAGCTGATGGAACTGAAGCCCAGAGAACTGAAATAACCCACCCAAGGTCACACAACTTACAATGCTGAGAGAGATTTGACCCCAAGCAATCTGGCTGCAGACCACTTGCTCTTTACCACTTGCTATTGCAATCATATGCCATCCTGCTTGTAGATGCTCAGAAACTTACCCAGGACCCAAAGCTAATAAAGAGATGAGCCAAATCCAAAGCTAGATTTTCCCCCAACTGTTTCCCTTGCACTAGGATGCCTCTTCAGTGTAGAAGTTTGGGGGGAAGGAAGTGTTCAGGGTTAAGGCGAGAATAGTGACCCCCCCCCGCCCCCCCGGGAACCAGGAATGTGGAGTTGACTTATTTGATTTTCTACCCCGTGGAATTCCCTCAAGAGCTCTGGTTTTTGTTCTGAACCTGTCTCTCCCATCTCTCATTCATATTTGCACCCCAGCTCCTAACATAAACTTAATATATAGTGAGAAGCAATAGTGTAGCACATAGGAGGAGGCTAGTACAGGGAAAGGAGATTTTGTAGAAATTAATCAGTTCATGAGAATTGATTTAAATATATATATATATGTGTGTGTGTATATATATATATATATATATATATATATATATATATATATATTGCTCCTAAGAGATAGAATGTGGTATAACACTTCTAACAGATGAGAACTGAGACTATTTTAAAGCTAACATAGGGAAGAGCTCTAGCCAACAGCTTTCAAGAGGAGTAGAATAAGCCAAGCAAATGTTTAGAATGAGGTTCACTGCATTTAAAAACAGGCAGTATGCCATTTGTACTTTAGATCATCTTTTTCCTTTACACAATACTGAATGGTCTCTAGAAGTAAGTTTAGCAACACCTTTCTGAATATAAAAACTATAATTAATTTGGGGTGTAAAACATCAAGTCATTTCTGGAGAGCACAGAGTAGTATAAACCCCGACTTCTTAATTCTTCTATACTCACCTAGGAAATTCTAAACCACTTGACTGCTAAGTTTCTCAAAAGACCCACCTCTGGTCACCTGACAGTAGACACATCAAAGGAACTAATTGACCCCTTAGGACATATCTCCAAACTTCAGTCCCTCAGCTGAGAAGGAAATGTCACATCAATTGTAGAGGGAAGTTGGCAGGGGGCTGGGAATTAGGACTGGCTACAGGACTTGGGAGACCTTGTTCAGCTATTGTATAAATATTTATAGAGCACCTAATATGGACAAGGCCCTGAGGGATGCAGAGGTGAGTCTCACACAGCTTTTCTCTTCAGGAGTATCCAGTTGCACCATAAATAACAAGAAGGTAGAGGGTGTTAGGTGCCATAAAAGATGTGCAGGGGAAGTGCTAGGGGGACGTTAGGAGTACAGAGAAGGCAATCTGTCCAGGCTGTTGCACTATCATTAACACTTTCTTTCTATGGTTTTTCCTAAGAATGGGAACAGAAAATGCCACATCAGATGAAAATGTTTTCTGAGCAACACCAGGAATAAGTAATTATATTGGTGAAAGTGTATGTGTGTGCCAAAGATGTTTATACCAGCATTGTTTGTAAATACCACAAAGAGAAAAAAAAAAAGAAAGAAACTTGACTTAGAGGATTTATTTGGTGAGCTCTTATGCAGCTATTAGCAACTATACAGAATAGTACTTAACAAGGGAAAGAAATCATAATATATTACTAAGGTTTTCATGCTTGAAAATGATTATATATATTATATATGTACATCAGTGCGTATATTATATATAAGTTATTTTATATATAATATATACATGTTTTTATGTAATAAAAGTTTACCAAAAGATCAAATTGCTAATGGTTATCCCTGAGTGGCAGACCTATGCATGATTTTTTTTCACTGTGATTCTCTCTTTTCCAAGTTTTCTGAGCAAGCTTGTATGATTTTTCATATCAGTATTAAAAATAAATGAATTTTGATAAAAAGTCGCTATATCCATCCTTTCCCAAAATAGCATAAACACTCTGGTCAGTCAACAATAGCATTCCACTAAATTGGTCTCATTTGTTCTTAAGAAACTTCCTGCCCTTGGATTGTCCTGCTCTATTGGCTCTGACATTGACGGAAACTAGACTGGAAAAGCCCTGTTTTGTTGGTTCTGCCTCCATGTAACTTGAGTTTTTAGCAACGAATATTTCTTATTTGGTTTCTCATGGGAATTTCCCCCCTTCATTCTGTTTAAATATTTGTATGTTTATGTCATAGTTGCCAATCTTGTTTCCCCAGACCTTGCACCTGTCTTGGGGATAACCAGGGTGTGGATGGTGATGGCGATGGTGTCTGACTATGGCCTCAGCAGTAGGGCTGTTCTCAGGATGTTGGGCTCTCAGGTCCCATTGGTGCTTGTCCCAGGCAGCTTGGGTCCCTGGAAAGCATACTAGTAATGACCTACTTTACTTCTGTGACCCTTCCTCCTGCCTCTTCCCCATGCTACTGCCCTTTGCCCTACCTCAACTCCATTGGCCAAGGTGCGAACTATAGGGAATTCTCAGAACTGGCAAGAGGTAGGGGTTACTTGGTTACCTGATCCTTTTTAGCCAACTTTGAACAGTTTGCAGGACCAGCTCCTTGGGCCTATGATCTGTGCACACAGGGTCTCACACTCAGGAGAACCTCATGCCTGGGTTATTCCTCTGCTCTTAAAAATCTTAATTTTCTTTTTTGGAAGGCAGAGTGGAAAGAGCATATTTGAAGGCAGGTAGTCCCATGTTTGAATCTGAGCTGTACCACCTAGCTGTGTGATCAAGTTTCTTGATCTCTGAGTCTTAACTTCCCCATCTATAAAATAGGTATAGAGGCACCTACCCTGAAGAGCTAATGTTAGAGTATAAAGCTTCTAATATATACTAGACAACAAATATTTTATTATTAGTTGGATAATCATAGCATCAAGATACTCCTCCCCTCAAATGTTGTCTTGCTCTTGAGTCTACCACTCACTTGATTAAGGAAAATTAAATTGGTTTTTCTAGTGTCCAGGTTGGCTAGGGTCCACACATTTAGTACAATCTTGTGCTTCCTTTGAGCTGAAGGACCAGGACTGAGCCACTGGGACTCAGTATGTAGCCTTGATATCCTTCCCATGAAGGTTGGGCTAATGTTTGTCTCCCCAATTTTTCTGGAGTGCCAACCCAGGGGTTGCCTGAAACTGCCACATTGCCCTCCTTCCTTTCACGGGTGCTAGGGAGTGATTACAAAATTCCTGAAGTTAGTATTTAGTTCAGTCTTAGCCCCACACTTGCTTTCAGGACACACTTGATCTCAGATCTGCTTTTGCTCCGTTTTCTGAATCTAAAGCTCCAGTGGCAAGAGTACTTCTTGAACAGTGGCTTACATTTTAATAGAATTTTGTCACTTTCATGCAATGTGAGCCTTGAAACTCTATTCAGAGGGGTCAAAATGATATCATTATTTTCTCAAATGAGAGAATGAATACCAGCAAGATAAAGTGACTTATTCAAGGGTACCCCGCAAGCTGGTGATAAGCCAGGTGTAGGGAGAGTGTAATGTAAGTCCTATTCATTCATTCATTTATTCACTAATTCATCTAATCTCTCTTGGCCTTTGTGCTAGGAAGACACTGGTAACAAAAGCAGACAATGCCCCTAACTTCAGGCAACTTATCATCTATTTGGGAAACACAGATCTTAAATAAATAATTACAGGAAGAAATGTAAAGTTTCACTTCTGATAAGTGTTAGGAAGAAGAGGCACCCAAGGCCACATTCTGACTGGTCAGGAAGTCCCTCAGTCCAGCTGCTGCTTTGAAAAACGCAAGATGTAACTCTGTGTTTAGAGATTTTAACTTATTTGTCTGTTCATGTGATACTTTAATATACAAAGCATTTCTGTGAAAGCAAAAGGATTTGTTTCATTGGGTAGATATAAACAACTTTAGAGTCTTCTTTGCTTTTAGCCATTCTTACCACTAATGTCTCACCAGGGAGTATACTATGGTAAGGCAATCTGAGCCATGTGGATCTACCTAGCAGCAGAGAATTTAGAAGCATTAGGCTGTTTTGATCCTTGGAAACCATCACCATCAGAAAAGTTTGCCATCTAAACCCGCGCCCTTTAGAGTACCACACCCCACAGCACCTGCCTCCTGGGGCACAAAAGGGGAAGGTAAACACCCACTAGCATTGACACTCGGTGCTGAGGACCCTTCTTGCTTATTGCCACTCTGACCTTATTCTGCCATTTGTTTATTATTTATTTATCAAAAAATATTTCTTCATTTATTTATCAAAACGCCTTCCTCGAGACTGAATAGAAATCATGAAGGATGTGAGGTCTCTGGTCCCTGGAGCGTGTTGTAGTCAGACGTTTGTGTTGTAGGCAAACACAAGAATTAGGAAAAGACTCAGGGAAAGAATGAAATGTGCATCAAGTAAGGCGGCTTTGAAGAGAAAGGGACACGTGGGCTGGGACGTGAGGAATAAGATGGAGTTCATCTAGGTAAATTAAAAGAAGACAACTTTTCCAGGCAGAGGGAACACATGCAGACAGGTACAAGAAAAGAGAAGGGCTGAGAGACAGAGACAAAGTGCACCTGAAATGGCAGTTATTGGTGGCACTTCACAGAAGCCTAAATCAAGTGCCAACTAGATACCTTAATTCAAGGACAAAGTTGCATTTCAGATGTTTTAAATCTCTCTGGGTGTATGCGATTTAATTGACGGCTTCTTTACAAGGACTTGTGACACTGCAACAATCAGAATGTTTCCTCCTATGTGCTTTGCTCCCGTTTATGCATTAAGTGGCTTAAATGTTGAAGGCCACTTTCCCCGCCTTTAGCCTATCTTTGTTGTTGTTGTTTTCCTTATACCAACATTGTGCTTTAAATTTGTGGTACTGGCCTTTGAGGCAGAACTTCTGCTCTCTGTCACCACCTTCAGAGGTGGCAAGATGACTCACCATCGCTCTCCTGATTGTCTGAAAGCTGCCTTTTTCTCTGTTCAGAGCGATGGCTTCTTTCTCTTGGCCAGGTGAGTGTTCCTTTAATGTGGCCCTGAGAGCGGTCTTATAATCTGAAGGATAAACAGATTACTTGTCAAATTCTCTTTGTCTGTTCCATTGTGACCTACTAACATTTACACTGCTTTGCGGAAACGCGGTAAAAGGGTTGGTTGCCTACATCAACTATTTTCATAGCAGGAAAATGAGATTATGCCACTTTCAGGTGAGGGGTGACACCCCCACTTCAAGGCCATCACCAACCAGAGACAGCTGGGCTGAATGCTCAGTAGTTATTTGCAACTTAGAATCATTTTAGAAAAATCCCTTGGAAGGATAGATGCATGAGGAGACTTTTTTTTTTTTTTAATAAAAATCTTTTTCTCTAAAGCTATTGTTTTGGGACTCATTTTTTTCCCTTATTATATTTGGATAAATGTCGAATATATACATTTCTAACAATCCATGATTTTTAAATTGCAAAAGCCATGGGCATGGGGAAATGTTTCTTAGGGATAAAGGAAAGAGTTTTAGAAAATTCTACAATGGCATTGAGAGGTCATATAGTCCACTGCCTCGTCTCGGCTTCATTCCCTCTTCTCTAGAAACATCTCCAGCTACAGGGACCCTCTGATGCAGCTCATTACATATTTGGACAGCTCCAGTCATCAGGAAATTCTTCCTAACATGGAACCAAAATTCACCTTTATTTTCTAACCATTGGCTGCACAGCTCATCTGCAAAGGGCAACACAGACACATACTCAACTGATATACTGTTGAGGAAGGAACAGCGAACTCAATTTCCCCAGGCATCTGGTTTGAATTAGCTATTTCACAAATCCTTTTCTGCTAATTGGCACCAAATTTCTTTATAATTTTTAAAAAATCCACATTTTCACCTAAAAATCAAATATTCCCCCATATCTTAATGTAGAGAATGTTCCAGTGGTTTCTTGTTCTGGTGAGGCAGTTTCTTTCTAATGGCTTTAAGTAGAAAATTAACATTTTTCTGAACGGAGTGATTTGGTTTTTTCTTCCTTTTCATTATAGTACGTTGGAATTTTGGAAAATATTGTGACTTAATAGAATGTGCTGGAGTGAACAGTGAAAACCAATGATCTCTGCTACCTGGAGACTGGATGCCACCACAGCTTTGCCCCTTTGTAAAGCCCCACTAGCACAGTCCATCTCTAAAGAACCAGTGATTGGCGATCCAAATAATTGCTGGGCTTAGCTGCCAGATTCATTCAGAAATTGCTGGTATTGTCTTCTGTAAAATGATATGTCCCATGATCTCTCTCTCTCTCTTTTCAGCAAAACAGAATCCTGGATATAATTTGATCTTCATTAGGAAGAGGGCAGCTGAATCAGATAATAGAAGACTTGAAGAGTTTCAGTAACAGGGGATCAACCTCACATTCCCCACCCAGCTCTGCACCTCCACTAAGGGAGTTGTTTGTGGCTCAAGTTAATTTGGTAGGAACTGAGGAAAGAATATTTTGAGTCCAAGACCTGAGGCTAAGGGCTTTCCCTCCCCATCCCTGAAATCTACCCAAATCTGAGATTTACATCTCACAAAGGGAGATGCCAAGATTGCTTCTTTGCACAAGTAATGCACCTCTCCCGCCTGCCTCCAGGAGCCTACAGGTAGCAATTTGCCACATCCTCTGCATTTGACAGAGGGCTAGGAATTAGAGGAGGTGTTTTGCTCTCCTGTCACTTGTCTCCTCATGCTATAATTATCTGAGTTCCTAGGTGCTGCTGTGATATGTGAAGAAATCCAAAGAAGAAATACAATATGTCTTCATTGTCTTTCATCATTAGCCTTCAATTAAATATTTCTTACCCTGGGCTAAGGTAGCATGGGGTGGAACAAGCCACCGGCTGCAAGCCAGAAGTGGTGAATCTTATTCTCTCTTCCACATACAGGAGCTGTGTGTTTTCAGTCAAATCACTTACCATCTCTGAGGGTTGGTGTTTTCTTCTATAAAACCAGAGGATAGAGGATTATTTCAGAAACTCCTCCTGGGGCTGAGTTTGTTTTTATTCTATATGTATAATTTATACTCAAATAATGATGAAAAATAGTCCAAACACCAAGTGAATAAATTCAGGTAATCTGATGATGATCAGTAGAGGTTTCCTCTAGAAGGTAATTTTGAATTTTGCTTGCCCATTTGCAGCAGCTAATAATGTTAGGGAGGAGGCAGGAATTCAAGCAACATTTTTAATGTAAACATGTACTTTTTTTTAATTGAAAGCAACTCTTAGGAAATGTTTTGAAGCAATGAATGCATTTCACAATCTTTATACTTAAATTCTGAGAAATTTACTTGCTTTAGGAACATATTTATCATATGTAGGTATGCCTAAAAAGTAGTGAGACTTTTAATATCCTAAAAGGCACACCCAGAAAAGTCTCATTATGTGTCATACATTGTGTCCTCCTTTCCACAGAAATGCTATATTTTGAGAATGGATAGAATTTAACACGTCATTTATTCCTTAGATCCATTCCTTAGATCCTTTTGTCATCTACAGAGAAAGCAAGTGAAAAACAAACAAACAAAATACTTCTACAATTAAATTCAAATCTTAGGTAATAACATCATTTTTTTATTTGAATGGGGCTTTAAAATCTTTAAGGTACTTTTATATAAATTATTTTATTAATAGCTTCTTTCACCATCCTCTGTGAAATACAGAGGAGGGTAATATACCATTTTACAAATGAAGAAATGAAAGCCAGGCAGTAAAAGTTAAAAAGGAGGAGACACAACCCCTGTGTCTGGTTAGGATCTGGTATTGAAGCCGGAGTGCCATCAAATGGGATTTCCTTTGGAAGACATGTTGGCATTTAGGGAACATTGCATTAGCCTTGCTTCTCCTGAGACAAAAAGTCATGAAGCAAATCTTAAATGCAAGCTCCTTATGTCTCACATGGCTCCTGCATGATGTCAGGCATCCATGGTCTCTCTGTTTAATGGAATTTTAAAGGGGATATTTTATAAATCTGACTATTGCTACCAACTACAGCCTGTGGTATACACATAAGAAGGTGTGATCCAAAGCTCTGAATGGGCTTCTAGAAATTCCATGAAACCAGCCCGGTGGATTTTCTAGGCAGCTGACAGTGACTAACATCATGATGGACTTCCTAAGAGAAGATTCTGTTGTATAAAGTATGTCTTTGAGGCACTAAAATGTCTAAAAACTTTTTTGAGAATGGGTAGTCTTTTCTGCTTGAATTTTGGATTGACAAATGAATGACATCGTGAAGCATGAGTCTAAGTTGGTTTGGAATCTCTTTCCTATCTCCTAAGATCCCTGGACTTGAGCGGCAAGAAGGTCAGAGTGGCAGTCACATTGTAAGAGCTTGTAAGTATAATCCAACAGCCAGAAGAGACGTCTCATGTCACTCGAGTGACCCCTGCACACCTCCCGCAGGTCACCTTACACTTCCTAGCTTGAGGTCTTTGCAGAATCCATACAAGCTGTGAAATGATTCCTTTCCATGAAGCACTGGAACAAAGAAGCTCACTCTGCTATCTGGTAAGCCTTGCTGAGCTATCTAGAATTGTGGTTGAGCTCCATAGCCTTGGACCTTTTGCAAACAATATCACTTCTTTCAAATGAAGATAATAGCAAGCAAGGCTACTATCATTATTACTTTCCCTCTTACTCTTTTTTTTTTTTTTTCCTGTGAATGTTTCAAGGTTTTGGAGGTGGCAAAAAAAAAAAAAAAAAAAAAATCCAGGTTTGCGGGTCAGTAGGAACAACTTTGGACAAAACTTCTTCAATAAAGCTTCACACTATTTGATTTAGCCCATTTGAAAGCAATAACTTGCAGAGACAAGTAACATCTTGCAAAACCTGTTGGCTTGGCTGTTCACAGCTTTGTCATCTGATTTCTTAAGGAAAATACCAAGTCGTTTTGGATTTTAACACCCTCTATTTCATGGTGCCTTAGTACAGTAAAATATGTCAGAAAGCTTAGGTCCAAGGAGAAACCAGTCTTAAAGATTTATTTAGTGAAAGGAGATATAATTCATAGGGCAGAGATGGAAGTACATGAATAGAGTCTGGACTTCACCATGAAATCACTCAGTTTCAGAACCCCTTAAATATCTGTGACTGGGGAAACTTGCAGTTGATTTAATTTCTTGGAATGCATCAAACTGGTAGGAATTTGTAGTAGAAAAATGAATCATAGTCTCAAACTTAAGAGTGTCTGTAGGTGCCTTCTAGTCCAGCCTCCCATAAAATACAGGAACTTCCATTATAATCTCACAATTTCTGCTTGGACATTCCTATGATGGAGAGTTTATGCCCTCACGGACAGTTTACCCCATATTCTAATTATTAGAAACTTCTTCCTTGAGCTGAAATTTTCTTATCTTTTAACTCCTGTCTAGTTTTAGTCTTTGGAATATGGTGAAAAAGTTAATTCCCTCTTCTACATGACATCACATTTGGAGACAAATATGATAGTAACATTGAGTTTGCTTCTCTTAAATAAATATGCCTCTAAAGTATAAAAAGTTCCCCCTGGGATAGGGCTACCAGAATTTGATAAAAAACAAAACAAAACAACGTTTAAAAAACTCTTGGGTAATTGGAGACATATTTAATGTTCTTGGGCAGGATTTAATATGTTAAGAATGTCATGTCTCCCTATGGTAATCTGTAAATTCTATGTGATCTCAATAAGTAAATATATAAATTATAAACAATGTGGGTTTTGTTTGTTTGTTTTCTAGAATTATCAAAACATGTTCCACTTACTATGGGCTTGCTATGTCTCAGGCACAAATCTAGCTGTGCCTGTGTGTACATCTATGAGACAGATAAAATCACTTACTTGTGGGGTTTACATTCCATTGAGGAAGACAGAAAATACTATCATTTAAGCTTTCAGTGAGATAGAGAAAATATAATAGGGCAGTAAAGTAGAGAATGAGTGGGATCATGGGTGTGTGGGCAGGTGTGTTTAGCTAGGGTAAGTGGGGAAACCTGTTGTAGAAATAGCATTTGAGTTAAAACCTTAAGAATGAAAGACAATCAGCCCTATAACCCACAGGGAGATGAATCCTCTCAATAAAGGGACCAGCAAAAACAAAAGTCCCTGAGGCAGTTCACTGTGTTTCAGGGACTGCAAGGAGGCCAGACTTGCTGGAGGGGAGAGAGTGATGGAGGGGATGATGAGTGAGTGGTCAGAAAGCCAACGGTCAGGTCCTGTAGAGCCTACATACACTTCATGTTAAGTGGTTGAATTTCATCAGAAAACTTTAACCTGGTCAGTGACAGGGTCTGATTTGAAAAGATTACACTGGGGACACCTGCATGGCTCAGTGGTTGAGCATCTGCCTTTGGCTCAGGGCACAATGCCGAGGTCCTGGGATCAAGTCCCGCATCGGGCTTCCCACAGGGAACCTGCTTCTCCCTCTGCCTGTGTCTCTGCCTCTCTCTGTGTATCTTTCATGAACAAATAAATAAAATCTTAAAAAAAAAAAAAAGAAAGAAAAAATTACCCTATTTACTGTATAAAGAACCAACTGCAGGGGAGTGGAGAAACAAGACAGGAAACAAGCCAGTTGGGAGCCCAGGACTAAGGATAGAATGAAGGCCTAAGTCTTGGCAGGTAGTGGAGGACGTAAGGCCTTGACTTGTATTTTGGAAGTAGTGCTGCTGTCAGATCTTGCTGATGGATTGAATAAGGAGCATGAAGGGAAGAGAGGAGCCAGGGATAGTGCCAAATTCACTAATAGGGAGAGGGCAGTGTTGCCATTTGCACCTCTGGTTAAGACTAGGGGAGGAATAAGTGGAAACGGCTCAGGCAATAAGAGTTCTGTCTTGGACATATTGAGCGCACAGTGTCTATCAGACATCCAAGCAGAGATTGTGTGTGACCACAAAACAGAGAACTGAAGCTCAGAGGAGAGACTGACATTGAAGGAGTAAGGTATTAAAAGCTGTAGGACTGGATAAGATCAAGTAGATGGAGGAAAAGAGGAAAGAGCAGAGCATGGGAAGAGAAGGAAGGAGAGGTGAGGGAAGGAGAGAGGAAAAGAGGTGAGACGAGGGGGAAAGGGAAGGAGAGGTCTGAAGTGTTCTAATGCACGGAGGTTAAATGGAAGAAATTTGATAGTAGAGGATACTTGGAGAATGACTGGTGAGGTTGAAAGAAATGCAGGAGAATGTGGTGGCCCCAAAGTCACGGAAGGAAATGTATTAACAAGGAATAATTTCTTGTGTCAAATGATATGGAGAGTCAAGTAGAATGAGAACAGAGAACTGACCATGGGTTTAATGAAATGAAAGACATCAGTGACCTTGATAAAAACTGCTTCAGAGGAGTGGTGGAGAGGAAAGCCTATGGGAGTGGTTGAGGAAGAGCTGGCACATGAGAGCAGAGACAGCTCAAGGATTCCTGCTGAAAGGTAAATAGATACGGGGCACAAGCACTGGGAAACAGTCAAGAGTTTTTTATTTTCTTTCCTCTCTTCCCTCTTTCCTTCCTTTCTTTTTATTTTCTTTCCTTCCTTCATTACTTTTTTTGTGAAGGGGTAATTTTTTCCCCTAAGGTTTTATTTTATTCATTCATGAGAGAGAGAGAGGGAGAGAGAGAGAGGCAGAGACACAGGCAGAGGGAGAAGCAGGCTCCATGCAAGGAGCCCGACGCAGGACTCGATCCCGGGTCTCCAGGATCACGCCCTGGGCTGAAGGCAGTGCTAAACCGCTGAGCCACCCAGGCCTCCCCAAACTGGATATTCTTGTAAGGGTGTACAATGAATAGTCAAAAGTGTTTATTGCAGCATTATTTACAATAAAAAAGTGGAAACAACCTAAATATTTATCAAGGAAACATCATTAAATATACGATGATAGTCAAGAGAATTATTAATCAACTGATACATTCATGTTATAGAATATTATGCAACAATGGGTGTAATATATGGATAATATGAAAATATAACCAAGCATTTTTAAGTAAAACACCTCAAACTATATAAACTTGATCCCATGCTTACTTAAAGAAATATAGTAGCCTGTGTTAGTACACAAATAGAAAAACTCTGGAGTTGGTACATTGAATTATTTACATTAGTTTTCTCTAAGGAATGAGATTCAGATGTTGGAATGATGGTGGGAAGACTTAAATTTTACTTTACACCTGTCACTGTCAGGGTATTTGCTTTTTTATTTTATTTTATTTTATTTTATTTTATTTTATTTTATTTTATTATTTTATTTTATTTCTATGGGAATCCATTACTTCTATAAGAAAACTAGTTAATTTAAAAATTATATCTAGATCCAAGCACTATAATCCAGATATTGTCTAACATGTGCAGAAGGCAGTTTGTGGCTAATATTTCCTTTGATCTGGTCACTCTCTTACTATCTTTCAGTGGAAGCTCTGGTCTTTCTTCAAGTCTTGATCTTCACTAGATGATTTTAGTTTATTTCATCTCCACTCAAATGATAGGATCCAAGACCTATCCACAGTCTAGGTGCCCACCAGCAGAGACACTTTGATTTATTCAACTAAAAAAAAATTGACCGTATTTTTTAAAAGATGGTTAGATCCAAACACAATATTGCAGATCATATCTAAGTGAAAAGGAGAATGGAAATATCACCTGCTTTATTGTGGACACTATATTGCTCATAATGCAAACTGAGCTGCTTTCTATCTTTCTATTTAGGGAAACTATGACATACTGTTAACTTACTAAATTTAAAGTCAACCAAAATCTCCAATATTTTGGACGCCCTCTATTATGTTATATCAGTACAGGTGTTTTTAAAACTCAAGTTGACCACCTGGTGGCTCAGTCCGTTGAGTATCCAGCTCTTGATTTTGGCTCAGGTCATGATCTCAGGATCCCAGATCCAGCCCCATGTTGAGCCCCGCACTGAGCCCTGTGATGGGCTCTGCACTCAATGGGTGGTCTGCTTAAGGATTCTGTCCCTTTGCCCCTCCCTCTGCTCATGCTCTATTTCTAAAATTAATAAATCTTAAAAATTAGTAAGTTTCATATTTATTCCTAATAAATTGAATTAGTTCTTCCCAACAATATATGCTCTCAAGACATTTTTGAATCTGTGACATGGAGCCTTACTTCATTGCCATTCTATTTGCATTCATTTGAATGTCTTGGATAAGGTGGTTCACCCAGTCATAAAACCACTTCTTGAGACCCTACAATGTTCAAGGAACACTTGTTAAATAATTCAGATTGTAAGTCTCTCCATCAGTGTGAATGGAGCCAGATATGTCTCTGTGCCTACTGAGAAATAAAGATGAACTGGTATTTACAGAACCTTCACCTAGCAGAGATCATGATTTTGCATGTTCATTCATTTTGCACAATTATTTTAAATTGACCTTTAACTTTGTCCATGTTTTCAGGCTTCTTAAAAATGGATTTTTTCAACTATTATAATCATAAAGTCCTAGAACTTTAAAAAAAGGATTCTCTGGCTCAAAAATCAGTTCTTTATGTAAACCATTTAAATGTGATGGAAAAAATCATTTTATAAATATTCCCTGAACAAAATTGGAACTCAAGAGCTTGCTAATTGCAGTTAAGACTTGTGTGCTCAACAGGAATATAGCGCTATTCTATTAAGGGCCATTCAATTAGCAGTTTAACCATAAACAGATGCTATGAGAAAAGTTTTAGGTTATGTCTTCCAAAGTGTCTTTTTTGAAAAGCAGAACTGCAACTCTCAATAGTATTAGTTGATTTACTGAGAATTTCAAAGACAAAAAAACGAATCAGGAAGGAAAAAGGAGAGCTGAAACAAAAATGATTACCAAATATGAGTGTGTGTGTATTTGTATAAATATATATTTCCAGTTTCCTAAAGAATTCTACCCCTTGTCAGCGGGATTTTTAGGATTTTTTTATGGATGGGGGAGGGGCAAAGGAGAGGGAGAAAGAGAATCCCAAGCAGACTCCAAGCACAGGTATGGGGCCTGGGGAACATCTCGATGTCGCAATCCCAAGATCATAACTTGAGCTGAAATCAAGAGTTGGGCACTTAACCAACTGAACCACCCAGGCACCCCTAGAACTTTTCTTTGAGGAAGCTTAAACAAAGAACAGACCCTCAGTGGGTCACATTCATTTTCTGTCTTAGCTCTAAGTCCACCTTTTTCTCCGTTTCCTCATTCCAGGTACCTTGAACTTCTATCATCTCCTTCTCTAGCTCCTCCTCTCTCTCTATCCCACAATAAAACCCTACCCAAATAAAACAGTTGCTATCAGTCACTCATACTTTAGTATGAATTTTCAGCATTTTTCTTCTCCAAAATATTATTTAAGCTATTAATAGTAATTATAGAATGAAGTTCATTACCCTTATCAATAGATTCCAAACAGAATTATTCTAGAGCTAGAATCTCCCCCAAAAGTTTACTCTTTTGTTAGCACTAACAGTGCTTGGTCAATCAGCTTTAAAGGTATTTTGCTTAGGGGTCTGGAGCCATGATAATGGTTAGCATATACACTATAAATTTATTTAACAAAAGAGAGTTAAAAAGAAAGAAATTGAGATTTAACAATCTTTCCTGGGAAATGTTGCCAAGAGAGTGGAAAGAAAGACACAAAGATCCTTAGGAAGAACATCCTTTCAAGTAGGATTTAAAAGTAAGAAAGCTGAAAGGAGCATCAGAAATCACCATGCCAAACATTTTAATTTCATTAACCACAGAACTAAGGCCAGAGAGGTTGACTACTTGCTCATTGACATATGGCTGTTAGCGGCAGAAATGAGACCAGGATTCAAATCTCCACATTGATTTTTAGTTTGCTCATTCATTCATTCATTCACCAAATTCTCATGGAGAGTCTCCTAAGCCCCAGGCTGTCTTTGCAGTTATGGGATGCAGTCACGGATAAAGATCCTATGTGAGTGTCACTGTAGATCACTTTGTCATAGCTGTGGGTCAAGAGCTGGTCCCCAGATCACTGCACAAGAACTTGATTGACCTGCAGGACATGGCAATGAACAAACTTCCCTGATTAATTACAATCAGCAGAGTGTTTAGTGAGAGCTTAGCAGGAGCTGACATAAGTGCTTTCTCACCATAGATTTCAGGGGAATTTCAATCCATGTGTTTCTGACTCACCAAGGGCCTATAGGGCTGTTAGGAAAGGAAGACTGGATATCCAAGATCTTTCTATCATAGCTATGACTTGAAAGGGTAAAGATCCTCACATTCTACCAATAAATAAATAGAATCATAATAGACTCTCTTTAAAATTCAAATATATCACATTTTCACCAGGACCAGTTTGGTCTTCAAACTTTGCAAAGAATGATCAGAGTACTATTATACAATACCATATTATATTTGGTAAAAAGTATGAAGAAAAAACTTCCCTCCTGCCAGATGTACCTAACTTCAGATACATGAGGATTCTAAAACAGATACATATATTACAGAAGAAAGACTAGATTTTTCCGAGCAGCTGCTTTTGTTAGGCATTGAAATTGGTGATTTGCATGTTTAAATAACATAATTTAATCTCCCTCTAATACCACAGAAGGAGTTAGGGTTTTGGATTTAGGGATGAAGGCTTAGATCCCTGCCCTGACATTAATTACGTGCGTTCTCAGTAATGCACATGTCTAAGCCCCACTTTATCTGTAAATTGGGGGGCAGTAGCACCCCCTCTCAAGCTTGTGGTGAGAATTGCACATGTTCGTGATTGTTTGAGAGAGGGCCAAGCCCCATGCCTGGTATGTGGTATCTATTTAGAAAACATTAATTCTTCCTTTCCTTATCCCCTTTCTTTCAAACTGTTTATTTCCACCTGGTTCCAGAAGGTTCACCTCACAATCCGACTTAGATTTCCTTTTCCTGCCTCGACCTTACACAAAGTTCAAGGCCCTCATGTTCCAGGAAGCTGGGCCTGGCCAGCCCAACCTATTCTCCAGGCTGCCAGCTTTGTGCTCACTCCTTGTCCTCCTTAGATCGATGTGCCTATCATTACAATCTGTAAGAGCTTACTACATATGTCCTAACAGAAACTGGATTCACAAGAGAGTCTCTTCCAGTGACTTGAAGTGACTTAGCCACAGTCACTGTTAAGGGAGGGCCATGCATGCAAATGTCCACACTATGTTATTACAAAAGGGAAAGCAAATTGCAAGACAGTGTGCTCACTGTCTGAGTTGTAAGATGTCTGTCTAATCTATGTGTTTGTACATGTGAAGAAAAAAATTGGGGATTGCTAAACACATGAAAATGAGCAGTGCTTCTTTTTAGTGAGTAGGGTTGAAAGGTAAAGAATAAATACGGGATTTTACTTTTTACTTAACTGAACTGGTTGTGTTATTTTGATTTTTTTTTACAAAAATTATTTATGCAACAAAAATATATTTCAAAAATTACAATCAAAAAATGTGTATTCAGTTTTAAAGATCTGCGATTAGTGTTTGAAATGTTTTTAAGACAGGTAACAGAATGATTTAGTCTCTCGTTAACAGTTTCTAGTGATAAAATAATCTTGCCATGTGGCTAATTGTGTGCAGAGAGATCTTTTTTCAGATTATTTGATAAACACAATCTGAACGCATATCAGTTAAGTTTGGAAGTGACCATTAGCATTACAACTCCTGCCAAGTGGAACCTATGCTTGAATTTGATTACAGGTAATTCACAAGCCAGAAAATATATAAAAGTGGGACAATTTAAAGTATTTCTCAGAAGGTACCACATTCAAAGTGAAAATAAAGCATCTTTATATTCATGTTCAACACATTCTTACAAAATACATATTATGCATCCTCTCACGTGCTGCACATTTTTACTTACATATTTCTTATTTGGTTCCCAAAACTTTCTTTTCTGCTTATTTGACTCACAGACTTGTGCTTGGTATCACACTGCTGGTGAAGATACTCTGACTCATGACTTCCCAAGAATACACGGGGGAGTCACAGGGGCTTCTACTATCAACAGTACGCTTTTCCCCTTGGGCTGTGGCATGCACCATTTGTCTACTACCATTGTAGGCATCCTTCTTAAGTGCCTATTTGCATTCATCTGGAGCAACCCCATAGAATTTTAGAAAACAAAATAATCCAATTATTACTGAAATCTTTCTCCTGTGTCACCATAGCCAGTATAAAACTGGTTACTGACAACTCAGAGACAATAATGTCTGCCGTGTCCTCTTCAGTAAGCTCTTTGACTTAAATTAGAATTTCACTATACTTCTTTGTACTTAAACAAAGCCTGCATCTTGTTGTAAGTAATAGAACTTATTTATACTTGATATCCTTTGAAAAGTGGTGGCACTTCAGCAACTCAAGCATAAAGTCTTCCCTAATTCTTCCAGATGAAGTGACACATCATTATCAGATAACAGCATTGTTAATATTTAAATATTGGCATAAATCTATCTGTTCATTTCCAAGATTGTTTGAGATCCACCAGGGGAGATAAATTTGTGTCTCTTGATTCCACTTCTCAGTGTTTGGAGGACATGTATAGTACCAAAAGGATCACCCAGGTACCAGATCCTGCATGACCTGTTTGTTTTCTGTAGGTCCATGATGAGTTTGCAGTTATGCGTGACTTTTCTCACTATCAAGCTTTTGGCCAGCATTTCTTGCTCATCATTCTTCACTCTTGTCTTTGCACTTTGGGTGAGTCATCACCATATCACCACCGAAGTTTCCTGGGGTGAAACTCTGGATCTCTTTTTCTAGCATCCCAGACAATCCTATTGGGTGAGTCTACCTTTAATTATGTTGTTGGGTGTTTTTTTGTTCGTTTGCTTGCTTTTTACTAATTTGGAGATACCTGTGTATGTCAGCCCTAAGTCCAGATGTAAACTGTGTTTTCTTTTAGGTAAAGTCCTGCCTATAAAAAAGTCTTAACCTCAGGAAAATGGTTAACAAACTTCACATGTGATCTTTAAGTCGTGTTCACCCCACCCCCACCCCCAGCACACACATTCTACCGCTAGTGGTTCATATTCTTGACCTAACCCATATGCAACATTGAACAAGTCATTCCCTTTCTCTAGGTCTCCATTTCCTTCTCCATGAGATGAAAGTGCAAGCCTATCAGGAGCATGCATGGAAGATGTCATGAGTTGAACACCAAACACTTTCCCAATGAGCCTGGATATGGTTAGAAGATCCTCAATATGGACAGCCCAGGCGGCTCAGCGATTTAACGCCGCCTTCAGCCCAGGGCGTGATCCTGGAGACCCGGGATCAAGACCCAAGTCGGGCTCCCTGCATGGAGACTGCTTCTCCCTCTGCCTGTGTCTCTGCCTCTCTCTCTGTGTGTCTCTCATGAATAAATAAATAAAATATTAAAAAAAAAGAAGATCCTCAATACAATATCCTCGATATACACAAGTAGATGAGAGATCATTAAAATAACTTTCAGGGATACTCTCCCTTCTCAACACCTCTCTGTCTGAGTTAGAATCTTTTAGAGGATATTTAGGTTTCAGATGTCAGGTTTCTAGAGGAGAATAAAAGGAACACCAATGACTGGCACACTTAGAAAGTTTCTCTAATGGCCTAAACTTTTGCCAGTTATCCTGGTGGAATTTGCAAAGTTTGGTGAGTTTGATGACATTTTTATAAGACTGGCCTGGAAATCTTGTATTTAAATGTTGCTTGGACTGAGGTACTTACCTTGCTATCTTAGTGCAAAGATGAGAGATGATCTTTAAATATTTTATTAATTTTGTGAAACATTATAGTACTAACCAAGTGCCATGCTCTCTTCTAAGCACATTTCAATTATTAAATCATTAATCATCACAATAACCTTAGGATGGAGGTGCCATTAAAACCCTTATCTTACAGATGATGAAACCAAGGCTCAGACTGGTTAAGCAACTTACCCATGGTCACACAGCTGGTCAAGGGTAGAACTGGGATTTAAACCCCTCTTTCCACACTTGGATGAATTCCCAATCACTGCACTCCTCTGTCATTGAGCTGTGGAAACTCTATGAGGCCTGATCTATTTGGGCGGGGCGGCATTCTTGACTAGGGCTCTCAAGCACTACTACTCCTACCAGAGTAATAACGCTGTAAGAATCAAATTATATGATACATACAAAGGATCTGGCACACTGAGTAGTAGTATTTAATCCATGCTCCTGCTTTCCACTATGCATTTCCCTATCAGGAAGACTGCAAATATGTGAACCCAATAGAAAAATCAAGAAAGCATGTTCTCTGTACATAGAAGATATTTTTAATACTACATCTGAAGTAAATTTTTATTAAAAGTGCCAAAGTTGAAATTGAGTAAACAAATACAACCAATGATTTGAAGACAGCAAAAAATGAAGAGAAATCATTCATCAGGAAAATTGAGTGAGATACTTTACATTTATTCTAGAATACTTTCTAAAGCCATCAGTTTACTGACTTTGCTATATAAGAGATGGAACTTCTTACTCCTACCCACCTTCTCATGGCTCCCTTGCCATAGAGACATAGAGACACAGAGATTTCTTTTTATTTGACCTGATAAGATATTTATCAAGGGTCTTCTCACTTCAAAACACTATTCCATTCATCCCTTTCTTGAAAGGCAGCACTGAGGTTCTAAGAGTTCAGAGGGTCTCCTGACAACTAGGGAAGTTTCTCCTGAATTCATTCTAGCCACGCTTTTCACTCAAAGCTGTTGAAGGTATTTAGCAGTTCACTCCATGGATGGTATCATCCATTGATTGGGATTCCTTTGTAAGTGGTCCTACTGAGCATAGGACATCTTAATAATGTGATTTCAACATGAAAGAGTCAAAGAAAAATTTGCAGAGGAGTCTTGAACAAGAGTAAGATTTTGAATGAGGGGAGAAATCTGAATTGTAAAGGATGAGCATGTGCAAGGCTGGGAAAACTGGAGTGGGGAGTGAAAATGGGAACAAGGCTTTATCCTCATGGAGAAGCTTCATTGTTGTTCTGTTGGCATGATGCTGTATCAGTTAAGTTTGTTTTGGTTGCAAGTGACAGAAAAACCAATTCAAACTAGTTTAAGTGGGGGACAAGGGTAAGGAAATAAAGGTTGTGGGTGCCATTGACTCATGTAACTACAAAGTCCACACAGCTGCTGGGTTTGGAGTTTGCACGTACCCTAGGATTCCCCCTCTTAGCCATGTAAATATGCTTTCTGTTGGTCAAGCCTCTAATTTTGAAAGTATGAAATCATCTTGGAGGCTGACTTGAGACTGGATTACAGATGGAAAGTTAGAAACTCAGCTATCTGAAAGGGCAACTCTTGCTCTGGTTCAAAAAATGATAAAGGCTGTACTCTGGCAGAGGTAGTAGGTAAGAAGAGGACATTAAGGAAGTCTAGAGACTGAACATCAGGGGTTCAGAGAGGGAGAGGCCTAAAATGGTTGTTATAAGCTGCCTTGGGTAACTGGAAAAAATTTGAGCCTTTCATCAGTATAGAGATATAAGAGGTTTAATAGGAAAAGATAGATAAACTTGGTTTTGCATTAATGCTGGGGCATTCAGATACAGACTTCTAGTAGCTCATCTTGAGCTCTGAAAACCTCTCTGGGCTGCAGATATGGATTTGGGGCTCCTCGGAGTGTCTGGGCCACCAAATAATAACAGCATTCAAAGGTTTTGGAAGAGAAGGGGGAAAGGTCTGCAAAGAAATCCAAAAGGAGTACAAGAACCAAAAGACAGTTTCCACAAAAAAAAAAAAAAAAAAAAAAGGAAGAGTAGGAAAAGTGTGAAATCCTAGATGAAATCATTAAAATGAGATATTAATAATGTCCATAGGATGTAGCAAACCAAAAAGTCACTATCAAACCAGGTCAGTTGTGGAATCCATGCCTACAACCACTGGGTATTGAAAAGAATCACAAGCGCTGATTAAATCAAGAAAATCAGCATATTTATTGCTCACCTGCTAGGTGAAAGACACCACACCAAGCGAATGGAGAAACAATAAAAATCACGCCACCATTCCTGAGCACTAAGAGCACAAATTCGTTATTTTATGTTTAATTTGAATTCAATCTGGCATTATAACTTAATTTGAAACATGAGCTGAATTTATTCAGAGGGGTTAAGCTTTCTAAAAAGGGAAGGTGGTTTATATACCAAAGTGTGTAATCAAGATCAGAGGATTTTGTTGTGTTTTTTTTTTTAAATCAATCACATATGATTGTGCTCATCAAAATTATTCCTCGTTATTTCTGTTCAAGCCCTAATACGTACTGCAACTCTATCCTATTTCTGGAATACTCTTGCCACAAGAACAGCTTCCACCTCTTCCTGTTCAGTGGCTTGCTACAGAGGAGGCTTTTCCTCAATAGCCGCTGCCACTTAGCGACTCCAGTGCCCCACGCCCTTGAAAGCACTTCTTGAGTTTCTTCCTCTATTCCCTCTTCCTTTGAATCAAGCATACTAATGGCATCTATCTGAAAGATGGTCACTTCACCCTGCTTGTCTGTCTTTTAGCTCCTGGACTCCCAGTGTTTCATCTTAATCTCTCTTGTAATGCAATATGACTTTGGGGCTTTACTGCAGCCCTTCCCAGGTTTCCAGGAGGAAGTGAAAAGACTAGCACTGACAATGGCAGTGGAGTCCATAATTCTCATGACCTTGGAGGGACTGGCTTAAATTGTAGAGCTGGCCCTATAAATGTTTGCGCAGATTTGTGATCCAGCCCTGACCGCGGGGATTCCTCATCCATATCCATGGACATCCTTTAGCCTTTTCTTTCCTTTTTGTAGATGACAGACCTTTTTCTCTAAATTTGCAAACTTCCACATACTTCCAGTAGGAACATCGAGACCAAATCAAAACTTTCTGTGCCTTGCATTAACCACTGTACTGAAATGGGACTCACCTCTTGTCCTTTTCATCCCACAATTCTGGCTGGGTAAACTCTCACAGCATTTTCCTTGCTCCTACCAGCATTTTCCTTCTCGTTTTTTCTCCTAGCGATGGAACCTACATAACACCACTGAAAGGCAAACAGAAAGGAATTCCGAAGTATCTGCTGTTTTGCACCCTCCCTGCCTCCGTGCCCCTCCGTTGGTGTAGGCCATCAATGGCCGGTTGTTTCTGTGTAGTGTGTGTGTGTGATTGGCACTCCCTGCAATTACCCTTTCCACAGCCTCTGCCCCCGAGCAGTGCGGCTTCTTGGGTTACTGATGGCCTCACAACAAACCTGACTTTGTTCTTTTAACCATCTTCTCTCAATGCCATCTCATTAAAGTATATTGCCAGTGAAAGCAGCCTTGACAAATGTCTTTCCACTTGTAACCTGGTCTGAAACTGCCTAACTCTTCTTGTTGAATGGGCTAAATATTCCAAAATAATTTAGTAGGGAAATGAAAAACACCAGTTCTTGGTGTCACCTATATGTTTAAGAAGTTGTGGTAAGCCCACTAGCCTTTTAAAGAATTGTCCCGTTTGAATAATGAGACAAGCATAACTTCATTTTGTGTCCTTTGGTCTTAAGCATCAATTACGATAGAATACAAGACCCAGGCAACAAGAGGAACAATGGGGGACTGAGAAGTACAGGAGCAATGGGGACTCCACATGTTGAGTCTCTTGTGGGAATCTTTGGGAACTAAAGCTTTTTCTAGAAATTCTTATTAAAAAGTGGTAAAATGTTCTGTGTCTAGATGGAAAGCTATCAACAAAAGTTTGTTAATGTAAAAATAATTGCACTACTTATGAATTCAAATAGAGTAAACAATATCACTGAAGGCAAGATGTAGCTCATCTCCTGTCATGTGGTTCCTTTCCCAGCCCCTGGTTTATTCTCTTAAGAATAAACAATGATGTAGAAGTAGAGGAGAGGAGTGGAATTGGCACTTCCCAATTTGGAACACGATTCTGCTCCCGGTTCTTGGGAGACAATGAGTGTTTCCACTGGATTCTTATACTTTATATGTGGTTGTCCTATTACATTCCTGCCTCTGAAAGGATATGCTTCCTCAAAAGGAGGAAAGAATAGAAATAATGCTAAAATAAAAATATATATATAAAGGAGAAAAGGAAAGGAGAAAGAGTTTAAGGGACCAACTCCTTGTCCTAAATATCAACTACTTTACCTGTTAATTAATTTATTTGTAAATACGATGCAGTGAAGTGGCTAAAAGTATCCACTTGGGTCCAAACCTCTTGAATATAAACTTCAGCTCCACCACTTTATTGCTCTTTGACTTAGGTGGCAAGGCCAAAGCACATTATTTAGCCTCCCCATGCCTCAGCTGCCATATCCTTAAGTGGAATTGTGGATTAATTGGCATAGCCTATATGGTCAAATGGCTAAGATAATACTTGGGACTTAGTGAGCCCCCATTGACTATTAGGATTATTATTCCTGTATAAGAGCTAACTTTCTAAAAATTACCATATTTTTGCCCTAAAGAAACCTTATGTGGGTACCTATAACATTTGTAAAAAAAAAAAAACCTCACGTACTCTTAAATCACCTAAAAGGAACTGATCCAAAATGTGACAGAAAAGAAGTGACTGATATGAATGCTCTGCAAATAGATAAACTGTTTGGGCTTACGAACTGCGCTATTATTAACATAGATCCAATCTCAGGTTTCCAAAGAATTAGAACCTGGTATTAGTTACTCCAACCCACTTGAATCTATAAGATGACCCAGATGAATTCCTACTATTTGAATCATGAATGATAGCAAAGCAATTTCACATACTTATACTTCTTGCCCCTGCATCCCTATAACATACATATTTTTTATTTTACAGACTTGGAAGTTGACACATAGAAAGTAAGTTGTTGGCTCAGACCAACATTACCACATCTGCTAAAAGTCATAAGTATCCGTGTCTTGATTGTGAAGATCATGTTTTGGTGTCAGTACAGGACTCACTCAGATGACCTCTCCACTAACAAATAAAAGTACAGGTAAAAAGTGTCTTTGTATTCTCACATGAATAGGCCTGAGTGAAGCTCAGAGAGATAAGTGACTGGTTATACACTCAGCAACAGGGCCACCATGATTCAAACCATGAGCATATTGGCATGAGGTCCCTGCTCTTTCCACAGCTTTATGGGCCCTTTTCTTTTTGATGACTTCCACTCATGGTTTTCTGGGTACTAGGGATGTGATAGAGACAGCAGTGGTAAAATACCAATATTTTCCAACATGAACAAATAATTTGAAGCTTCAACAAGAAGATGCAGTTGAACTTAAAGACTTGATATGAGCAATGCTCTCGATACACTTTGTTGTTTTCATAAATGGTCACATGTTTGCCCTAAGATGTAGCTCTTAATGTTTAAAATCAAACATGCATTGTAAAGACCCATAAACTCAGAGGATTAAATAGCTCCTATAAATAAGAAATGCTTACATTTCAAGTACTCTACAAGCCTTGCTTACATTCAAAATGAACAGTCAGTCACGAATTCAACAGGGAAGGGGAGGCATGCAAGTTCTTTGGAAAGCTGGGAAAGACGTCACCATGGATGCCTGCAAGCTCCCACCAGAAGCCAGGTAAGAGCAGGTGTTCTGGATCAGACAGGTCCAGTTTCAACATAGAGTGTGGAAACTACTTTGTCTTTCTCTGTTTCCTCATCTGTGAAATGGAATGGCAATGCCTAGATGTTTCTGAGAGTTAAGCGGCATCACTTGCCTGGCACATGGCAGTCACGTGATGAAGGCTGTTTGCCCGTGGTTCCTTCTACTGCACTAGCCTCAGTTTTTTCAAAAGACTACCTTGAAAATGTACTATTTTCCAAAGTGTGATTTCCCACAAAGAAAGACACAACTAGGATCATTTATCTTTTATCTCTCCTTCCCGATTCATCTTTGTCCAAGCTTTGCCTATGCGGCCAGGCCCACTTGCCTCAACTCCCTGTATCCAGAGGTAGTCTTAAGCATGTAGAACTTGATCATTGATCATTGCCATGGGGTTGGCTGTCTGCCGCTCACTCGAACTGTCAACATCCAGATGCTGAACACTCACCTATTTATAATCAGGCCCCCTGACTCCACGAGAGAAAGCCTGTCTGCTGGCCTTCTCCATGGTCTGGAGACGCTGCTCCAGATCATTCCAGGTGGCTTGAATTCGGGGGAGCAGAAGGAAGGGTGCAGTGAGATGTGAGGATAGTTATTGCTCCAACTTTGAAATGGCCACAAAGCAGAATGGTAACAAAAATCAAAATCACAAACACTAATGAGGCTCCCTAGTTGGTGCCAGCTCTATTCCTGTCACCACCCTCCACAGCCCAGAAAAGAGTGGAGGATTATAGGTTTGGTGGAATCCTTGGGGCACATTCAAAGAGTTTGAGGTTTTGTTTGAAAGTCTGTTTGCAGACAGTAAAAATGGATTAAATTGCCTCTCCAACACAAAGAAATGCCAGGTCTCAGTAGAGGTAAGACACCAGAGACTTAAAGTGCCACTAGAAGCAAAATAATGAAAAGAGCCCAGATGCTGGACCATCTTTGCAGCCAACACTATATACCTTGTGTTTAAGAGTATCTACATTCATTGTCATGGAAGGAACTGAAGAAGTGATGCATTTAATAACATGTCTTTTCTTCTTGAGAGGAAATGGGTTATTTAAGGACCCTGGTGTATATTACACGTTCCCTTTTTTTAAAGTACAACAGAACGCTGTTTCTTCTGTTTTACATCCCATTGCTACTCCCTTCTATAATTCTTTGCATGTATAACTTCTAGAAGCTGTGGGTGGGTCAGAAATGCCATTGGGGCCCCAAAATTACACAAAGAATAAAGATGTGACTTTTTAATTGCTTAAATTACAACATTTCAGATCATTCTAAAAAATTAAAGATTTTTTTATTACTTTTATGCATGTTGAAAACATCAGATTATATATTGAGAGGAACACTGGGGAAAATTGTATGGCTATACCAAGATCATGCTAATAAAAAAGAACCATGTATTTGGGAAGATATCGATGATTATCCAAGCTTTGAAGCAGTGACACTTTTGACTGATAGTATCTACTAGAGAGATTTAACTATGTGAGTATTTGTTTTTCTTTGAATGACCTAAATCATCATTAATCCCACACAAGTAGATTAGTTGCTCTTTCCAAGGCTGAATTAATACTCTCAAAACTGAGTAAGTCAATGTGTATAATGTGCATTGTGTATATATTCTGTTATATATATTTTTTCATATTTACTTTTCTTTGTGTGTGTGTGTGTGTGTGTGTGTGTGCACCTGTGCCTATGAGTTTATGGGCAGTCTGCTTTGTGGCAGACAACGTGTTGGGCATGAGGGGAAGGGACATGGTCAGTCCCTGCCCTCAGGCAGAGCACTGTTCCTAACACCCCAGCAGCCTGAGCATGTGCTGTGGGAGCACAATGAGCCTTCAGCCATGGAGAAGGCACAAAGCTTGAAAGGTAAGAGGAAACTTAACGGAGGAGTGGGCACTTAAATTGGGCTCTGAAGGAATCTTAGGAGGTATTTTGAGGATACTTTTCCCTTTATCATAAAGTACATCATGTTCATTTTTAAAATTAATAAGCTTTATTTTTTAGAGTAGTTTCAGCTCTACAGAAAATTGAGCAGATGGAACAGAGAGTTCTCACATAACTCCTCCCTCCCCATGCAGTTTCCCCTATTATTAACATCTTGCATTAATATGGTACATTTGTTATAATTAATGAATCAGTATTAGTGTATCATTATTAATTATTAACTAAAGGCAATAGTTTACATTTGGGTTCTCTTCTTCGCTCTACAGTTCAATGGTTTTGATAAATGCATAGTGTGATGTATCCCTCATAATAATATCCATCCATAATAATATGGAATAATTTCAATGCCCTAAAAATTTCCGGGCTCCACTTTTTCATATCTCACTCTGTTTCCCCAACCCCCCCAGAAACAACTGATCTTTTCATTGATTCAATAGCCTGGCTTTTCCAAATTACCATATAGTTAGAATTATATAGTAGGTGGCTTTTCAGACTGGCTTCTTTCACTTAGCAATATGCATTTAAGGTTTCTTCATGTCTTTCCATTACTGGATAGCCATGTTCATTTTTTTTTATAAATAGAAAAAAAGCATCATTCACACTCCCAGAGATAGAAACTATGAAACAATTTGGAGCATTTCTTTCCAGTTTTCGTAGCAAGAAAGATAGATATATACGTATCAAATGATCAAACCACCTATACAATTTAGAAATCCTATTAGTCAATAATTTATCAAGAATATTGTATTGTTAAGCATCACTTTGCAAAACTACTTATAATAGCTAAAGATAATTTCATTCCTAGATATATCATCATTTATTTAACTAAGTTTGAAGCATTAAGGTTCTTGCAAATTTTTTGCTATTGTATATGATACTATCCTTCTTGCCAAATAGTTATTTCCATACATATGTGTGTTTTATTAAGTAAACTCTACCCCCAACATGGGGTTTGAACTCATGACCCCAAGATCAAGATTCACATGCTCTACTGACTGGGCCAGCCAGGTGCCACAATTTCCATATACATATGGAAATTAATTGTATATATAATTGTATATATATAATTAATAATTGTATATAATTAATATATGGAAATTGTATATATGATTAATATAATATAATATATATTTTTTTAGGAAAAAAATTCTAGAAGTATAATTGTGGCATCACATGGTATACATAATTTCCAGGATTTTGATAGTGATAATCAAACCCTGCTTCAGAAAGTCTATAACAACCTCCACTGGCCCAGAGCAGAGAAACTAGACAAGAAACTGCACCATTTCCTTGCCCCTCCTAAAAGCTGAGTAACATCCTTTTAAACTATATTTAAATTACCAGGGTGCATAGGACGTTAGGGAAGGGGAGAAAGCATTTGGTGATAAGAATAATATGAACAAAAGCTTGAAGGTGGGTAAGCATAATTATGTTCAGACAATAAAATATTTCTAGAGAGGTTGAAGTAACAGGAAGCATGGCAGAAAGCAGCATGAGCTGAGGCCTGAAAGGCACCTTTACAACCAGATTATGGAGGTCCTTGAATGCTCAATTGGAAGATTAAATATTTTAGGGAGACAAAAGGGAAGCCCAAAGATTTTTGAGTAGGGTCTTGAACAAAGCCATGTTTTGTAAGATTATTTTGGTGGCAGCATAGGGGTAAACTGAAATAGGTTGATGAGGAATTCTGGGAGTCTGTTTAGAAATACTGAAATAGTTGAGGATAGGGATGACAACTATTTTAAGGAGGCAAAAATGGAAATGAGAGAAGGATGACAAAAAGAGTAGGTACCAAGTGATCTTCTATAATTTCTTTCACCCCTTTGTACCTTCTGTTCCCCAAAACCTTTCTCTCAGACTCTTCTAAATCCCCAGCTGACAGAAGTGCCCACTCAGGGACTGTTGCTTTCTATGGAGATTTGAGGACACAATTTATTTTTCATTTTGGAATTTCAGGTAACCTGACAAGTCAGGGAGGACATCTTTAGGCAAAGGTTTTTAGGGGCATCCGAAATATGTAGTAATTTTTAAGACAGCCAAGAATCTTTCTGTGCTTTCAATCTCACCAAGGAATTGTTCCAGGTTTGAATTTACTTGTATGAGAAGCTTTATAAAGGTGTAAAGTTGAGGGGGGCCTGGGTGGCTTAGTCATCTGCCTTCAGCTCAGGTCATGATCCCAGGGTCCTGCGTTGAGCTTCCTGCTCAGTGGGGAGTCTGCTTCTCCCTCTCCCTCTGCCCCCCCCACCCCCGTTCTGCCCGCTCATGCTCTCTCTCTTTCAAATAAATAAAACCTCTTTTTTTTAAAAGTATAAAGTTGAAATCATATTTAGTTATGCAGTCAATAAAGCAGATTCTTTTAAAAAGAATACAATTATCCCACATTGAGACTATGGCCAAATTCTGGGATATTTAGTTACCAAGTCATGATAGCGGTCCCTCCTCTGGACCTTTTCAGCTGTTCACAGAATTTCCCGACAGAAGATGAGAGAAGCTAGTTCAAGGGGAAGGGGCAGAGGAAAGGCCGGGTTTTGAAGGAGCTAGTGAGTCATCCACATTCAATGTCCAGCCACAGCTGAAATGCTTCCTGGGACCCAGGGGAGAGAGGTTCAGTTGCCTGCCCTATTTGGGAATTCCTCTGCATATTCATAATTGTGAAAATTGTGAGATTCCTAAAACGTCCTTAACACCAAATTTTGAGTTAGGTCAGATGGTTTCACTAAGAGAAAAATCACACTGTGAGTAGCCCATTTATATTATCTTTTGAACTGACACCTATTTTTGGCTTGTTATAAATTACTTACCTTTTGACAGGATTGTTTTTGTGTTCTCTCACTAATATGTGTGTGCATCTCCACGTGACTCTCTGTCTTTTTCTGTCTTCTGTTATATAAGATCTTACTGCTGTCTTCACCATGATCACACTTCGGCAGTCAAAAAAAAAAAAAAAAGATATATTTCAGGTGTTTGAGATGAAGGAGGTTGCGTGAGTTTAACCTTCCTTGGTATCCTTGTGAGCTTTCTGTATTTAATACTTGTTTTATCTGAAGCCTGTGGAGGTTCTAAACTATTAGAAGACACACTTTCTGAGAACTACCTTTCTAGTAGCCTGAAGAAATATCATTGATGTGGGGCAACAAAGTTATTCTCTGTAATCCTCTTGATGTTGTAAATGAAAAAGAAGACGGAGCCAGCGCCATCTGAACTTTGGGCAAACCATTTGCTCAAAAGGATCATCAAAGGACCAAGCCCTGCCAAAATAATATTTTTTTAAAAACATCCAGCAGAAAGGAAAAACATCGAGGAGCACGCACAAAAATGAAATTGGTGCAAATTAACTGCATTGTGATGGGAGAGCGGTACAAAACAAACTCCCACCACAGCCTGGAAGGGAGAGCCACACAAGACAGACATTGAAGTTCTGGCCTCACAGTAGCCATCTTTTAACAGCTTTCTTTCTTCAATGCTTTAACCTAAAAAAAAAAAAAAAAGAGAGAGAGAGAGAGAGAGAAAGAAAGAAAAGAAAAGAAAGAAGAAGAAAAAAGAAAGAAAAAGAAAATAAAAGGAAAGAAAGAAAAAAACCTACCCATTGTTATGCCCCCTATTCATCCTTCATTCAAAGTCATTCACTCTGCATTAATTACCACTTCCTTCAATGCACGGGGAGCTCCCAAACACGGCCTGTTTTCAAAGAGGCACACTTCCTTGCCTCTGCTATTTATATGCAGAGACTGATGAAATTTTCATCCCAATACTTTGAGAACCCCCTTATTTTTTGCATACTGTAATTGTTCATAAGAAAAAAAAAGACAAAAGAATGATTTCATGCTTCCAGGACAGTTGTTTGCATCTCTTTCATTTTTCTTTCCAGCTGTGACTGGCAGCAGTGGGTTCTTTAACAGGTGTCCTGCCTGCCCTATGGTAATTTTTAACTTCCCTTCACTTTCTTTTATGTCTGTCACATTTATAGAGACAGTTTTACCCCTGTTGCCTGGTACTGTTTTTTTTTTTTTTTTTTTTTTTTTTGCAATCTAATTTCTAGATTTTTCCTAAATATATCACTGTCCTTAGGGGCCACTTAGGAAGAAGGAAAAGGATTGAGCCAAGAGTTCAAAATCTCATGTAGACATTTTTATGACATAGCAATTGGATCTCTGACACCCACTTCACTTTATTTAGTTCCTATGGGTCTGATTACTCTGAAATTTATGACAACTACAATGTTGCTTAACAGGAAATTAATGCACACTTGACAAAAAGAAAATCTGCTCCGGTGTCAGTCCTCAATAGAAAGCTTTGATTTTCTGATACTATTTAAACATCGCAAGATTGATGGAGCTGATTCTGCCGCAAAATCTTAATAATTAAAACTTAATTAGGAAACGTATTTGTGAGTCAGTTCAGATATTCATACAAACGTGTCATGTTCCAGTTTATTCAGGCTAAAAATTGGATATTAATGTTGTTTTAAGAAGGGAAAACGAAAGAAAATTAGTGAATTGTATTCACCTATAGAATTGTACACACTTAGAAGAACCCACAGGGTTCAGGTGAGTTAAATAACTAAATACTGCATCAGGGCATAGGATGCTAGACTTGGAAGGAGATTATCTCAGCTTTTCTTTTTTTTTTTTTTATAGTTGAGAAAACTGAGGTCTAGAAAGTGCACGGTCACTCAGAACTAATGAGAGAGAGATTCTGATTGTAAGATGCTAATAGCAGCATATTTTCCATGGCACACCTGCCCCGTAGAAATGTTTTGCAGTCTTTTGTGGACACTTCAGCTTCACAACACACAGCGCACAGTGTGTCTCCTCCATCCCTGGCACGATCACAGGGCCATGGTCTCCGGGGTCTTAAGGTAACAGTCAACTTTCGTAGTGTGGCTTAAGGCGCCTGAAATACAGTAGATAATTTAAAAATGATTGTTGCTATTACTGCTATTGTTACTCTTGTTACCAGTGTGCATCTCCTTCTGGCATTGTTTATCACCAGGAAGACCAGCCTTTTCCTTTGGGCATATGGCCAGGTTGTATTCTGAAAGTTATTTGCAATATATCAATCAATCAAGAACAATAGTGTCTATTTTGCTACCATATTAGAATCTCTAATAGATAGGACACATTGGAAAATATAAATTATAATAGTAGGAGCTCAGGGTTTCAAGGCATCTCATAGATTATCTAGTTCAACTGTTCTCCCGTTGAAAGAACTCTCCCTCTGCTTACACTAGATTTCTTTTTTTTTTAAGATTTTATTTATTTGTTTGAGAAAGTGTATGTATTAGAGAGAGAGAGAGAGAGAGAGAGCACAAGCAGGGGGAGGGGCAGAGTGAGAGGGAGAAGCAGGCTCCCCCTTGCAGCAGGGAGCCTGATGAGGGGCTCTAGCCCAGATCCTGGAGATCATGACCTTAGCCCAAGACAGACCCTTAACTGACTGAGCCACCCTGGTGCTCCAACACTAGATTTCTTTCTTTTTTCTTTTTTAACACTAGATTTCTTATATCAAATAATACAATATATCACAGTACAGACCCAACAACAAGTTGAAAGGAAATGAACCCTATTAGCCATTGTCACCTTTATTGACGTGATGATTTTGTAAAATACTATACAGCAGGAGCTTTATAAAATTATTTCTAATGCTTACAAATGACCTTGCAAGTTAAATATTCATATTAACTCCACTTTAATATATGACTAAGCAGAGTCTCCAAGGGATGCATTGCTGAATGTGTAAAAGCCAGGAAAAGGCAGAGCCAGGGTTTCTACTTGGCCCACATAGTGCTAAAATCCAAATCCACCCCCCATGTCCCCCCCACACATGTCCAAATCCACATTCTTCAATCAGGAGACAATGGCTCCAGAATTCTGAAGAAATGTGCTTTATTCTTTTTCCTTTTTCTTTTTTTTTTTTTCCTGTGAATGATTTATTGGGTTCTTTACTACCCATCAAAGGACATTCCCAATCTTCAAATGGATACACCAATCTTTCAACTCAAACCATGACCAGTTATTGAACCATTTTATAGACTCAAGGAATCTAAGCTTCGAAATACAAGTGAAGTAAACTTCTGGACTCCTTCCAGATGAAATATCACTTAATGATATAGTAGCCTTGAAGTAAATAACTTCAGTTTAATCACATTTACACAGGAACCAGCACTAGATGATGTCTACATTCAGATCATGTTTCTAAGGGTCTCTGAAGCCTTGGCCAAGTCATAAGCTCTCTGAGCCTCCTTTCTCCACTGGTCAGATGGAGTGATTAGTGATCCTTTTCTAATAGAGTGGGATCAGAGCTAGGTAAGGAAGTGGAATCCTGCATATAAACTAAAATGCATGATATAAAATTTCATAATTAATACTGATTAATACAAAAAAACCTTATGGTTTAGGTGGGCTTTTTATTAAATATTTGAAAAATGAATTATCTTAGAGTAATAAGGAAATAAGAATTCCTTTGCTCTGAAGAGGCAACAAATTACCACCACTAGCTTTTGGCTTCTTGAAAAGAGAAATTTAAATTAGGTAACTTTTCTCTCTCTCTCTCTCTCTTTGGTTTGTTTTTAAAGGCAACTTAATTATTAAAAATGAAAGGAAAAAAATCACCCAAAGCCATTAGTACTGTTGAAATATAATTGAATTCTTTGGTTTCTAGGCATTTAAGACTTTTGGAGGTGATCTGGTCTACCCACCTCTCCCCCTCCCCTCTGCCCCCCAGCTGACTCATGGTGAAACCCAGACTCAGAGAGAGAAAGTGATTGCCCAAGTTCACCCAGCTCTTGAACTTGGAGCAAAAATTTAAGGGTAGCTCCTTTTAATTCAAAATCCAGATCTCTTTTTGAGACACCACAGGCCTTTGTTCCTACCATCAAGGACACCTGGAGGGCTCACAGTTTACTTTGTTAAGGCTGTAAACTCTAGTAAAAATGTTTGTCTTCAATTTCACACACCCTTCAGGATATCACAGCTGCCCCAGAAGCCCCCCAGGCAGCAGAGACCAGACTGAGAGAGGCACCAGTGTGTGTGTGTGTGTGTGTGTGTGTGTGTGTGTGTGTTTGTGTGTGTGTGTGGGGGTGAAAGCAGGAGAAGTGTTGAAATGGCCAGGAGAGGCACTACAGGAAAGATTTCTAACAAAAACTAAAAGCAAAAAGATTTCTCTATTCACTAAGAGTTTTCTTTAACATCTTTATCAGTGCATCTCTTTACCAAAAGAATGAAATGATTAATGCTTAAGGTAAAAAACACAAATAGTGCTCCCATGGGAATACAGTTCCTTAGTCCTTTAGAGAGCACGGATTTCCACAGGGCATCACTTTTGATTATGATATTCCCAGACTCACGATTTGAACCTCTGATTATTACTGCTGCTCAGGCGTGGGACTATGTGTCATTTACACAGCTACGGAAAACAGACCACTTTTATTGTCCCTAGGCTTATTATTTAAGAAAGAGTGCATTATGACCATGTGTGCAGTGGAGTCATAAAAACCAAACAAAACAAAAAAACTTTTTCAGGAAAGTTTTGAAATAATTCAAGACGAGGACACATAAATACAAAAATTGTAATGAGCAGCCACAAGAGGTAACCAAAAATACACGCGTTATATTATCCTTAAAACTGATGTTTCTCAACATTTTTAACACTAAAATTAAATAAGAGATAAGCTTCCTTTCCAAAACTCACATCTTTTACGTCAGCATTTGTCGACCTTTAATGAGAAACCTGTTTTATGTACTATTGGCAGGAAATTTTTGTTTTCCTTGAACATAGCAAGTCTATATCATTACCTGAAACTCTCTTCTGTGACAGATACTTATATAGGCATTAATTGGTGATTATGATGGTCAATTTGGGTTACTAGACAAGGAAAGAGTCCTCTGTCAACAGTTTAGCTTCTAAAATGTTTTCTTAATTCTCTTCAGAAAATAATTTTTTATTCATCAAGATTATTAAGCTCTTAAGGGAAGTATAACCAATCATTAATGTCAGTCTTCTGTAAAAATATTAGTTTCTAACATTATATCGTTTAGGTAACTAAGTAATGCTAAATAAGACAATTTTCTTTGGCATTCTTAAATTTACAAAGTGCTAGTAACATGCAATTTTATTATACTTTATGCAACCACAGAGCATAGTTCCTACAGAAAAAATGGGATTTAGCCTAACCTCCCAATAAATGGCATCCAGGGCATATTTAGATGTTACTGTCAATGGATAAACAGCAGTCTCCCTTCTTAAAACCCCTCCACTCCAGACCCAATATCCCACCCCACTACTTCTTTTACCATTCTCACAAACATTGTATTAAAACCATTACCTGTAATTCTAAGAAATATGAACTTAGTAATAAAATAAATTAACATTTTATGCTAAGTGTTGATAGTTATCTTAACATTAAGAGAGAGTGGTCAGAATTCTCAGAAAAGATCTAATACCATTGGTCATGTTTTAATCCTCCAGATGGTTAGTTCAAACGTTTATGTTTGTTTGTTTATTTTATTTTATTTACTTATGTATTTATTTATTTATTTAGAGAGAGAGAGAGTGAGGAAGAGTAGGGGAGGGGCAGAGGGAGAGGGAGAAAGAATCCCAAGCAGACTCCATGCTGAGTGCAGAGCCCAGTTCGGGCCTCAGTCCCAGGACCCTGAGATCATGACCTGAGCTGAAATTAAGAGTTGAACACTAACCCTCTGAACTACCCAGGGCCCAGTTCACATGTTTTACAACATATATTTTTTCTATGTCTCTTTAGATGTTTACATGATTAAAAAATACAAAGTGGTAACACTAAAACAGTAGAAAAATTCTCTGTAGATAGATTTTTTATGACCAAAAGCTATCTTAAATGTTGCCTAAATACCTTGTACTTGAAACTGGATAACAATTAAAACATAAAATAACTGTAACTAATAGTTACCATTTATTGAACAACTACTGTGTCCGACACAATGCTAGATGCTCCACACACTTCAGAGTCTGAGAAACCTCCCAGGTTCTGTTAGAAACTCCATTTTACAGATCCAAAGATGTTAAAGAGCTTGTTCAGAGTCACAGCTAGTAAATAGTTAAGCCAAATTTTAAACCCATCTATTTTCTTCTATAAATACAAATGAAAGCAGTAATATAATACATAAACTATTTGGTGTGAGTGTGTCAGAAGCAACGTGAAGTGTTATGGTAAATACACTTAAAATCTACTTGTGAGTATATGATCTTTTTTAATGAAAAGAGGACAAACTGTAACTTTGCTTTCATTGCTTCATTTCTACTTTCTCCAGGGTATTTGAGAGCAGAGATCATTTCTATGTATGTTTATATGCTTGCACCTGACACATAATACGAGTTTTTATAACCGGGACAGGTTATGAATTGTGACCTGTGAATTTGGAAACATTGCTACACTACTCCCTAAGGTATTGCTAATAATTCAAACATAGTCTAAAGTGTCAAGGGGTAAATAAATGAAGAAAAAATTGTTTAAAACTTTCCCAGTGTTCAAAGGGTCAAAGTATAAACATGAATACTTTCTTTGGTTACCAGTTCTTAGTATCTCTTTCAGCCACACCCTACAAGATGATCAAACTGCTAGATTGGCAACCCATATTTTTGGGTTACATTTGCAATTGTGGCACAGAAGGAGGTTAAATTTAATCAAATATTTAGTTTAGCAATTTGGATGGCTCAGCCACATCTTGATCCATGCATTAAGTAAGGTGTAGCTTCAGGGCACTTCTACTGGCTCGGTCAGTAGAGTATGGGACTCTTGATCTTGGGTTGGGTTGGAAGTTTCAAAGAAAAAAAAAAAGATAAGGTGTCACTTCTTCCTTGAAAAGCAAATTTACTCCAACACCCATCCCAATTACCCTTTTATGGAATGGGACACATGTGGCTGACATGTGACCTTTTAACCTCTCGGGCACTTCCATACCTGGAGCATTTTTCTCAAAAATGTGCAGCCCACACAGTTTGCTTGCACTCTCCTCTGTTATCCCATTGTTTGTTTTGCACATATTGCTGTATTTGCGCTGAACACAGCTAAAACTCCAGTGCGAGCATGACCTCTTGTCTGACACATAAACAGCATCTGAGAAGGGGATCCTCAAAAGTGCTGCTTAGTGTGTAGACTTGAAGTGAGAGTGTTATTTTCATTTTTAGTCAATGGAACCTGATTTGCCAGTACACATCAGTAAGGTGCACAGGCATGCTCACTTTATCCCAGCCCTATTTCTGTGGATTCTTTTCCATTAGAGATGGTTCCGAAATCAGGCATTACCTTGTTAGCGGAGGGTGGTCAAACAGAGGCTGGTTTGCTAGAACGCTGAAGAAGGAATTTTCATTTTGAGTTAGAGGTTGAACTAAATGACCTTTTAAATCCCGAGATTCTATAATTCTATAAGGAGGGTAGGGAAGAAAATATTTATGGCACTTATATGATTCTAAAACGGACTGCTTTGGTCAAGGTTTATAAAAGAGCATGAAGTAGAACTATACAAAATTTTCTAAGCAAACGGTTTCCTAGCAGTGTTAATTAGCACCTTTCATCTGCTCAGCTTCTGTGATGAACTTGGGTTTCCACGTCCTGTTAAAGGGCTACTCTGGACCTTTCTCAGTATAGCCAGATTTCTGGTAAAGGTTGAATGGAGTGCCGCATGTATCTAATCACTCGCTCATGTCTTAATTGTTGACTTGTACGTATGACTTTTCTTTTTGCTCATGTCTCATGACAGCCCTCTCTCTACTCCCCATGCCTTTAGGCTGACTGCAACAAAATCCATTTCCTAAGTGTTCTCTATTGTTAGGCAGAAGATTTTACCCACCTGAGAACTCAGTTTCTCCATTTGAAAATTAGGATAATATGTGAGATCTAGCTTTGGAAAATCAAAGCAGGGATGTTTTTTAAGTCTGGCAGAAAGACTTGTTCCCCTAATTCTGAATCTCGTACATCCTACAAGGCAGAGGCAGCAGTATGACTGCATGGGAGGCTGTGGTCCTTAACTCACTGGGTGCGTTGGATAAGCCACCGCATTCCTCTTGGTTCAGGTTTTCTGTTCCTCAAGGGAGGGAATCCAATAGAATTGACCTCAAAGGTCGCTTCTGATGCTCTTATGTTCTGAGGATCTACTGCCCACCCCCGCCCGCCACCCCCGAAGTCAATTTGTAAAGGAAACATGTGAACAATGTCATCATTATTATTGTTATCCTGTTTTTCTTTTTTGTTTGTTTGTTTGTTTAGGGGGTTTCTTTGTGGGGGGTGTATATTTTTTTATTGGAGTTTGATTTGCCAACATATAGTGTAATACCCAGTGCTCATCCTGTCAAATGCCCCCCTCAGTGCCCGTTATTCTGTTTTTCAAAAAGAAATCTCATGGCTTAGGGGGATAAAGATGTCTAGATAAGTATTAATAATTTCTCTTCCAAAATGGCTGTGCCTCTTTCATCAGCCCTTACCTGGTGCATGGAAACCTTTCGAGCTGGTGGCAGCCAAATGCTCATTTGATTCCCTTACTCTTGAAAGAGCTACTGCCCATCTATTTTTAAATGAAATAAAACTAATTTCATTTTGAGAATCCTTTGGAACATTTCATGACATTTGTTGAGATAATTGGGGACATCCTGGAGTGTCACAAAACCAAGGTTGGGAATCAGTGTTCTAAGGACTGAAGAAGCAAATTAATTTTTCTTTCTGGCTTTCTTCAGATAGTTTTATGTGTGAAAACTCAACTTTCTAAGGCTTTCATTATGTGTTTTGGCTTTCTTTTCCTTGTTATCCTTTCTCTTCTTTATTTACTGTGTATAGACTCCTGCAGAGCTCATTAATGTATCTCTTTACCTAATTAGCTTTCTTCCAATGAAACAATGCCCTTCGTTCCAGGAATGTGCAGGTTTTTAGAGCCAGGAAGAAGGCTGTGACCTTCTGAACCATTCCGCTGTCAGGCTGAGCAAAGGTGACTCATGAAACACTTGTCGAGGTACAGGAAAAAACAGCTCAGCAAGACAGTGCCCTGTCTTAATAATAGGAAAAATACATTTTCAAAAAGTTGTGCTAGGTTTCTTTTGAAGATTCTGTTCATGGTTTTCAAGGTATCTGACCTAACCTGATTGAATTCTGGAATAAGCAGAGCTTTAGAAGAGGAAACCTGCATGGTGTCATGATGATGTGTTTATAGGCAAAGTCAAAACAGTTCTCAGGAAAAATTCAATGTAAATGTCTAGTTCAGGGTGGCCCATTTAAAACTTAAGTCTCATAAAATTTAAGTATGACTACCATGTGACTTTTTAATCGGCCATCTATTTACCTGAAAATGACAATTTCTTTGCTACTTAGTTTCTCAGCAGTGTCTTACTCTAACTTTCATATTTATATAAATTCAAACATTCATTCATTCATTCACATACTCGCCCCACTAGCACTGAATAGACACTACTGTAAATAGAACTCTTTTACAAAATGCTTTTCCATTTCCCCAGCTCAGTTACTTGAAAGAAGTCATTTAACCACTCTGGGCTCCCGTTTCCTCATCTGTGAAAATATGGAATTAGACAAGATCTCTTTCTTCAATTTCACTCTAAATTTTTAAACAAACTCTCATTTCAGGACATGGACATTTAAATAATCATATATTAGTCATCCATCCAAACAAATATAATGTTAGCTCTTTATAAACAACTCACCCAGATTATTAACTATCAACTCAACCAGCTTGATGTGGATCTGACTGTAAAAATTTTTCCAGAGAAAGGGTCTAAGTGTCCCAGAAGCCCACAAACTTGATCATCAGATTTCTTTAGTTTTATTTGCTTATCATTTTAAGATTGCTGGCATTGAGCATTTAAGATTGGTACTTAATACTTCTATCGCCTCAGTTGAAATCAGACTGATGACCAGACTGGAAACAGATGGTGGCAGAGGCAGCGGCTTGTCCCCAGAGTCCACTCTCTTGCTTTTCTCTCTAATAACAGAAGACCTGAGTTTCAGATGAGTACTTGACTGACTGCCCAACTGAAGTCTACAAGCATTTCCAGACTTCTTTGCAGTGCGGTACCACTGGGGGCTGCATTTGAGCCAACGGGATGAGAGTTGAAGTGATGTGTGCAACTCTGGGTCATCTCTTCAAAGATGAAGCCACTTGCCATGCATTTTCTCTCTCATCCTTGTTGCTGCCTGGGAAGTAATGACAAGTCAAACAACTTTGGAAACAGGCATTAAAGATGCCAAAGATCTACCGACTGAGCCAGCTAGGTGCCCCTTTGTTATTATATTCTTATGCCCATAAGTAAACAGAGGTTTTGCAGCCAGGCAAATGTGAATTCAAACTGTAGTTTTACCACTGACTAGCAACGATGTTGGGCAAGTCAGTGAGCCACCGAGCTTCAGTTTGCTCATCTATAAAAGGGGAATGATAATGGATGTTTCCTTACAAAGGTGTTGCAAAAATCAAAATAATATATAAGTTCAAGTGGTGCTTCGTACATACTGAGGTCTCTTTAAATAAGAAAGTGTTGCTCATATTGTCCTTCATTGTCTGGTAGCTTGGCATTGTTGCTACCATTGATTCAGCTGCCAACTTGCTGGCACTTGACTTGCTAAGTGGGCTGAGGGAGCCTATCTGTGTAGATCTTTCTGCAGAATGCCCCACTAGAGCAACATAAGCTCCTCACCCTCCATGTGCAACCAACTCACACCGAAGGCAGATTCCTGGCTCCCTTGTGTTTGCACCACTTGCATGCTCTCACAGACATTCAGGAAGAGGCTTGGGTAGGGTAACTGGTACATCTTGGTAAAATTATCTGAATGGGTCAAGTTCCTATTGCAGTCTCATTTGCAAATACGGAGCCTCAGCCTCTGGGTCCCTCACTTACATGCTTTCTTCTCCTGATCCTTCTTTGGGAATTATTTTTCAAATGATACTTAGCTCTCCAAACGCCTGCCTCAAAGGACCCTCATCTTTTTGATGCACTTTTGCTTCTGCGTATTATGGTGCTCTCATTTGGAAATGGAAGAATTTTAAATGTATGTCATGAAACATCTGAATCCTCTTACGTACTTTCTAGTTACCCTTGAAATATTTTTGTGCAGGTTAAACAGACTGCAAGATTTCGTCAGAATCAGAACCTGCTTTGTGCTGAATTCAGAGGGTTTCAACAAGGATGATCTCTTCAGGAATCCAAAGTGGGAAGCTGAAACAAAGGACTGTGCTTTCCATATTGTCAAATTTGCCCAAATATATCCTCTCTTCATACAAACTCAAATAAACCTTAATTAAAGCAAAAGAAAAAGTTGAATAGGTTGTAAACACATCCTGATCTGTGCATTCAAAGCTCTTCTACGTCGATTACAGGATGGGATTTCCGTATTTTAAAAGATGTCTGTGTAATGTTTGAGATTCCAGTGATGATGATGACACATTTATTCCCACTGAATTCATGCCAGCTTCACTCTTAAGACAGCAAGGAGTATCTATTGCATACCTCCTATGGGCCAGACAAGACACAGAGCTGAGGGCTTTACATGAGCTAATCCTTACATTTAATACACCCATAGTAAAGGCAAAGTAAGTGAGGCCCAGAGCACAAGGTCACACAGACAGTGAGGGGCTGAGTAAAGATTCAAACCCAGGCTGCTGGTCTTTAAAGCCTCTGTTCTCGCCAATATTTCTTACTCTTTCTCAGACTGGAAGCATAACTGGGATTAGACAGCTCCACTTTGATATAAAACTATAGCTCATATCCCAGAATTAACTTAGGTAGAAACCAACCACATTTTTCCTTTGTCATACTGGAAACTTATGGCTTTGGCAGATACCATGATGTAGAAGCAAAAATAAAAGGAGAGATTTTTGTGAGTGAAGCATGTTTCTTTTCTTTTTTTTTTACAGATACAATCAGGAAAAGAAGCTTAATGTAATTTAGTACAAGTTCAGATTATTTAAAAATGTATCTTTCTGTGTTAATGTGCATACCCCAGATATGCAAAAGATGTCAGTTTCCCTTAATGAACAGAGGGTAGAGGGAGTAAGTTTGTCAAATGAATTCCTCTTCTATACCCCAAAGATTTCAGTCAATAGTTCCTCAAACTCTGTCTTCAAAGAAACTCTGGGCTTTAGAGGAATATTTCTGTCTGGCAGTACGGAGCTAGTGAGCCCCTTGCCCCTTCTTCATGCCCAGGAAGCATCCCCGTGCCCCCAGCTCAGTCGACACATCCTTACTCACAGCCCCAGAGCAGACAGTGTACAATTTAGGGCAATTATTTACTAATGTCTCTTGCCCTCCCCCTCACTGGCCCCCAAATTCTCCCTCTACCCAACTCTTTTGCCCATTTACATTTTTCAGCTAAAGTAGTTGACAAAACCTAAAAGTGAGCCAAGTTCACTTGACATGGAGGCCACACCAGGTCGCCATAAGCAGGAGGGCAAGACCCACCAACAGGACCACAGGAAACACTCAGCTCAAAGAGAATGGATGCCAACAGGTCAATGGGGCAGAAGAGACACATGGATGGGTGCTGCAAGTCTCCAGTCTGTCATCACAGGCTCTGTGTCCTACAACTGAGCAGTACGGGCAAGAGCAGTAAAAAGACTGTCTTGTCATTTGGGTGTTAAAAACAACCGCAAAACTTATTATACATTTTTTGGGGAAAAGTCCTAGCTAGCATATACCTTTAGAAACATTTTTTTTTAATGAACTTTATTAAAGTAGTTAACATCTTGGGACATCTGGGTGGCTCAGTGGTTGAGCATCTGCCTTTAGCTCAGTTCGTGATCCCCAGGGTCTTGGGGTTGAGTCCTGCATTGGGCTCCCCACAGGGAGCCTGCTTCACCCTCGGCCTGTGTCTCTGCCTCTCTCTCTTTGTCTCTCATGAATAAATAAATAAAATCTTAAAAAAAAAAAAGTTAATGTCTATAACATCCCTACTAGAAAAAGAGGAACTATAGATTTAGAAGATTGACTGTTAATATAGTAAAAACATTATTACAGTCATATGCAGATTATAACCATTTTATCACAAGCTATCTTACCCAAACAGAAGTCACTAGCATTTTATACTGAATAATTATCACCTTTAACAATGGCCCTGGTTTGATATGTACAGTGTTGTACTTTACTCAAAGCATTTTTCCATAAGTAATGTCTATAAAACACTTTGGGATCTACTATGTGTGGGGTACATCCTTAGTGTTTTCTATCAGTTATTTCATTGGGTACCCTAACTTTGTGAACAAGATGGGAAGACTGAGGTGCAGGTGACTCTCTCAATATCATAAAATCAGGAACTGGCAGGTTAGGGTGCCCTTCTTCTCTTCAATTCTTGTTCCCTCAGTGCTAATGATCTACCATAGCTAAGTCACACTGAACAGAATTGGAACATTTTTAATTATCATTTATCAACAATATCTACAATCTTCTCTTTGTCATAAAAAGAAAACCAAGATGTCGTTGCATCTTTTTATATATACTGCATACTTTCCAAGCCTTGACCAGGGGCTGCCAAGTCTTAGTGCTAGATGGACTCCCTGATTTTTTTTGTTGATGGTCCTATCTTATATATGATATTATTGTGTAGGGTCCATTCACCTATGGCATTGTTGATAGAATGAACTAATTGTAGATTGATGTGTCTTCTTTCTGGCCAAGATTAGATGTGGTCCTAGGTAAGCTTAAAGCCCAGAGCTTTGCTCTAAAAGCCCAGAGGACAAGGTTCATTCTTCCTTTGGGTAATGGGGAAACTTCTTGGAGCAAGTGGATTTGAACTGGAGTTTGACAAAACAAAACAAAACAAAACAAAACAAAACAAAAAAAAAAACCAAAACAAATAAAAACAGTTGTGAGTAAGAAAGCACACTCCTGAGTGAAGATATGAGTAAAGATAATAGTTAAACAAATCAACTGCAAGATATCTGATTTAAATATTTCAATTGTCAAATCAGTTCTTTTAGGTATCTATTTTCATCTGTAAGATATAGTGCCTATCATAAGTAAAACAAATAAAAAATTAAAAGGACTTTGAGGGCTTTATTTATGTAGTTGATTGGTATTACCCAAGCAATTCCTTCTATGCATTGCTACTTGAAATTAATGTTGTAAAACATTTGATTTAATTATATAGTTAATATAGGGTTATCTCTAATATAGAGAATATTGTAGAAAGATAAAAATTAGTAGATTTCACTCTTTGCTAAGTATCAATTGTGGATGATTTAGGCAAGATGTTCTGCAGAGTTTTACATACTAAATCTTATTCTATTCTCATAAGCATCTTTATAATCTCCACTCTAGCGAAGGGCGTTGGCTACACATGCATGCACACAACATCCTCCTACTTCCTCAAAATAATTTATTTGATTTTGGTATGGTTTACATGTTCATATTTCTCATATAAAGTCAGCTTCTTTAAGATGAGACTATTAAATAAACGGTTTATATTTTCTACATAAAGCTTTCTTTATAAAGCACTGTATGGTCTGCTTCGATTTGAAACTGAGGCATGGGAAGCAGACACTGATACAATAACCACAAATCTGGCCCGTATATCAGAGAACCACAACTGCCTCATCCCTCTTCTTGCCTTGTTAATTCCTAAGCCTCTTCCTCATCATTTCATGCCACTGACATTTTATCTAACCTCCTAGATCCAGTCTTCGAATTGTCACTGGAGTTGTATTCCCTGAATTATGTCATAGTTCTTCTTCCAGAACTCTTTAGGTCCCTATCATTTGTGAAATAAAGTCCATCTCTCTTGTTTGCATAGAGGGAGCACTCCATAAATAAGCCTCCAATGCCTGACATACCACACTTCTCACCCGTTCCCTAACCTGCCCCCAGTTGTTCTGCCAAACCAGGAAGAGCCTCACTCTTAGTCAGGAATACTCTTCCTTGCCTTGTTTGGAAGAGATTTTTTCCTTACTCTATTCTGAATAGAATAATCCCATTACTTCTGAAAGATAAGATCAATAGTCACTAACCGAGGAGACTTTATTAGGATGAGAACTGCTTGGTCTAAATTGGCCGAGACATACTGCTCTTCGGCATTCTCCTTACCTTCCTTCCCTACTTCCTAGTGACTCTTGATGTTTTATTTTTTGTTTGTTTGCTTTATTCTAGCTCATATTATAGTGAGTTGTTTAATTATCTCTCTCAACTAAATTGTAAGTGCCTTGAAGATAGAGATCATGTCTTACTCATTTTTCCATATCTACAGCTGCATTTTACTTTGCATTTTGGCCAAAGACTGAGAATTTAATGCTTTCACATTAATAAATACCAAAGTCTAAATTTAACAACCGGAAAACTACTTCTAGATAAACTACTTCTAGCATAGTACCCACAGAACAAACATCCAATGTTTGTTGATTGGAATGTTCACTGAATTACACATTTATAGAGTGAATCATTAAGAGAGAACATTCTTTATTCCTTCCTAGTTTAGCTATAGCACAAGCTGAGGAAAACCAAAAAACAACACAAAAACCCTATCTCTTCCTTTGTTTCTTTAATATTATTCTTTGCTAACTATAAACTCATGAAAAAGAGTTTCTTGCCTTCAAGAAACTCACATTGTTTTTACGTAGACGATTTCATTAATCTTCAAAGAAATAACATATCATTAAGTCAAGTTTTCATGTAGAGATTGGGAAATTTGTGCCCTGGTGCCCCAACTCTTTGAGCTTCTGAAAGATTATATTGCCCAATATATCTACAGAAATCCTCTAAAAGTCACTGTAGGTGATAATGAATAACAATTTACATTTGCGAGTTTACTATTTATGTTATTTTCATACATAGTAGTTTATAATCCTCACGTAAACATGTGAGTTAGGTTTTAATTTCATTTTCAGCTAAATAAATTCACGACGTTAAATGCCCTGCCCAAGGTCATACAGCTAGATTAAGTATGGAACCCATGTCTTTTGACTTCAAATCCAGGGTTCTCCATAGTACCATGCAGAACTAGAACAAGAACTGGTCTCCTGCACACTTAGGAAAAAACAAAACAGGGTCTGCACAACAATGCCAGTTGAAAAATATAATGAGACTTTTGAGATAATGCTGGCTCCCCTTGTAAGGGTTTTTGAGATGGAGTAAAGTCTTGAGCAATGGAGTGGATCATTCATGTAGGAAAAAGAACCAGCACAAGAAAGCAATACAGAAGCATCCAAGAGGCCAATACAGATCCAGCATCTCCAAGGAGGTGATTAGGAACAAAACCCCAAATAATGACCTGCTCTAAAACATGCTGCACATGGAGGAAAGTCTGGATCATGACCCAATCCCAAGGAAGATTGTCATTGGACCACAGAAAGTCTCAGTATTCTCAGCACTTTGCACGGTGCCTCGCATTGGCAGTATGGAAGGTAACTTATAAGTGTAGGATTCAACCAATATAACTGAAATGAGTACAGGGATGCTATGTATGGGCAGGTCTCAAAATTTCTATCATTTTAGCCCAGAGAGGCACATGGACAAAATCTACAAATCACAAATAGTATGATTAATGCAAACATGTTAACAAAATCCTGAAAATAATAAAACAAAAAGGAATCTTTTAGAAGATGAATACAATCTTTAGTAAGATGAATACAGGCTCTGGTAAGAAGTCTTCTCTGCATAATTTCAGGTATTATTTATGTAATTATAGCAAAATGTTTCAAAAGGTGACCCAAACCAGTGAATCACAGGGCTAAATGGTTCCTAACAGAAATTGCACAGAATCAAACTTTTCAGATATGTTTACTACTTCATTCAGAAAATATTTATTGAGTATGTACTATGTCTCAGACCTATTCAATATGCTAGCAATGCCATAGTGAACACAAATTATAATTCTCAGTCCTTGGAGCTTGCAGTCTGGTTGACATGTATAAGAATGATGGGCTTATTGATAAGTCCTTTTGGCCCTGGCTAGACCTTAGTTCTGATCTTCAATTGCAGTTTCTATATGTCTTGCTTTTCCCTCTCCTGCTAATTTGGAACAAAAAAGCAGGGAGCAATTGAGCTGTGGGTGTTGAATGGGGGGATTTAGCACTAAACAAGCAATTATCAACTATTCACAATGGCACAGGAAGACCACAGAAAGACCTGAGGCCCCTGCAAGAGCTAAGGTGGAACTTCAGATTAGATGTTGTCAACTGCTGTCTTTTTCAAGCTCTCTAATACAATCTGAATTCCAAACATATTTATTAAGTAGGTACTATGGTAAAAAATGTGGTACAACAATTAATAAATATCTGTGCCTTTTGTTGTACATGTATCATATACGAAGCCCTGCCTTAAGTACCTTATGTTCATTATTGCAGTTAATCCTCAAAACAACTCAACAAGATAGTTTTTTATTGTTATCACAGTCTTGATGATGTGGAAACTAAAGCTCTGGGTGGTTCTTTAATCCAAGGTAAACCTTACACAGAGTAAGGTAGGTAAGTAAATGCTGAAGTCAGGATTTAAAACTAGTTTTGTCTGATTCCAGAGTCCATGTTAATTAGATGCAGTATTGTCTCTAAATCACTGACTTCAGTGATCTTAGTCTTCTAGGAGAGAAAGATGAATTAAAATGCCATTTTCAGATTAGTGATAACTGCTGTTGAGTAGAGCAGGAATTGGGTTACTATGGGGATACATAGGGAATCATTAAATCCAGATGTGAAGGTCAGAGGAGGCAACATTTAAGCCAAACCCTGAAGGATGTGCAGACATTAACCTCCTAAAGAAAAGAAGGAAGGATGATCCAAGGAGAGGAACAGTATGTGCAAAAAAACACGGAGCGGGTCTGGGGAACTTCAGATACTAAAGATATGATCATCAGTGACCATCCAGCCACCATGTGCCATAGGTTACAAAATGGCTACAAACAAATATGTCACCTCTGCTGGGATACCCCCTGAGGGTACTTGAGGACTCTGTTCATGGTTATGAAATCTGATATAAGTTTGGTGGGAAACTCTACTTCTTACACCGAATCACTGCACAGAAGCAGTGGAGTCCTGGTTACCCCAGGGTAGTACAACGTGGGAGGGGAGTATGCTGACACATGACCAGTGCAGGTTCAGCTGTGGTCATTCTGCTGTCTGTAACTGCCTAACGGGTGGTGATTGGCTATTCCTTCTTTGTAACCAGATGCCGTTGAAATTCTTACTTTGGTTATACATCAAAGCATGCATTTGAATGATGAGAGAGAGGCTGAGTAACCAAAAAGAGCCAGTTCTACCCTGGCTTGCCAAAACATGCAAAATATCAAGTAGGGCAAGAAAAGCCTTTGGATTTGAGGTAAAACTATGAAGGAAATGAAGTCAAGTCTTTACACTCCACCCTAAGTGTCTCTCCTGTGGCATCTTTCCCACCCGGGACCATCAGTTTAGAACCTGCATTAGTTTTAAAGTAATGTGGACTTGGTGTCATTGATCGGTATATCTTTATGCATTCATTACTCCATCTTATAGAGAGAAATGAAAAGGCCTCAGAAACAGAGACCTGGATTCCAGCCTTGGCCCTAGGACTTACTAGCTGTGTGGCCTTGGGCAAGTTGCTTATCCTGATCCTTAGAATAAGGATAATAATGCAGACTTTCAATGACAGACTTGGGGATTAAAGATATAATGTATGTAAAGCACCTAGTCTGCCCCTCTGTAGGCATTCAACAAATGGTAATTATTATTATGATTGTATTGACATTTAAAGGAGAGCTTTTCGGTGACTTAACTCAAATTTTGACTAATGGTGGGAGTTTGGGGCGATCGGAGAGAGATATTTTTTCTGAGTATCGATTATTTTCTGAAGCACATGATAGTTTACATTTACCAAAGATTCTTCCAGTTAAAGGAATCCTATAGTTAAATAACTATATTTCTGAGATAAGCAATCTGCATCCACTATCTGATCAGTATCAGTACGTTTATTGGTACAAGAAAAATAATACTGAAGGTGAGACTCCCAGGAAAAATACAGCCCATGATTCTTTCAGAATAAGTAGTTCTGGCAGTTAATGATGTTTTATAACACCCTGAAGCTTTATTGCTCCAGATCAGCCAAGTACTCTAGAACTGTAGTGCGAAAAACCAAGCTCCCCAATTGGTAGGTAAGAAGGTATGTTTCCACTCTTCTTCTAAAATTGAACAGGCTAGATATTCGTGTTCGATTTATTCACTTATATATCAGGGCTAAATCAGAGCATTCAAGAGAGGTGCAACTGTGGAAAAACCTTTCAGCTTAGAATCAGAAGACTTGAGTTTTAATTCTGACTCTGTATCAGCTAGTTAGTAGAAGTTGGGCATGAAAAAGTAAAGCAGGCATTTGTTACTTTCTCACTGGGATGGAACACGGGGATTCCCCAGGCGCTTCGACTCTTAGAAATGAAGTGTGATGAACTGTATTCTCTCAACATCCTCATTCATTTATGGCTACATTTATGGTTAGGTAGCTCTGGAAATTTAATTAAAATTTTTAGGCTTATTCATAAAACCCAGCAGTTATTTGGCACTCCCTTTTAAAATCTACAAAAACTATGGTGTTTTAGTTCTCAAATGTTAAATGCAATAATAATCTAACTATTCCCTTTTGTTAAGTTTTAGGTTATAGAAAATATTATGGGGGGTTGCTATCTTAACCTTCTAAATTTAGAACCCTAGATTATTAACAGAAGATCTAACAGCTGCCAACAAGGGTGTACTTTCAATCTGTCTTAAAGGAATCCTGCTCAATTATGGAATTCTGAAAACAAAAGCATTCTTTACACAAAAATAAATTTTCTAAGGGTCATATAAGAATTTCGTTCATTAGATGAATGTAAGGGCTTCATTTGAGGAAACATAAATCACTTACCTTGTTTTAAACCATCCACGTTTCCCCTAATGGTGTTTACTATGTCTGAAAGGCATTTATTTAAAATAAGTAGAGTAACTTGTACATTGATTAAACTGCCTATCTCTTTAGGAATTGCAATTTTGCATATAGAGTTGAAGAGAGCATCAATTAAAGATATAGCTAGGCTGAGTCAGGTGCTCATCAGAGGAGATGGGATTAAAGATCGGTTAAAAAATGTAAACCCCCAAGTATGCAAAACCTAAATGCAATAATATAATGAAAGCACAAAATCAAACCAATTGAGATAAAAATGAAGCACTTACCTAGTATGATCACCTGAAAAGCATGACAAATTCCTGCAAATTGCAGGAATTCATATTGCAAAGTACTCAGCAATACTTCTGTGTAGTTCTATAGAAAGCCCAGAAAATCCTGCAATATCTTGCAAAGTGCTCCACAGGTATCCACTACTTTTGAACTGATATCATTCTACCTTCCTCAGTGGGTCCAAATCATATAACCACTGGTCTTCAAGTGATGAAAAGGTAAACCCTGGAGAAATGGAGAGTTGGTTTTCAGTTTTGAGGATGGGCTAAAGATCAAAAATCTACTACTCAGAGGTACCCTGGATACCAAAAAATACAAATAAAAAAAATGCTCCTTTGATTATTTTTTTTTAAGTATTTGCTTCTAAAAAGGACAGAGTCCCCCAACCTCCCAACCCATATTTTAATAACCCGACAATGGAAGAGAAATATTTGACAGAGGGTGTATTGGATGTTGATGATCTCCAACTGCTTCCAAATCTGCATAAATAGAACTCCAACAAATCCCCACACAATGAACCTACTGAATGGGGCTCTATTTATCTGCCGCTGACGGATAAAGGGCCAAGCCAATCCTATTGACAGTTAAGTCTGTAGCTTCCAACATATCACTGAGGTCACTAACCCATCACTACAGGACAGGCTGACATAAACAGCTGATGTACTCAACAAAAATTAGGGCTCAAATCAATTCACTGCTGAAACCCAATTTAAGGAGTGCTCAGTTTGCACAGTTTTGGTTGATCAAATTCAGAGATGGGATGCGATTCATATTTCAGTAACGAAGATCAGGGCTGGGAACTGATATATTGAAAGGTGTATTTTTCCATTTCTTCTCCGCATAAAATATTCATGGATGCCATGTTCTACAGTGTACTCTGACAGTGTAACAGCTGCCAAAAACCTGGTACCTGAGGCCACTTTTACATCAATAAATTATCGAAGGTTACATCTGTAGCAAGATAGCTTTATTTGGCCACGCAAATAATACCAAGGTACGTAACACAGTTATCCCAGCTTTTGTTCCCTTGAGGGTGGACTATTGTTACATTTCATGCTGCAAAGCATGCTGGGAAGCTCCCACCAAGATGTAAAGAGGAAAAATACTTGCCTTTGTGTTCTATTAGAAGCAGTATGATGTTAAGGAAAGGTCATAATTTGGAGTCAAACATCAGGAGCTGTGTGAAAGTGACCAGATGATTTCAACTCTCTGAAACACAGTTTGTCCATCGTTAAAATAAAAATGTTCTTCTACCTCCCTGCAGGGTCATTGAGATCAATAAATAGGCAATGTCTCTAAATGGTCTGCCACATGATGGACAGTCAGCTTATGTTATTCAGGGTGCTACCTTCTTAGAATGTATCATATAGAGCTGAAACACCAAAGTATTGCATCTCTCGCAAGTCCTGGAGAGCTTCTGTCTCCCTTTAGGAAAATTGGTTGAGTGTAGAAGTCCAGTTTTCTGGACTTCTGAAGAAGCTAATTTCACAAATGGATATTTTACTCCATTGCTATTCTCACTTTCTCCTGTCATATCTTAGAACTCTGAATATTTCCTTCTTCCTGCCCAGAGAAGTATCCTAAATATATGGGGCACATCCTTAATAAAACCACTAACCATGTAGCCCAATATCGGTGTTTAAGACTTTGTATTTTGAAAGCACTTTTAAAAACTTATCACTAAGCGCTCTCTCTCTCTCTCTCTTTCTCTCATATATATCAACAAATGAGTAGCCTCACATCAAAGGCCACAGAAAACTCTGGTATACAAGCATGGGATTCCTGCCTGGCTTTGAGGCTCAAGATCTGTTGAATAGTCCTCCTGCTGACTCATGCTCAGGTTAAGTACCAGCAGCATGCCAGACTGCAGAAGGAGCTTTAAAAAACAAGGTTCCAATTGCTCCAAACCGAGGCAGAATCTCTTAGACTCCCCAGAATACATGCCTGTGAGACTCCTTGCATTGTAAAGACCCTTGCAATCTGGATTTACTCTTTTGGGTCTTTTAGGTACTTTTTATTTCATCAATTAAAAAAAAAACAGCAATAGCTAAATTCATTGGTTCTGTTGTTTGCCAGATATAATTCTATTCTCTTTACAGACATATCTAATTCTCAAAAATTATGCACTTTTAAACTCAGTCAATAGATTTTGAAATTGAGGCTCGGAGATGTTAAGTGGCTGGCCCGTGTCTACAAGTCTAAGGAATATAAACCTAGTTCAGTGTTGCTTTAGATTCGACTCTTTTCGCTACACTACACTGCCTCCTTGAATCAATTAGTATATTATCCTGAAGCATAAACAGTCAAGGGGTCCTCAGTTTCACTTCCTTAGCTACTAATCCCCTCTGTTGAGTGCATTACCCTGATCCCAAGCAGTAAACTAAGGAGGAGGAACCTACAAAGAGTTTGACCCGGTTGTCAAGAAAATTATCCTCTCAGTATCCAAGAGACTAGCACACCAAGTGAACCTAGTAGGCTCCTGTGGCCTGTTTGCTATGGGAAACACAGATTTTTTTCCAGTGACACTTCATGGAGGACCCCTACCACAAGAATATAGGTTTCTGTATCACGTGGAATGATACCTGACTGCCACAAGAGAACCTCAAATCTCAGTTTGAATCCCAGAGCACACCTGGCTTTTTTCCTGGCCTTGCATGAGTGATGCCATTCAAGGGTGAGGTCTAAGTGACTCATAAATGACTTAAAGAATCAAATTGAAGGGCAAAAGCCATCATTTTCCAGGAGCTGAGTGTTTTGTTTTTTTTTTTTGTCTAGAAGATAGCATCTTGGAAAGCTCCTGGCCTCATGCCCATCATCCCAGGAGGTACACCATGAGTTCTGTCCTTCTAAAGAAAGAGGCCAAGTTTTGACTCACTTGCTTTTCTGAGTACATCACTGTGGTTTCCATCATGCTGCTCACTTGGTTACCACCTGGGTCAAATGCCTGAACCTCAGGAGTTTGGAAAACATATCCTAAGGCAGTGTAGCCTAAAGTTAACAAAAGACAGCTTCCACTGTTGCACATCTCCTCTCTCTCTTTCTCTCTCTCTCTCTCTCTGCCAACTTGTCCAGTATTTGACTTAAGTGGAAGTGGCTGTTCATTGGCTAGGTTCATTAGCGAAAAATGTTTCAACAGTTCCATTTAACAACCTGGAATGTCCTTTGGAGAAGGCCAAATTAATATGATTTTTACCTTAAGAAGCTTAGAAACATAGCTGCCACTAACTCTATGATTACATTGTACTGCCAGCAACAATTCAATATTTTTTTCTCGCCTGAGGGTTACAACACATTTGCACCATGGGGAAGCTTTTTCTCTTTACATCTCAAAACTGTACCACAAACTCTTCCTTTATTCATAACAGCAAGATCTCCAGCTGAGATAGGCACTTTTGTATTGCTCTAGATGACAGTTTTCTGTGTTCTTTCCAAGCACAGGGGGTTTAATAAACATATCTGGCAGGCCTTCCATAGCTGGAGGGCCCAGGATGACACTGTGTGCAAACAATATGCTCACACTGGAGGGAAACAAGTTTATTCAATTATTCAATTAATAGATTACAGTCAAGATACTTGTTATCCTACAATGAAAAATGGGGCAATAACTCCAAGAATTAGGGTAGGTCCCAAGATTAGCAACAGCAGGCAATATGGCTTATACAGACCATGAAGGTAGAGCCAAATGCATGAAAATGTACCCGCCGGCCATCCAAACATGCACACATTCACGCCAGTTCAGACACATACCCACACACGCACGCACACACGCACACACGCAAACATGCAGATGCATACACACTTGTGATTGTACCCTCAGAGGAACTCAGACTCCAAGAACCTAGTATTATCAGGGCCTTAAAAATGCATTAAACACTTTTGTGTATATTACTTCTGAGTTTGGATCTTGGAGGTGGTGGGGGGAAGGGAGGTTGATGGCAGAAAAAGCTGCTCTATATTCTGCTTTCATAGAATTCTGTGAGAATTCTAGAAAGTGATGTTCATAGACTTTTCTCTGTGAAAATGAAAGTATTTTTGCAGGGTTTCATACATAGCTGCCCTTCTGCTTCAGGGCAAGACCTCCCCGCAGTGCAGAACATCTTAGACTGTACTCCATGCCAGAACTTCTCACTCAGATGCAGCTCTTGGTCAGAGTGAAGTTTATCTAGTTTGTATAGATATGTTAAGATTTCATTAACAAGCAATGAACTACTACTCTTAAATGTGTGATTTGGGGCAGGGAGGGCACTTTTCTTTCTGTGAGGTTGGTGTGTTATGTTGATACAAAATCACTTAGAGGAGAGAGGAGAGGATAAAGTCAGAAAGTTACCTTGTGGGAAAACTGGCAAAGATATTATGTGATGAGGAAATTTTGATTTTTACACCATGGAGAGCCACTGAAGGTGTTTGTCCTGAAAAGCCATTTTCCTTGTGCTCCTCCAGCTGTACTACTTAAAAGTCCTCACTTTTATATAAAATTTGTGAAATTAAAAACTTGGGACAGTTGAAATAGTCATACTCTCTTTGAAATGGCAATGTGGTTAGCATTCCACAAAGCATACGTGTAGCTGTTCACAGTTTACAGATCAGAAGGGTGTAATTCTTTATGTGTTTTAGTGTGGAGCTATTACTTTGAATGTCTTCTTATCTATGAGGATATATATACCCCTCAGTTATGCTATAAATTTGGGCTCAAGGTAATTGGAAAAGTATCTTTTGATTATACTGTGGTACTGAGGAAACCATCTCCATTTTTCTGAATGGAAAATAAAGCCAATGAAAATGCTGAAAAGTCTTTCAAAAATGACTAAGGAATAAGACAGGAAATGCATTTCTAGATACAGAAATCTCATGATGCTTTTAAGAGACACTGGGGAAAAGCCCTGGGCATCATTATTTCTTTCCTCTATGAGCTTTAGCCAGGTGGGAGGGTAGACAAACAATTCTTCCAGCAAGCAAGTGGGCATAGGAAGTTAAGCAGATGGTTTATTTTAGCTCCTAAGGAAGCTAGCCAAGGCAAGAGCCTGAAGTTGAAAATTAAATCTCCCCATTCTCAAGGGCAGAATTATTCCTAAGTTCATGGTTGTCTCCCAACAAAAGAATCAAGACGGCTTTTTCTGTGTCTGTCACTTGTGACCTTGCCCTGGCTCTTCCAGCTGGAGTTACTGAGGTTCTTTACAGCACGCTCAGCCAGACCCCATCCCATCCCCTGTCTGGTCCCTGGGCCAAACCAGAATAGGGCAAGTCTTGCTCTGTCCAAGAGGCTGGCTGTAATTAAAGAGTGAGGGCACCATGGCCAGGGCTGGAAGCAAATGCTGCAGACACCTTTCCCAAGAGTGGCAGACACTGTTTTAAGTTAAATGAGTGTATGCAAGGTCAAAAGTCATGTTTGGATGTGTATGCATGTGAGGGAGTTAAGCCTGAAAAGGCAGTTTAAATGAGTTTTCCAAAGATGGACGAGAAATAAGTATACAGTCGGAGCTATTAGGCATGTAGAGACAGGGAGAACAAAAGGATCAGTGAGAGAGATGTCTGGTATATTCCTGAATCAAGGGCTATTGCCCATTACCTTGGCTGGCACTTCAAGCCAAGCTTACCAGGTGGTCAACTGTTTTCAAAGGACTGCAAGCAGAAAGAAGAGAACAGGGCCCAGGTGACCAGCTGGTGAGACCTGAAATTAGTCCTGTTACCATGAATCTGCTGTCTGTTTTGCCTACCAAGACCCTGGGCACACATCTGGACTTCTAGGCTCTTCTGATCTTCATCAGTTTGGCCATAACTTCAGCTTCTATTATCCTGGAAATTGGACTCTACTCTGGATTCTGGAGCCCTTGACTGGGGTTGAGATGATTCCCTTTCTCCATTTCTGGGAGATGGTCCCAATGTCTCTGTTATTTGTGTCTTCTCTTCATGGCATCTATCTGAAGTAGACTGATGTCCTGAAAGTGTATTGTCACAGAAATGACTTTGCTATCTTAAGATTCTAATTTCTGATTGCCACCCACTAGATTACACCTGCTATGGTATTGGCCCTTGATCAAATGGTGACTTTGTGCACACTATGTATTGGATAAATGGGCAAGAGAACCAGTGTTAGAGCCCACAAGTTTCTCTAGTTCCCTTCTGCTGTTAGCTTCCTCCTCTTTTCTGTAGAGGGTGATAGAGATCTCCGCGTGCCTTGTGCTTGGAACTGACTGAACATACAATGTTTCCTGTATGCCTCTAGCTTTCCAGTATGGAAAACATCGATAACTTAATTCCCATCCACAGAGAGTCTTAGTTAGAATCATCCCACAAAGGAAAGAGCTCTTAACTGATAGAATATATATGAAAAGTGCTTTATAAATTGAATGTCTAAATAACTGTCAATATTATTAACTGTGAAGAAAAAAGGACTAATATTCATGGAGGAAGCATGCCATTTACATGTTCTCATTTAACTTAATTATTACAAAAACACTAGAAAGTAGTTATTATTACTCTTGTTTACAGACAAAGCCATTAGGACTTAGAAAGGCTAAGTAACTTACACAAGTCATTCAGCTCATGAATGGCAGATCTGAGATTTTAACCCAGATCTATTTCTAAAACCCATAATTTTTTCTTCTATGCAGGGTTGACACTATGTAGCCACTAGTATTGCATAGAGTTAAAAACAGACAATTTATGGGTCAAAGAGTCTATACTAAGAAACTAATCATGTGGTAATGACAAATTGCAATGCAATTTGGAAAAAGCAAGATTGAGATGATTAAGTATCTTTGTGGGTTTCTTAGAGGCAGTGGAACTTAAGGTGAGTCCTTGAAAACTGGCAGAAATTAGGTAAGAAGGAGATTTTTCTGGGAAGAAGATGAGCAAGGGTGAGCCCGAAGGGTGGAACTAGTGCCGAGAAGACCTGTGATGTCAGTCTGGGTGAGCCGGGTGGGACAGACAAGCAGAGGAACACCAAAGGCCAGTCCAAAGGGCTAGGCATCATGGGGCAGGAAAAAGGGAACCAGAATCACATGGAGACTCTAACTCAAAGCAGCTTCAGTCATTGTAACGTTTCTTTTTACTCAGAGGCAAAAGGGAAGGCTGCAGCCAGCTGATGCCCCATCTCAAAACTTTCTCCTAACACATTTATCCTGGTGACTCACTCATGAAATTAAGGTATGAGCTGTGTGCATGATGATAAGGATGTAATAATGTTACAAATCCAATATTCTTCTCACCAAATCTCCAAAATCAGTGGTCATCTTCCAAACCAGACTTGGAGTAGAGTTCTGCTCACTTATTTTCACCCACAATTACAATTTCTCCTTGATAAACATTCTTTATCTGTTCTTACCTTCTATTCCTCTTAAGCAAAATGTGACTGGGAAGATGACTGCACTGTGGCGGAAACTAGGGAGAGAAAATAGAGGAAGAAGCGACTAGTCCCAAGAGGTGAGCTTCTGGGCAAAGCTTTCCTGCCCTGGTGGCAGGAATTTAATGTGCGATATGTGAGTGCAGCCAAATAGAATCACATTTCTGATTCAGAAAGAATTTTTAAAGAGACCTAGTTGTTTACCAAAGGAACAATACAGCTATGGGCAAGATGTGGTAGCTTTATTTCTAGTGTAAGAACAGAAACAAGGCGGGGGGGGGGGGGGGGGCGGGCGGTGGAGGAGTGGAATTGGGCTCAGTTCCAAAGCTCTGTCTAGGAGTAACACTTGACTTTGAGCCAGCCCTGTATTCATCTGTTAGGGCTGCAATAAGAAAGAACCACCAACTGGGTGGCTTAGACAACAAAAATTTATTTTTTCTAGAAGTAGGTTTGGTTTCTTCTGAAACCTCTCTCCTTGGCTTTCAGATGGCTGCCTTCTCGCAAAGTCCTCACCATGGCCTTTCCTCCATGTATGTGTATTGCTGGTATCTCTTCCTCATCTTATAAGGACACCAGTCCTCTTGGATTAAGGCCTCCACCCTTAGGACCTCATTTAACCTTAATAACCTCATTAAAATCCCTATTTCCAAATATAGTCACACTGGGGCTTAGAGCTTCCACATAGAAGTTTAGCAGGACTGGGGGAGGGAGACACCCAATTCAGTCCATATCAAGCTCTGATACAATTTAAATGGAAATATGAAATTATGGCAATATTACATATATGTATATAATTATTAGTTAATTTTTCACATTGTTTAAAACTTGTGGTAGCTTAGATCAAGTAGGTTTTCTCTAAGTCACCTAACAGTAAATGGAATGTGAACAGTGGGAGAAAAGTGTGCCAGAGGCAAAGAGCACTGCAGAGACATGAGTATGGTCCTAGTTCAGCCATTAACTTCCTGTGTGACCTTGGGAAAATCACTTTACTTATCTATGTGTCAATATCCTTATCTCTTAAAGGAGAAGCTTTAAAAAATAATAATCTCTAGAGCCATTTCTAACTATAACACCCAAGATTTTGTGACTTTGCTTTACAATACAGTTAATCAAAAGCTATTCATTCAGAGATGAAGAAGGCTATAAGCATTGGCTATTTGCTGAAATTGCTTAGACCTGAGCATAAATATTTGCATTTTGCTCAACAGCAATATCTTTTCAATATAAGTTGGAAGTGAGATCTGGAAGGTATCAGATCAGGTTCACCTGGTCACCATAGTCAACTCAGGTGACAGAATTTATGATCTGATCAGTCAGGGTTAAAATCAGGGGGATAACTGCGAGATCTTCACTTCTTTGATGATATTTGTACACAACCTCATAACACACCCTTCAGTGGAAACCAATTTCACAGTGACTTTGAGACTGTGTGTCTGTGTATTTGTGTGTTAATATAATATAATAATATATAATATTAAATATTTTAAAATAAAATTATTTTATTGTATATTTTCCTGGCTTATCCTTTTTGCAAGATATGTCTCATAATTAGCTTATACCAACTCTAATTAGACTCTTCATTTAAAAAGACATTCTGCATGTGATATCCACAGGTGTCGCAGGTAATTGATGATGAATGTATGCTAACAAAGATGTCACAGTTATAATGAAAGGAAAGAAAGTGACTGAAACACTCTGGGGATATAAGAACAGATATATCAATCTACAGCCAGGGCAAAAACACAATTCTTGTTATTCTTATGAGACAGGAAAGAGAAAAAAGCATAAAATGAGAGGAAAATATATTTTCCAGATAAAATTAAAACTTACCCTGTTTAAAATACATTGAGCTTAAGATTTTTATTGAAATGTTTTCACTAATACACACCACTTATAAAATTAACCTGTTTAACGTTACATTTGTCCCAAACCCTCATATAATTATTAGGGCAACCTAGTGCTATATGTGCATCGATTCACAAGTAGTTTCTTTTTAATTATTGTATTTTCAAGCTTAAAATATATTTTTCTTAGCAATCTTTAATATCTACTTGTGAAACCACAAATAGAAATGGATTCTCCAATTTAGTTCCCAAAACCAATATGCCTTCTAGTAGAATTTTCTTCCAAATATCAATCTACTTATTATTTTCATCAAATAGAAACTATATACCAGGCAGCTAGACACTGTTTTAATAACTTGTTAAATAGTCCTTAATGTTCATAGGACCTAATGTCTAATAAATAAGTAAATAAATACTGAGAAAATAAGTGATGAGTGCAATGAAAAAGACAAAATAGGATATGATAGATCAGTGGCTCTCCAAGTGTGGCCCTTGGCCCATCAGCTGGGAACTTGTTAGAAATGCAAGTTGTTGGGCTCCACTGACTCAGAAACTCTGACATAGCAATCTGTGTTTTTAACAAGTTCTCCAGGGAATTTGATGCACAGCAAAGCTCAAGAACTCCTGTGATAGATGGCTTTGTGGCAGGACAAAAGGGAACTTTAGCCTAAGAACTCCAGAAAGGCCTCTCTGAGGATGTTTGGGCTAAGGTCTGAATACTGAGAATGAACTCGTCATGTGAGCAATTTGGGGAGGCATTTTCCATGAAAAGGAAATAGCACTGAGAAGACCTCGAGGCAGAAAATCTTGGTGAGTGTGAGACACAGAAAGAAGGCCAATGTGGCTAGAGCATCATGAGAAAGGAGGAGAGTGGCATGAGATCATGATGAAGAGGCAAGCAGGGCACATCATGAAGTAGGTGGCTTGCAAATGTCTGGAACACAAAGCAAGAGTCACAAGAAGACAGCACGTAGTCTTGAAGAACAAATTATCAAAAACTCTACACTCAGGAAGAGATTTACTCTTTACTTTAAAGATGAGGATTTTTCAGTAAAATAATTTTTTTTAAAAAAAAGATGTTGATTTTCTCTAAATCTGAGCCTTTATTTCTCTGTTCATTTACCTACTATATATATATAAAATAAAACACCAATTTTTTACAACTGAATGAGTTTGTTTTAATTCAGTTCGTTTGTAAGGTAACAACAGAACTATGAACTCCTTGGTTGGGGAGGGTATTTAGGAATCGCTCATCATGAATTTATATCATTTATAATATATAGCAAAAGCAAATATTTGACTAATATTTCAGCTACACTGGTATCAACAGAAAGCCTATTGCTTTTATGATCTAATGGGACAAAAGTCTAGCAAGGTATTTTACCATCTTTAATAACCACAATTTCAATGAAGTAGTTGGATCAAGTTCTCAGTACTTCATAAGGGAACAGTTGCACATATGATATGTCTCCTCTATCTGAAGTACATTTATTAGGGAATTGAGAAAATAGACATCGCAGACACACTCTATTATAGCCCCCATGATCCTAGTATTCATATCCTTGTGTGGTTCCCTCTCCTTGAGAGTGAGCAGGATCTGTGACTCACTTTTTGCCGATGGAATGTGGTAGAGGTGACAGGAGATATGTGATTGCTTGTATGTGATTCTTTCTCCCTTGCTAGTTTTGAAGAAGCAAGCTGCCATGCTGTGAGCTTCTATATGGAGAGATTCATGTAGCACGGAGATGAGTATGACATTCATCTGTTAAGCCAGAAAGAAATTGCGGTCCGCAGTCCAACAACCTGCAAGGAACAGAATGCTTCAAATAATCTTACAAGTGTGGAAGCAGATGCTTCCTCAGTCAAGATGAATTTGCAGCCCCAGCAAATACCTTGATTCCAGCCTGTGATCTCCTGAAGCAAAAGACCTAGCTAAGCCAGTTAAGCCTGGACTCCTGATTCACTGAAACCATGAAATAACGAATATATTGTTTTAAGCACTAAGTTTGTGATAATACTGTTATGCAGGATTAAGTAATTAATATAGCTGATAAATAATAGCTTATGTTGAGTGTTTTCTCTGTGCCAAGTGCTGCTTTACGTGCTTTACATAAATTGATTTATATATTAGTACCATTTTACAGATGACAAAGCTGAGGCACAAAGCAGTGAAGTTACTTGCTCAAGTTTATACACTTAGGAAATGAAAGGGCTGAGACTCAGCCCCAAAGTCTACACTTTCGGTCACCACACTATCATGTATCTTAGTCTGCCTAGTTATTACACCAATTCCAACCACTTAGAAGGTTGAGGTTGGAGTTGTCAATGGACCCACAATCAATATACAAAGAAACAGTACATGGTATTCAGTGGGAATTTCCCTAGAATCACTTACTGTTATTCCTTTGATTATTCAAATTTTATTTGGGTTCATAGTGTTATTAAGTAGAAAGGTGTCCATTGAGAGTATTAGGTAAGAACTCAAAATGACCATGGCTTATAAAGAGTGAATAAGAAACAAAAAAATATCATTTATTAATAATAGCAACTTACATTTGTGCAGCTCTAATCCTTGTAATATACTCTCAGACATTTCATCGCAATCTATCCCCAGGGTAACCTTTAGAGAAAAGAAGAGTGGATATTGCTGTCACCCATGAGATGCTATAGACCAGTAGCAATGTGGTCCTGTGGGAGAGCTAATTACATGATCATACAACCGTAAAGATTAAAGAGGTTTTAGAAGTGATATAGCCAAATGAATCTTAACTAAATTTATGCTACAGAGGAGTAAATTATTCTGTGTCCTTTACCTCTCAGGTCAGAGAGAGGAGCGTGAGCAGTATTAGAGTAAGAGATACCAAACCCTAGCAACAGTGGCCGCAGACGAAGAAGCGACCAGATTCAAAGCAATAAGCTTTCTTCTCTCTTGTCGTAGCTCTGAGGTTGAGAATCAAAGATGGAGACCAACCATGCCTCATGGGTAACCACTGCTCAAACACTGTATGATCTACTTCCTCTACTATCTTATCTCCTATTACTCTCCTTCTTGCTTGTTTAATTTTGGCCCCTCTGACCTTCTCGCTGTCTTCAGAACATGATAAGCTCTTCCTCCTATCAGGGTCTTTGCACTGTCTGCTCCTCTCTCCTAGAAACTTTCTTTCATCAGACCTTCTCATGGCTTTCAGTTGTCTGCTCAAGTATCACCCCAAAGACTCATTTCCTGACCATTCTATCCAAAAGGAAAAAGAAAGAAAAGAAAAAGGCATCCTCTGCATTCTTTTAATTCTCATAGTCAGCTTGACTTTCCTTCAAAGTACACATCACTACTAGAAATTGTTTTTTTGTCTGTTTGTTCCATTGAAATGTAAACTCCGAGTGTAGGGACCTTGTTTTCTTGTTCTCTGCTGAATTCTCAGTTCTTATAACAGTGCCTGTGACAAAAAATATGCTCAGCAGATATTTATTAAGTGACTGAATGACTGAATGAACCCAGGGCAGAGTCCTGTGGCAGGATGCAGGGCAATCTCTGTCAGGGTGACATGAAATGAGTGCTCAAGAAATTGGAAATTCATCTAAACAATATTACTAATCAATTTTCCCATCAGGTTTGTAAGAAAATCTCTCAGAGACTTTGTGGAGTCAAGACACTCTGTACCTCCTGCGTTAAATTCTTGTTACTCCTGTAAACAGATTGCTGCCAATTCAGTGGCTTCAAACAGCACAAATTTATTATTTTACAGTTCTAGAGATCAGAAGTCTAAAACGGGTCACACTGCGGTAAAATCAAGGTGTCTGCAGGACTGTGTTCCTTCTGTGGGTTCTAGAGAATTGTGGGGGAGGGGGTTAGCCTTTTCTAGCTATTAGAGACTGCTAGCATTCCTTGGCTCATGGAACTCTTCTATTTCCAAAGGTGCAATGGCTAGTGGAGTCTTTCATTCAAGGCATCACTCTGACATTGACTCTTCTGCCTCCGTCTTCCACATTTAGGGAGCTTTGTGATTACATTGGGCCCTTCCAGATAAACCAGAGCAATCTCCACATTCAAATTCAGTTGATTAACAACTACAACCTTAAATCCTCCTTGCCATGTAAACCTAACTTATTTACAGGTTCAGGAATGAGAATGAGGACATCTTTGTAGGCTATAGTTCTGCTTGTAACTACCAGTCTAGGACTGTTGTCTGTCTGTGTGTGTGTGTGTGTGTGTGTGTGTGTGTGTGTGTGTGTTTAATAACCAGGATTTCTTCTTAGAGAGTCATGTTGACTCTTCATGTGTGCTGCTTTTATCACAATGTGCTCACAAACTCTCTAATTGAAAAATATATCCTATGTTTGCTAGAGAACAATATTGTATTCATCAGACACACGCTTTATCCTTCTATCTCTTTAGAAACCTGGGATGGTGTTTATCCTTCAGTCTTCTGACTCTTCTGTTCTCTGTGGTTTCTTAGAAGCAGCAAGACTGGTCCTTTGATCATATCTTTCAGGTGTCTCAGCATCTTGGGATGCTGCTTTTGCGATCATAGAACGTTTTCTCATTAAGGGCACTTGATACTCTCTCTCTTCATCTGCCTTCACTCCATTTCCTCCTTGCATTGTTTGTTCTGCCCTCCCAGTTTAAAGATTATTCTTCCTGTTAGATCAGTCCATGGGCAAATAAAAGTGATTCCTGGTAACAAAGCAAAAGATTCCCCAAGGAAGGGGCCTAACACTGATCAGAACCAGGCCTCCTCGAATTCTGCATCTCCCCACAGTTTATAGGGCATGCTTACCCATGCCATCCACCTTCACTTTTATAGCTCTCTCTCTCTCTCTCTCTCTCTCTCTCTCTCTCTCTCTCTCATTTCCCTTGCTTGAAAGCAACTCTATAGTGTTTGGCATTTTTTTTTTTATCAGCTTCCACTCATCCTGGGCTGATCTTACTTAAATAACTCTGTTTAGGATCACGCTTTTGGATGTTTAGTGTTTGGGAATCTTAAATCTTAAACCTGGAAGAAAGAATGTCTGCTACAAGGCCCACACAAGCAAAGACTGGCCTGTCCAAGGTCACCTGTAGCTGAGCAGCCTATGGTCTATTCCTCTTACTCTCAGGCACTGCTCGGCCAGTCTTACCCATCTTTGTGCTTCCCTTCTTCCATCTCTCCTCTGAGTCCTTTTAAATATCAGCTCATCAGAGAGCCCCCTTGACAGTCACAAAAGCTTCCTTAGATGTGCCTACCTTTATTCACATGGGGATTATTCATGAATATATGATCAGAATTACATTTTTCAGACCCCCTATCTCCTTTGAGCTATGTTCCCTTTTAAAGTCTCTGTCCATAGAAGGATGCTATTTCTTGAGAGACATTTCTTTGATACGGGGAGGAAAAGGCATTCTGAATGCCTAAAGAACATATTTGTGCTTAATTTCCCCTCTTTCAGCCATCTTTAAGTCTGAAAAATGTACACATCTTCTCCCATAATCACCATCTCCTTCACAAGCATAACCTCACTAATGAGAAATCAGTTCAGAGTAGCAATAACCTCTACCTTTTGGAAAATCAAAGTGGTGATAAAGCACAGTAAGGTATTTATCTGATTTCCTGACTTTAGCACAATAAAACTTTCTGCCAAGGACTCAATGGTACATATCCCAATTGCTACTTGGGTGACCCCTCTGAACCTTACTTCACCCATGCATCAAAAGGGGGATAAACATACCTTAACTACTTTTCTTAGGGTTTCCAGGGAGATGCAAATGAAAAAGAAATGTGAAAATGTCTTGGAAAGAGAAAGCTAAATAAACAGAGTTTTAAAATGTCTCTTCCAAGATCCAAAGTCCATGAAATTAAGAATTGCAGAAAAAATGGGTCACCACTGCCTGGCTAAGCAAAGGAAACAAAACTAAATCCAAGGGTCAGAAAATTCCTTACTTACCCCAGAAATGCAAGGCTGTTGCTTATAGGTATTCATACTACAATCTGTTATAGGCCTACAATTTTGGGTTGTAAGTGCTGGGATGTGGAACCTGTACAGAAAAATGAAATTGAGAGGCTTCAGTCAGGAAAAGAAGTATTGAAGGGGCAATCCATTCATTCACTCAACAGTCATGCTTACTGTGTTAAGTGTGTAGGGCTCAGTGGGAGTTAGAAAAACGTGTAAGACATGGCATTGGCCCTCAATGAGCTATCAGTTGAGTAAACACTGATATTCAAATTCCAAACATGAATTCAAAAAAAGGTTTCAAGTTTCTACTAAAGGGCAGCCAACTTGTTGGGTACAGAACAGTAGATTAAAAACATGGTTTATGTTCACCATATAAATTGACATATAGGTATACGCAGATCACTTGGTATAATGTCAAGATTTCCACCTCAGTCAGAATGGGCCCAGTTATGCTGTCATAACAATCAACCCCAAATGTCGGTCACATAAAACGGCAAATGGTTATTTCTCATTCATGCCACTTATCTACTTGATATGTGGGATATCACTATCAAACCAGGTTTCATGAGTCTCATCCTCATGTTTGCTGGGATACGGTGTGGATAGGACTGATACTGATATATTTACTACCCATGAATAGAAGGTGAGAATAAATCTTCTCTTCAAGGTTTCCAAGCCAGAGTTTCAGCTTGGCCTCTGATTACTACAGGTGATCTTTTGTTTGAAGGCCTTTCTCTCAGTCTTATTCTCCTTAGACATCTCCTCCCATTCTTCCATGCATGGTCCCGGGCTTTCAGAAGCTTCATGATGTTACTCCCTCTGCCTAAAGCACAACCTGGTCCACCCCACCATCACCATTTACCTCATTTAGTTCTAGGCTAACATGTAACTTCTTTACAGGCAGTTGTAGTCTTAGAAGACCAGAAGAGTAGTATTTCTCTTATCTGAAAAGTTGTAGTATGAGTCCACCTGAATACCACATCTATACTGGGCCCCAGGTGGGTACTAGGCACCGTGCTGGACATCAGAGATTCATTGATGAGCAACACTGACCTGCTCTCTGTCTTCATGGAACTCGACGCAGAGGCAGAAGTTAATCAAATAATTACACAGATGATGTTACCAACTGCAATAAGTGCTAAGAAGGGAAAGAGTAGAGTGTTGTGAATACGTATCATGGGCATCCTGGGAAGGTTTTCTCAGGGAAATGACATTTGAGCTGAAACCTTAGGGGTGAGTTACCATTAACTGAGGACAAGAGATGAGCTGACAAACTAGGTCAGTGGTTTCCAGTCACATAATAGCTGCTTATGAGTCATATCTAACAATAAAACTAATAAAGTTTAAAAATGGTTTACATTTTTAGGTAAAATAAATTCCAGACTTGCCCTATAATGGCATCCTTCTCAATCATCTGTTTTCCATTCCTCTTCTTCTGTTGGAAAGAGCGGAATTCTGAGCCATATACCCTGCACGCATCCAGATATGCTTCATAAGGTGGGTTTATTCTGCATGAACACCATCTCTCACATGTCTCTCTATGAGGAGAGGTTGAGAACTAGCGGAGAAGATGACATATAGGGAATTCCAGGCCAAAGATTTTCCCACATGTCAAAAGAAAAGCCATTCACGGTAGAGAATGTAATATATTACAAAATGTCATTTAACAATCCTAACTGGTATAATGTAAATAATAAAAAAATAATGATTGGCTTATTTTTAAATCATTTCACGGAAAGACATTTTATAAACTTAGTGCAGAGGCAAAAACATCTTCAGTGCTGATGTGATACAAATTAAATATCACATCGACTTCTATTTATTTTCCCCTCAACATCCCAATCCATTGTGATCTACATGTACATATATATGATGCATTTTGTATATATTCACCCTCATAACTTGACAGATGGGAGGGATCTTGCAGTCATTTCTAAAAGCAGACAAAAGGCCGTTGGTTCTGCTCGGCATGATGGTTTGTGAAGACAGACTATCACACGCTTCCGTTGATGATTATATAGCTCTATCCATCTGTCTGCCACTGGAGGTTGGGAGACGGAGATACAGCTCCCACCGTCCCCATAAACAAAAGTAGACCATGCTGTCACCAGTCAGACACGCCAGCTAATTGGAGCTGTCGACAGACACAATATTCTGTGTCAACAGCTCTAGTAACAGTTTGAAACAGCAATGATATGTTGGTTGATGGTGAGGATGACACATGTGTCTCTAATAGCATGCTAGAAATCTGACATAACTAGAAAAGAATTACTAAAATGTGATTCCTGGCCTCTGGTATTCCTGTTCATCCTTACCAGTCTCTGCAGAGGGTGGGGGAGGGGATGGTTGTAACGCATCTCTCTCGGTATCATTTCGCAGGCTGACAGCTTAATTTGATACTCATAATGTCGAACTTTAAAATTAATCTTGCTAAAAAGATTTGTTTCAACAAGCCATCTAACCTTAAACTCTTTTGGAAAATTAATAAGGCAAAAAACTTATTTGTACAGCTTTCCAAGTTGAAAATAAAAAGGGGATGTTCTATCAGTTTGCCATTTCTGTAACTATAAATGTCTACTGATCTTGAGAGTAGTTTTTACAGAGCTAAACGTATACCAACACTCATAGACATGACTTCTTCTTGAACTTCATTTCATGATAGACAAAAATAGACCCAAGACAGAAACATACTTGCAACAAAAACACAACTTTTGAACATAAATGCATATTATACTTTAATCTCTGTGTAAATTGTACCTGCTAGGAAAACTTTACATCAGGCATTATAATCAATGAAAAGTCAGGAAGTCTCTTGCTGCCTTGCAATAGTGTACCTTCTAAATAACTTTATCACCTCTGACTACCTGAGTTTAAATTTTGGCTCAGCTACTTACTAGCTTAGACAAGCTAGTTAACCTTTCTAGGCCTGATTTTTCTCATCTATAAAATAGAAGTAATAATATAAACTACATCATAGAGTTTTAAAGGTTAAATGTGTTTTTACTTGTTAAGTGTGTAGAACAGTTCCTGGCACATCACATAATGAGCAGTCAAAAAATATTATTATTATTATTATTATTATTATTAGTTCATTTCCAAGGAGAGCTTTAAAAATTAATGAAAGCCAGAAAGTAAATCAAAAACAGTTCAAATGGCAAAGAGCAAAGTCTTGGACATCACACAGTCCTGGGTATAAATCCTTTAGCCATAAACAAGCTTCGTGACCTTAGATAAGTCACTTAAGCTCCCTAAACCTTTTTGTTTTCTGTAACAGAGATAATAATAATAATACCTACCTTTAAAAGATATTTTGAAGATTTAAGATAGCTTAAAGCTTCCAGCACAATTCCCAACATGTATTAGATATTCCACAGATTATACCAATAATTGTTATTACTAGTTTGCATTATAGAGCACTTTTATTTTTAGACTATACTTATTTTATCTTTCTATTAATGCTGTGAAGTAAAACATAATGACTAGTGTATGGAGGAAAGAATGGTGCTCAGCGTGGTAAAACAAAAGGGTCAGTGGGTAAAGGGTTATTGAGGTTAAATCAGGATGCTGTCTTTCAGTTCTGGGACCAGGGTGATATTCAGCTATTTCTGGTACCTCTTTGCCAGATGACCAAACAACTGAAAGTCTCTTTCTTTATTTTTTTTTCCATTAAGACCCCCAAAGCTGATGTCCTCAGAGGCCTCTATCCTTCAGATTTAAAATCAATTAATCATTATCTATTCATACCTCATTAATTCTTCCATATTCCTTCCATTCTCCATATTCTAATTCCTTCCATATTCCATATATAGAATATAGAATATATTCTAAGTCTTTCCATATTCCATATTCTGTATTCCTTCCATATCCCATTTGCCCACTATAAAGATGAATAAACTGACACAATAAAACTTATCACACCACCAACAACAACAATACAAATGTCTATGCATGCTGGATTCAAATCTTCTTGCTCTTTGGAGATATAAGAAAGACAAAGTAAAAAAAAACATTTCTTTGTTAGGCATATAAGATATTTTCATAGCAAATACACCACAAAGGAGGATTCTATATAAAAGGCATCTCTATGTCATAGCCAATGGCCCAAATCAACAATATATTTTTTTTCAATCATAACATTACCAACTATATGTAAAAAATAAAATAACCCTGTGCAACACTGTCTTGTTTGATTGCTTCATGTCACATTTGTTTGGCCTTCACTTCTCATGACTAAGAAGGCAATGGGGCTTTACCTTCTAGGAGGCTAGATAAGTAGCTGAGTTCTGATCATAATACCTGCTTTCTGGATTTAGCTGGGTCCCTTTTTGAGAGCATATGCAGAGCAACATTGACCTTTCCATGGAGGAATTAGTGCTTCAGCATTGGCTTCTTCGCTGCTGTGCCAAATCACCTGAACCTGCTAGCTCAGCTTCGGCCACCCAGTGCAGCTGCCCTTCCCTTCTACCAGCAGAGCTGTTTATGTCATCCTTCACATTGCCCCACCTCTGGGCCTTTATTCATGGCCTGCACCAGACATATGGTTCCTTCCATGTTTCTAAATGACCAAAGTCATCAAACTCCGTCATCAATTCTTCAAGAATCTGTTGCAATGGCTCTCCTTCAGAAAGGTTTCCCTAATTCCCAATACACCTGTCCAAAGCTGTAGGTAAAGCTCTTCTTCAATTGAAGAGCTCAGTTAAGAGCTCAATTAAGTGCTCCCTAATATGGCACTTATTATTTTCTTCTATGCATTTTAATTGGTTAATTACAAGCCTTATTTTTCCCCTATATTGTTAACTCCTTGGTAGCAGGATTCAAGCCAGATGCACTTTTGTTTTCCGTACAGAGTTTAATGTCTCTCTGTATTTCTTGGTTACTTGAAAAAATGAATAAATTCCCATCTTCTCATTTCAAATATTTAAACTACATATGCTTACATGGACAAAACCAAAGCCACATGATATATCCAGGAGAAGGAAAGGCTTGTGGTAAACACGGTAGCAATTTACATGATGAGGCTTGAGAGGCACCTGGCTGGTTCAGTCAGTAGAATACACAACTGTGGATTGTAGGGTCATGAGTTTGAGCCTCATGTGTGATGTCAGGTTTACTTAAAATAAGTAAATAAATAACAAGGTTTGAGGTACTTTTTTCAAATCAACTTCATCTTCTCTCTAGGCTCTGGGGCTCTCGAGAATATGGTTTACAGCAACCTATGGCTTTAGCCAATTCTAATATTAAGATAGCCAAGATGTTTCAACTTGAAACCCATTGTAAAAGAATTTTCCCTGTAAGATTATCCAGATTCATTCACATTAGTGCTATCTTCACTAATTCCTCCTATAGAAGTAGCTTTAGCTACTTATTTATATGCAAAAGCCTTGTCAAATCACCCTGCCTTTCTACATATAATCTCTAAATCAAGAATTAATCCAAGGTAAATGACTTTTCAGGCACTAGGGCAGAAGTGCACATTGCACAACGCTAGGAGGCACCATTTAATAGAACCTAGCACAAAGGAGACCCCTGGCCTGTGTAGCACTCAACCTACATGGCTGCATGAAGTTCCCCGAGGTGGAGAAACCTCAGAGAAACAACCTTAGTACGTACATTTCAGAGTATTTTATCATATACAAAGGAAAAAGAATAAGGTAGGCTTCTAAATATGTATATGAAATGGCTCGATAATATTAAAATAATGCTTTTTTATGTTTGATCATAACTCACCATACACATTGAAGAAAATACAGGCAAGTGAGTAGAGCATAAGTCCTTATCTTGGAGGTTATCACTCTTTTAACATTAACCTCTTTATTGTATTTCCTTCTGATCCATCTATATGCATGTATGAAAATATATATATCTCATACTTGAGAATATAATCTTCATACTACTTCTTAAAACTTGACATTATATAAAATAGCATTTCTCAAACTTGCCTATTGAATAGAATAATCTGAAGAGCTTGTTTAAAATATAGGCCTTTCAGAATTCTGCATAAGAGAACAAATTCACTAAGTTTGAGGTGGATACCAAGAATTGGTATTTTTAACAGCTACCCCCTACTACATAATTTTTATTTTCAGGCAAGTCTGAGAAACAGTGATTTCATAAGCATGTACAAGAATACTCAGGTGATTTCTGAACAAAGGAAAAGAGTTTAACCAAATTCTCTCAACTTTATCAGCTAATGAGGATCATAGGCAGAAATTGTATAAAATTGGATAATTCAGTGCACTGAACAAGGAAGGAAAAGCTTCCAATGACCCAGCTCTCCTAAATGTCCTGGCCCTGGTCACAAGGGAGAATTCCCTAGTGATTCAGATGTTCCCCATAAGTTTGGAACGGGCCAGAGATAATGTGAGTTGTGTCCCTTGAAGCCAGATTCCAGGTACTCTCCGGGGACTCTCTGGGCAAAATCAGTCTCTAAGGAGGTGACCTCGCGTGCCAGTTTGCCTGTCCCTTCCCAGAATATATGTGTTGTTCTGGCATATATTGTTAATAATAATGCCTTCTTTCACTTACAGGAGTGTCCCAGTTTAGACAATAAACATACTGGTGCCAACTTCTAAGGTTACGTCCACCTTCCTCTCTGATCCGTATATCAGAAAGGGGGCTTCTTATTGGGTCCTTCATGTCCAAGATTTTTTTTTTTCTTCCAGGTGCAGATCTTATTAATAAACCAACTTCTCTCTTATATAGAAGAACAATGTTAAATAAAATTGGGAACAAAATCATTCTCATGATGAGGTCTTTCTGGCCAATTAAAGGTTATTATTTTGCCTTTTTTCTCAAAGCACTTGCAGTTCATAAGCCTGTTAAGATGTGTTCTCCTTTCCTTTTCATTCCCACGAGATAAACCAAATTTCAAGAAATCTAAACACTAAACACTCTACCACAACAAGTTCTGCAAAATTGTATTTCAATTGCTGTAAAAGATTCCATTTAACATTTACTTATTATAAACAATGAGCTTTTTAATTTTCACTATGATAAATATAATTGTGGTTAGTATCCCCATTCATGGATCTTTAGTCATTATTTCTTTAGGGTAGAGTTCTAAAAGTAGGCGATGATGTTTTAAAGTAACTCTCCTTCCTCAAAAGAACCCCCATCTTTTGTCTTCTTTTATTTTGTGGTATTGTGTTGTATTTTATTTTATTTTGTGTGTGTTTCAATAAAATGTTATTTACAAAATTAGGTACCAAGCTAGAGTTGTCTGGCTTCAAAATTAGGTCTCCCCTTTAAAAAAATTAATGATAGTTGCAAAGAATTCAGGACAAAATTAATGGAAATAGCCTGCAACCCTTAAGTGTTAAAAACCACTCTCTTGTTGTGCCTAAGAATGTATGACTGAAACAGACAAGATTCAGATGGTTCTGCTAAAAAATCTGGAACAACAGAAATATCGATGTTGCCTTTAGAACAATAATGAGATGACTGAGGTGTTGCCTGATAGTGAGTTCCATGCCTGATAGCTCCTGTTCCTTCTCTCTGCTACTTCAGATAGAACCTAGGAATGTGAAGGAGTGGATGGATTTGCTCTGAATGGCCCTAGAGACTTGTCACTCACCATCATCTTGCCAGTTGTTGGAGACAGGATTCTATAGTCACAGGAAAGTCAATATGTGATGTCATCCAGAAGGATGAGAGTAAAATAGGGTAAGGGTAGATGAGACACTGCTTCATGCAACCGGTTAATGAGAGGGAGATCCACATTTAAGTAGCTGAAGTGGTCAGTGTTACAATAAGAATGTGATCAATTACTCACAATCTGTGCATTCTTTCCTTCCACTAATATTTATTGAATACCATCATTTTGCAATACATACAAATATTGAATCATTATGCAGTACATCCAAAATAAATGTACTGTCATATATCAATTATACCTTAATAAAATATATAATATATATTAATATGACATATATTTATATATTAATATGTCATATTAATATAGAATATAATATGCATTCATATATAATAAATAACATATATTAATATGACATATTAATATATAACATACTATTTCATATTTTAATATAATATATATTTATACATTAAATTTATATATATATATATATTACCAACTCTTACCGGACACTGTTCAAGGCAATAGAAACAGGGTAGTAAATAAAACAAACTAAAATCACTACCTTCCTGGAGACTATTCTAATAAGGGAGGTGGATTATAAACAAGATAAGTAAAATATTTAAGATGTTAGTGATAAGTGCTAAGGAGAAAAAAATTAAGGAAGAATGATATGAAAAGTGGGAGTCGAAATTCCAGTTAGAGTTTCTAGAGAAAATTCCACTGAGAAAATGACTTTTGGAGTGAACCTCTGAAGGAAACAAAGGAGCTAGCAATGTGACTATCTGAGGAAAGAGAATTTCTGGAAAAGAGCGTTGAAAGTGCAAAGTTCCTAAGGTAGAAGGTGCCTTGGGTGTTCAGAGAATTGCCAGGCCTGTGTGGCAAAGTAAGATTAGATCAGAAGGGCAGGGGGCAATTTTCTTGGCCATTAGAAAGATGTTTTGGTTTTTACTCAATGAATGGGGAAGCACCCCATTTTAATGGAGAAGTTGAAGATTTTGAGTGGAGAAGTAATATGATTTGACTTATACTGTTATATTAACTCTCTGCTTTGAGAATAGACTTGCTAGGGTGCGGGGAGTCAGTGGTTGGTGGGAGGAAGGGAGGTGAGAGGAAGGGAGGTAAGGAGGTGAGGAAGGATAGCAAAAGCAGAGAAACTAATTCCAAGGTTATGTGCAATAAAGCCAGATGAAAAATGATGGTAATTTTACAAGATGGTGGCTATGGAGGTGGGTGAGAAGTGGCTGAACGTTTGGGTCTGTTCTGGAAATGGACCAAGAGAATTTGCTGACAGATCAGATACAGGGTTATATGCAACGGATGAATTATTGAACTCTACATATGAAACTAATGATGTATCTATCTGTTGGCTGAATATAAATTTAAAATAGATAAAATTTTTAAAAATATATATCAGATATGGGGTGAGAGAATGACATGGAGATTTCCATCTTGAACTACTACAAATGGGGTTGCCATTAGCTGAGATGAAGGAAGACTGCAGGGCAAGTGGATTTGGAAGTGATGAGCAGGGGTTCTGTCCTGCACTCATTTGCTGGGAGATGCTAATCATCTAAATGGAGACTTGGATCGGGCAGTTTGAACACACAGGTCTGAAACTCAGGGGAGCAGCCCGGACTGCAGAGATGTGTCTGGGATCTGCCAATGAATGGGTAGTATGTAAAACATTAAACTTGATGAGAATATCATGAGAGTGAGCTTCAGTGCAAAAGCTGATGTAGGAGTACACACAACATTAGAGTGAAGCCAGAAACTGAGTTGTTATAAACAAAAAAAGAAAAAAGGTATTTTTTTTTTTTTTTTGCACTTTCGGGTTTGTTGGCTGGCATGTGCATCCTGTTAGGACGTTTCTCAGAGGTGTTAGCTAGGCTGCATGCTGGGCGGAGGCAGCCAATCTGCCTCACCGTGCTCCACAGGGACCAGGGTAGAGACATTGTAAGTGTTAAACAGCGAATTCAATGGCTGGAAGAAACATCGTATAGTTTTATGATGTAACTTTGCTTCTTTCTGCCTAACATCCCTATGTTTCAGGTCTTAGAATTCAAAACAGTTCTTGGCAAAATCGTTCTGGTGCAATGACACTCGTGCAAACCAAAACATTAAAGTGTAAAATAATTAGATATTTTCATTAGACTGTTAAGCTTTAGATATTTTCATTAGGGATTCAGCAGCTGCTGCAAGCTGACCACTGACTATTTTTTATCAGGGCTTCACTTAGGCTGACCCTGTATGACCAATAATCAGATTTTTAGCAGCTGGTTAAATTAATTTTTTTAAAGATTTTATTTATTTATTTATTTATTTATTTATTTATTTATTTATTTATTCATGACAGACACAGAGAGAGCGAGAGAGAGGCAGAGACACAGGCAGAGGGAGAGCAGGCTCCATGCAGGGAGCCCAACGTGGGACTCGATCTTGGCTCTCCAGGATCACACCCCAGGCTGCAGGCGGTGCTAAACCGCTGCACCACTGGGGCTGCCCATGAATTTTTTTTTAAAGCAGGCATGACCTGAAATGCTATAGAAATAGTCATGCATTTATATATATACATATATATATTTATATATATGAATATTAAGAAACACTAGACCTTAGCTTGTGACAAAAAAAAATCGCAAAATATTACAAGAATAAGAGTCAATATAAACATCACTTAAAGAGTACTGATTAGGGTCACAGAAAATAAAATCTATTTGATTGGTTCAGTGCCAATAAACGGAGCAGTTACATTGTGATAGACAAAGTGCAACTATAAAAGGGGGTGTATCTTCCTTCTCCATCTGCAGCCTCAGCTGCTCCAGAAGAGCTAACTCTGACTCTGGGTTTGCTGTGTAAATTGTACTCCTAGGAAGAAAAAAGGAAAACGATTTTAATAATGAAAAAGAATGGAGAAAAATGAAAGAAAAAATAGATTTATGATGTTCGAATCCTTGCAGTCTGTTGCAGTTTACAGTTCGGTTCTTCGCTCGTTGCCATTTCTCTACTTAAGATCTTATAAAACTGATATAACGATGTTCATAAAGAGCATAACTGATTACGTTTGAAAGCAGCTGTTTGTGGAATATGTTAAATACTTGAGTTTTTCATTAAATGTTTTTTTTAATAAATTTATTTTTTTTAATGGTGTTCATTAAATGGTTTTTAAGGAGTGAAGGTATACGGAGAAAACATATTCAAAATGCAGAGATCAATAAATGGAACTAGACAAGATGAATGTAATAGCGAGCACTGCTGGCCATCCACCAGCCTCCTTCGGCCGTCACACTCCGGAGCGCACGTCTACAGGGAGAGGGTTACGTGTGCATTTGCAGCACCAAGCGATCATTCAGGTCAGGAGACAGGCGCAGAGGTTCCAACTAAGCGAGATGCGGTTTTCTCCCTGGCGGTTGTACAAGCAGGTTCCAGAAGCCCCCGGGGGAAATCGGTACAAACACTGCGACCGTTATTTACTAACTGGGACTCCAGCAGCTGGGCTGTTTGCATGATATGCAAATGGACACATCATTCAAGGCAGAAAAGATGAATGCTCTGGCACTTGCAGGGCAAACATGAACTGCTATGGGAAAAGGGCCAGCAGAAGAGACAGCAGACAGAAGCGAGTGGGTGGTGAGGGGCAGGACAGGAAACTTCTTCCAAACAGGCGCAATGCAGGAGGCAGACCCTGCTCCCCGGGGGCGCTTGGCGCCCTGGGCCTCCGTAAACAACAGATGGGTGTGCGCAGGCAAAGTCCTCCCTGCACGGGGTCTTGCTTTGCACCACATTCGTGCAACCCTTATAGGGGCACAGGGGGACTACGGTGTTACCTGGCCAGCCTGAAGGCGCAGGGGGGCTAAGAGGACACAGGATAGGGACAAAAGCAGACCTGGAGGCGGATGCACTGGGCGAGGGTTTCGGCTTTTCTGTCTCCCTTTCCTTACCTGTAAAGAGCCCGGAGAGCGCGATCTCCCAGCTGGACGGCGTCAGGTTGGATGCATCTTCCTGGAGGAAAGTGCCTCCCGCCAACCTAGCACTGGCCGGCTAGTGGTAGGGCTAGGACTTGAATTATTCCAAGTTTCTGACCCCAAAGTGCAGAATAGAAGAGTATCAGTAGCATGAGCGTCTGTGACTCCAACACAAGGGTGGCACTTACTCCTTCTAGTTACAGTTTGCAGAGAGTTTCATTTTGAATCCCTTCACTTTTTTTTATGGCTTTTTTTTTTTTAAGATTTATTTATTTTTTCAGAGACACAGGCAGAGGGAGAAGCAGGCCCCCCTCAGGGAGCCCCATGCAGGACTCGATTTCGATCCCCAGAGCGAAGGCCGATGCTCAACCGCTGAGCCACCCAGGCCTCCCGAGTCCCTTCACTTTCAATTTTTCTACATCCACATGGTTTTGTAAGGCCTTGTAAACATCACACAGTCTTTTTTTTTTTTTAATCCAGTTTAACAATCTTTACATTGACATTTTAATTCATATTGCTGGTATATTTAGATTTATTTCTACCATATTATTTGTGCTTTTTATTTGTTTTTGTTTCATGTTCCTTTTTGTTTCTCCTTTTTTCACTTAGGTTAAGTATTTTTATTTCAATTTTTCCTTCTTCTAATTTAGACATTGTATATTTTATTTCTGTTCTTTCAGTGATTACTCTAGTAATTTAAACGTGCCTTTTTACTTTATCAAGCCCATAGTTAATAACTTTATCCTTCTCTTACACTAGGTAACCATATCATTACTACTTCTACACTAGAACCGTGTAACCATAGAACACTAACTCCAGTAACAGCTTTCCAACTTATATAGTATTCTTGTCCTACATTTCATTTTTACTTTTTAACCTCACAAATTGATCATTATTGTTTTCTACAATGTTTGCTTAAATTTACTTATTATTTAACACATTTTTTAAAAGTAAGCTCCAAAAAAATAAAAAAAAATAAAGTAAGCTCCATGCCCAGCATGGAACCCAACACAGTGCTTGAACTCAAAACCCTGAGATAAGACATGAGTTGAGATCAAGAGTCAGATGCTTGGAGAGCTTGGGTGGTGCAGTCAGTAGAGCACCCGACCCTTGGTTTGATTTTGGCTCAGGTCATGATCTTGAGTGGTGAGATCAGGCCCCACATCAGAGTGTGTAGAGTCTGCCTGAGATTGTCTCTTCCTCTCCCTTTACCCCTCCCCCTCGTTTCTTTTCTCTCTCTCTCTCTCTCTCTCAAATAAACAAATAAATCATTAAAAAAAAAAAAAAGAAAGAAAGAAAGAAAAGAGTCAGACCCTTAACTGTCTAAGGCACCCAGGCACCTCTATTTACCACTTTTTAAAACTCCTTCCTAATGCATCTCAAATTTCCCACCTGGGATCACTTTTCTGCCTGAGGTATATTCTGTAGTTGACAAACTTACCCGATATGTATTAGTCTGAAAATGATCTTTTTATCCTTATTTCTATGAAGTATTTTCAAAAGGATATAATTTTAGGTTTTCTCAACACCTTACTGGTATCATTCTAGTGTTTTCTGACTGAGAAGTTGGCTGACAGTACATCTGTCATAACTTTATAGGTGACTCTTCTATCTCTAGCTACCTTAAAGATCCTCTTTTTGTCTTCATTGCTCCGTAATTTCACTAAGATTGGGCTAGATATTACTTTTCATTCATTTTTATTTATTTTTAATTATTTTTTTCATTGAAGTTCGATTTGCCAACATACAGTATAACACCCAGTGCTCATCCCATCAACTGCCCTCCTCAGTGCCTGTCACCCAGTCACCCCATCCCCCTGCCTGCCTCCCCTTCCACTTCCCCTTGTTCATTTCCCAGAGTTAGGAGTCTTTCATGTTAATTATTATTCTTAGTATTCTTTGGGGTTCTCCTGTCTAGGAAATGTATTTCTCATAATTGCAGTCATTATTTCTTCATGTAGTGCCTCTCCCACACATTCTTTCCTCTCCTCTGAAACTCTGTCTGCATGTTTCTTAACCACTCATTGTTGTTATACCTCTCTGCATTCATAATTTCATTGGATCTTTCTACTATTCCATTACTCAGTTTTCAGCTACATTCAATCTGCATTTAATTTCATCCATTTCATCCATTGAGTTCATCATGTCAATTATTGTATGTAGCCCTTTTTAAATCTGTTTCAAAATGTTTTAGTTTCTTGTTCTTTACCCCTAATTATATTCTCTCCCTTTATTCCTTTATATATATATATATATATATATATATATATATATATATATATATAAACATGTTTATTTTACATTTGTGTCAGACACTTTCAGTTAAATGTAAAGCTTTTCCAGGTCTGATTCTATCGGCTCTTGTTTGTAGTATCTTTTTTTCTTTTTTAAAGATTTTATTTATTTATTCATGAGAAACACACACAGAGAAGCAGAGACACAGGCAGAGGGAGAAGCAGGTTCCATGCAGGAAGCCTGACCTGGGACCCGATTCCAGGTCTCCAGGACCACACCCTGGGCAGAAGGCGGGGCTAAACCGCTGAGCCACCCAGACTGCCCTTATTTGTGGTATCTTATTTCCATGGGTATCATTTGATTTTTTGGCTGTAAACTCATGGAAATTGGAAGTTGAACCTATAGGAATATTTATTTATTTATTTATTTATTTATTTATTTATTTATTTAGATTTTATTTATTTATTTATTTGAGAGAGAGAGAGATAGCAAAAGAAAGAGCATAAGCAGGGGCAGAGGGAGAAGCCAACTCCCCACTGAGCAGGGAGTCTGATATGGGGCTTGATTCTAGGGATCATGATCTGGGCCTATGGTAGAGGCTTAATCCACTGAGCCCCCCACGTGCCCCCAATCTACAGGAATTTGGGGGGGGGGAGCTGAATGCTACAGGGGCTTTTCTATACATTTGTGTTTCTTTCTCTTAGACACATGGGCATTGGTTACCTAATACTCATTTTATGCCTAATTGTTGGCTTTAGGATTTTTTCAGCCCACTTAGATAGAGGTATGTTTTGGGGCTACAAATCTAGGTAAGGACTCACTAGTAGCTTTTATCCTTGATTCCTACTATCTCAAAATTTTTAAATTTAGTTTTTAAAATTTTTTAAGTAATCTCTATGCCCAATGTGGGGCTTGAACTTACAACCTCAAGATCAAGAGTCTCATGCTCTACTAACTGAGCCAGCCAGATGCCCTTAAAAATTTTTTTTAATTTAAATATATAGAAATATGTTAAGGCAATTATCATCTCTCTCAATTTGTGTTGCAGAAAATCCCACAGTAGCTATATATAATTCAGTATCCAAATACTTTGATGTTGAACAAATTCAAACAATCTTAGAACTTCTAGAATAAAAGTTTACCAAATATCACCATTTTAGCCTTTAATTTCTTGACTAGACTTAGCCCTCTTCAGAATTAATAGCTAATAGATATCTAACATTGATGTTGATGTCTAGGCCAAGGATGTTAAAATATTATGTGCACACTTTTTGGCATGCAAAAGGTAATCCAGTGAGGGGTGGGAAGAAATTATTAGAACTTTTAATAGCAGATATTTTTATCTTAAAAATCCAAAGGAATTAGTATTTACTAGAATTTAGTATAAAATTTGACACTTGTATCCATACTTGGTCTGCATGTCCTAAGGAAAAAGAGGATAGTCTACAGTGTATAGAGATTAACAATAGTACCCATTCTCTCTCTCCCTCCTTTGGCACACTATAATTTACTGCAATATGTATGCTCAGTTCAGTTCAGTACATTTTCAAATTATATTTTCAGGTTTAAAGCAATCCTTTCAAATGGACATGTGGCTTTTAAAGTTTTTCTGCAAAGAAGCTGTGAATCATGAAGCACATTAATTATGTAAGCATATATAAACAACAAAAAAATGGCAGAGATGACACTTGTCCTACACCTGGTATATATAAGCTCTTTGTTGACCACATTAAATAATGATGAAAAACATAATGATGACCTTCTTAGATCTGACAAGATATTGTCCTTCTCCAAAAAAATCCAAGATTTTTTGTAATCTGAATTTGCATCCACTATTATTAATAATCTTGCATTAAGCATAGTTTTTCCTGAGATATTAACTAATGATAGTTGTACATGTATATTCTGCATAATAAACAAATACAAATGTAGCTGACATTGTTTATGGTTTGAAACAGTTTTAAACCTACTCTTAGGCACTTTCTCAAAATTCCTCCCCCAGCACACACATACTTATTTTCTCTCTAATTATTGTAACTCGTATCAATACAGTATTTTAAGTGATTTGCTGTGGGTCCTTTAGAATGGTTCATTTGAACAAAGAATGGTCCATGTTCACATGCAACAACCACACTTTGTTCCCACTTTTAGTTGTTTAACTAGCTGTACTTTATTTTCAAAACCTTTCATTTATCCCATCTAACAAGTACTTTCCACAATCCCATTGCTCTCAAATTTAGTTGAAGATGATGAGGTAAATAATTCTGGTAAAACATCTCAAAGCTATGCACAAACATTATGAATAATAGACTAAGATAAAGTGTCCTGCTTTGACAGGGCCATTATTGCCATCAAAGTTGAAATCCCATACATGAAGCATGGCTTAGTTCCTGTCTGTGAATGCTTTTAGATTAGAAATTCTTAAGTAAAGCACTTTCTACGTATTCAAAAAGCTCTAAGGGTCTATGAGAAATTAAATTTTAAATATAATGCACCCACCTTAGCCAAACCTAATTGTTGGAGATTGTTTTTCAGCTTGTAAAGATTAAATACTCCCTACCATTCCAGTCTCTGTGAAGAAAGCAGAAAAGCAGGTACAACTAGCCAGAATCAGAGTGAGGAAGATCACCCCTGTCAGCTGCCTTTTTTCCCCCTCTTTTCATGAGTTTAAATACAATGTATGTTACCCCTGAGTTGTAAGAGAACAAAGATTGTTTATTGTGGATCTAACAAATTTATCTCATTATCTCCTGAGCCTCATTACCATTATTACCTATTCACTTTCCCTTTCATGGTATTGTTTTGCTCTAAAGTCTCAAAATCTTTTTTGTCTATTGATTGATTGACTGCTTGATGATAAATCAAATGAGTACACTTTATTACTAATTTATTACATGCAAAGAAAATGTACACAAAGATAAAAATAAAGAATAAAGAGAGTTAACACAACCAAAGTACAAGGGTCACTACCATTTTGCATATCCCTGGAGTGCATAGCCTACGTTAGCAGTCACTAGTGGATAAAGCTTTAGAGACTCAGAGAGAATGTTCTGGCTTCTTTTGCCTTTTTTGCTACCTGGGGGTAAATAACCATAATCAACAGGAACAAATAGAATGAATTAAGAGGAGCTTGCAAAGAGCATTGAGAATTGGTGAATGGTGGCAAAATACATAATATTAAAACCAAAGAATAATCCCAAATTCTCCTAGAAAAAATAAAGCTTAGAGGACTAATACTAACACTAATACTAATCACACATCTGTCTTTCAGTTCCTCCCACCTTCTTTTACCAAATGCTTTTTAAGTGTTTTTCACTACTATATGGGAATTCTCTTGTTTTATATAATAAAACCAAAAGCAGTTCTTCAAAGTCCCACTGTCATTACTAATGTTGTGCCCTGTATAAAGTCTCTTTGACTCTGATCGGGCTAATAAGTTATGATCCAAGAAAAGCATAACAGTCCATAATGCACAGTAAATCACAATCATTAATTAATATTAATTGAATGCCCACTTAGCTCATAAAACTACTCCAGACATAATAATTACTAAAATTCTGACTGTAAGAGAAAGCAATGGCAATAAGGAGTATGTGGGAAGGGGTAAAACAAAAGAGGCACTGAAAGAATATAAAGAAAAAAATTCATTTTTTTTCAGTAAGCTCTACACCCCTTGTGAGCCTTGAAGTCAATGACCTTGAGATCAGGAGTCACATGCTCTACAGACTGAAGCAGGCAGGTGCCCCAGAAATCATTTCTTTTATAAACTACTGTATCTGTTACTCTCTGGTGTCTTCTCCCCATTGTCACCACATGTGGGCAAATAATAGCATGTGATTTATAATCAACTGATGAATACAAATACATGTTTTCATGTTGATGTTTTCTTCTCAATTTCTTCCTTCTCTTCTTTCACTTCTTTTATTTTTTAGTGACTCTTTCTCACATTCTGCCAAACATACATAAAAGCTCTTACTTGGGCTTTCTTATCAAAGAGGCATCTTCATAATAGATACAAAGTTGAGAACAGAAATACATGCATGGAGTGCCTAGGGGACTTAGTAGGTTAACTATCTGCTTTCAGCTCAGGTCATGATCCAGGGTCCTGGGATTGAACCCCCACATCAACTCCCAGGTCAGCAGGGAGTGTGCTTGAAGATACTCTCCTTCTCCCTCTGCCCCTGCCCCCTGCTCATGCTCTCTCTCTCTCTCTCTCTCTCAAAGACACAAATCATTTTTAAAAAACGAAATGCATGCATACTTATTAAAATGAAATTAAAAGATCACTCTAAAAATGTGCTCAGCACTTCACTATTCAAATATTTTAAAGTATCTTAAGCCTCTTGCATTTGGGTGACCTATAATATCTTGGTATGTGATAATTGCCACAGCTGTTCTCCAAGCTACTTTTACCATCTTATGTGGACATTGTTGGCCATAAGGCTTCTCTAGTACAAATTGTTGAACAATTACCAATGAGAAAAAGGTCATAATAATAGGTTACAGAAGTCTGGGCTAGCTTTGGGACCATTTAGATGGAACCATTTTTCTTATTGTTATAAAGGTGAGAAGGAAGTAGTTTGAGAGAGAAACAAGCAAACAAAAGACAGGCAAGCGGAGCTATATAGCTTCTACTTTCACTTTCCTGCTTACTCCATTACTTCTAGCGTTATGGGAGAAATAACATGATTGGAATGACCTGAAGGTTAGGGGGTAGGTGGGGTTTACCTGGTAGAAAGTAGATTGAACACTCTTGGCTAAATCTTTTTGAAAGTGAAAACTAGTAACATTTAACAAAATACCAAACTGACAGTAGGGGTGGGAAAGGACTCAAATTGCATATGGTCATTGGCTTTTTTTCTTCTTCCTAAGTGTGTATCTTTTATTAAAAGAGAAAGATAGAATTGAGATGGGTGTGGGCAGAGGTTGTTTGAGAGGGAAAGAGAAGGAATTGTTCGCTTGAAAATTGAATGTCTATTATGACACTTCTGTAGCTATAGTTGCTTCAAATATTATACAAGGATCGGTAAGATTCTAAATTGTATTCAATCAATAAATATGTCCTGAGCATTTATTCTGTGTCAAAACTGACTTTATAAAGCTCAAAAATCTTTCCTTTTAGCACATAAGTCTTCTTCATCTGAGGACTGTGGATCTTTGAACAATTAGCACAAATGGTATCTGGTCTCTGTAAATTTAAAAGGTTGCCACCAGTTACATATCCTCAAAATAAGCAGATTGGTGAGATTAAGGGAAAAAAACTTTTAAAAATGTATAGACACACATACAAATACACATAGAAATACTATAAAGGTACATTATAATCTGACAAACAGTAATAATAGCCTCTTTACTATTTGCTGGATATTTATAATCTTGATAAAAACCACCTACACTACAAACTATACCTTTTAACCCTTTACTTGAAAAGTGAATGCATGAGGTAATAGGATAAAATATTTGAAATTGATGTTTAGAGTAATCTACTCATACATATTATTTCAGGATCACAAGTATAAAGAGAATTAACATTCAGAAGAAGAAAGAGTCTCAAGTGGTCAAGTTGGTCAAAACCCTGTACAAAGCTTTCAAAAAAGGGAATGTAAAGAGATTGGAGCAAGAACAATGGCCCCTTCTCAAAAACAATAAGTTGTCTCCAGAGCACACTTAGAAATTGGAATGCCAATTCAAACAAAAATGCCTCAGGTTTTCTGACAATAATAAATTTCATTTACATATTCCTGACAAAACCAAACTTTCTTAGACATTTAAGTTGGAATATTTGTTCTTTATTATATTTAAATTTTGCTCTCCAATATATCAATAATTACAAAATAAGTCACATCAATTCAGAATTTCTCCTCTCTGTTCTCATGTGGCTTCTGGTTCTCTGCTCTAATCAAATGATTTTCATAGATTTTAGATAAGCAATTAACTTTGGGGTATTTTCTGAAGTCACAACTTTTCTTCAAATCATCTGATCCACCTCAAAATTGGATATGTTCTATAATAAAGATAATTGATAAGTGTCTTGCAGACTATCAGTCAGAAGGGAAACAATTATATGAATTTTTTATAAACATGCTTGAAACAAAAAAAAAAGCATGGAATACCTCTGATCTGAACAACTAAATGAAAAAGGTAGTGGTTTGTTCACTTTAAAAAGCAATGGGAAGGGGCACCTGGGTGGCTCAGTGGATAAGCATCTGCCTTTGGCTCAGATTGTGATCCTGGGGTCTTAGGATCAAGTCCCGCATGAGGCTCCCCACAGGGAGCCTGCTTCTCTCACTGCCTATGTCTCTGCCTCTCTCTCTCTCTCTCTCTCTCTCTCGTGTCTCTCATGAATAAATAAATAAAATATTTTTTTTAAAGAAAGCATTGGGAAGAATAAAGTATTGGGTAGAATCTTGCCTTTCCAAAATGAACTATACCACTCAATGACCAAATAAGAGACAAATTTATCTATATGGAGATATTTTAGCTACCAAATGGATAAGGGATATTATAGTATCCACTTTACAATATCTAATTAAATAATAAATCTGAGTGATGCATATCAATTCATGTTAACATCAGTAAGAGAGGCAACTTGGCATTGCATGCCTTCTGATGGAAGCACATACCACTCCCTGAAGTATCTTTGCTACAAAAATCTCAACTACATCTTTTCAAGCCTTTAGATACAACTACCATTTTGGAACAAATACAGAGAACTCTGGAGATACAATCAGCCAAATCCTGACTATGGAAAACTACAGAACAAACATACTGGTATTTTCAACAAAGAAATTTAAAGAAGGTTTTAAAAAATGAAGATAGCATAGAGAGAAAAACTATAGATTAAAAGGGGCTTTAAATACATACTAACAGGAGATCTCTGAGTGGCTCAGTGGTTTAGTGCTTGCCTTCAGCCCAGTGTGTGATATGAGAAAACAAGGAAACATGACATCACCAAAGAATCCCAAAACCTTCCAGTAACTGACAACAAAAACATGGAGATCTGTGATTTACCCAATAAAGAAATCAAAATAACTGTTTTAAAGAGGCTCAAGGAGCTACAAAAACAAAAAACAGAAAATTCAGTGAAATCAGGAAAACAATACAAGAATAAAATGGGAAGCATAACAGAGATAGAAATCATAAAGAATAGAAATTCTAGAGCTGAAGAATACAGTGAATAAAATTAAAAATTCAATAGAGAGCATCCACATTAGAATGAATCAAGCAGAAGAATGAATTTGTGAGTTAGAAGACAGAAACCTTGAAATTATGCAGTCAGAGGAAAACAAAGAAAGAATGAACAATTGTGAATAAAGCCTATGTGATCTACAGGACACAATGAAAGAAACAATTTGTGAATTATTGGAGTTCCAGAAGGAGAAGAGAGGACAAGAACCAGAAGCTTATATAAAGAAACAATGGCTGAGAACTTCTCAAACCTGGGGAGAAATGTTTATATCTAAGTTCACAAAGCTCATAGGTCACCCAACAAACTCAATTTAGAGAGATCTTCCCCAAGACAAATTATAATAAACCTATCAAAAATCAAAGATAAAGAGAATATTAAAATCAGCAAGAGAGGGGTGCCTGGGTTGTTCAGTCAGTTAAGCATTTGACTCTTGATTTCTCCTCAGGTCATGATCTCAGGTTGTGAGATCAAGCCCCACATTGGGCTCCAAGCTGAGCGTGAAGCCTGTTTAAGATTCTCTTTCTCCCTTGGCCCCTTCCTACCACTTGTGTGTGTGCTCTCTTAAAAAAATAAATAAATAAATAACAAGAGAAAACAAGTTTGTAACCTACAAGGCAACCCTATAAGGCTATAAGTGGATTTCTCAGCAGAAACCTTACAGGCTAGGAGAGGGTAGGATATATTCAAAGTGCTAAAAGAAAAAACTACAACAACCAAGATTACTTACACTATTGACAAAGTTGTCCTTCAGAAATAAGGAGGGATAAAGACTTTTCCTGACAAACAAAACCTGAAAGAGTTCATTACACCTAGACCTAGTCTTATAAGAGACGCTGAAAGGTGTTTTTCAAGTTGAAATGAAAGGACACTACTAGTAATATGAAAACATGAAAAAAAAAAAGCTGGTAAATGTAAGTATATAGTCAAATTCAGATTACTGTAATACTGTAATATGGGGATGTGTTAACCACTTTACTATAAAGGTTAAAGGATAAAAGTATTAAAAATAACTATAGTTGCAATAATTTGTTTATGAATACACAATAAAAAAGAACTACATTGTGACACCAAAAGCATATGAGGATGGGAGTAAGAGGGAATTTGTGTATGCAAGTGAAATTAAATTATTAGTATAAAATAAAACATTATATCTGTAAGATGTTTTGTGTAAGCCTTATGATAACCACAAAGCAGAAACCTACAGTAGATACAGAAAAAACAAAGAGAAGAGAATAAAGCATCCCTCTATGGAAAATTATCAATTCAAAAAAGAAGGCAACAACAGAGGGACAAAGGAACAAGAGAACTACAAGATAGCCAGAATACAATTAATAAGATGGCACTAGTAAGTCCTTATCTATCAATAATCACTGTTAATGTAAGTAGGTTAAATTCTCCAATCAAAAGATATACAGTGACTGGATGAACAAGAAAAACAAGATCTAACTATATGCTGCTTCAAGAGACACTTCAGCTTTAAGGACACACATAAGTTCCAAGTGCAAATACAGAAAACGATGTTCTGTGCAAGCAGAAACAAAAAGGAAGCAGGGGTAGGTATACTTATACCAGGCAAATTAGACTTCAAGTCAAAGGCAATAACAAGAAACAAAGAAGGCCATTTAGATAATAAAACAAGATTAATTAATCAAGAGGATATAACAATCATAAATACGTAAGCACCCAGTGTCAAAGTACCAAAATATATTAATCAAATACTACGAGATTTGAAGGGAGAAGGTGGACAAGAATATGATAATAATAGGATTTTGTTAAACACCCCACTTACAACAATGGATAGATCATCCAGATAGAAAAATCAATAAGGAAACATTTGACTTGAACTAAATTTTACAAAAAATGGACCTAACAAAATTATTTAGACAATAATTTAGACAATAATTTGTCTAAATTATTAGACAAAATAATTCATCCAATAGCAGCAGAATACACATTCTTCTCAACCACACAAGAAACATTTTCCAAGATAGATCATATTATAAGTCATGAAACAAGTCTTAGGAAATTTAAGAAGATTGAAATCATACTAAATAGCTTTTTCAACCATATGGTATGAAAGTGCAAGTCAATAAAAGGAGGAAAATTGGAAAATTCACAAATATATCCAAATTAAAAAACAATTTCTGAACACCATGGATCAAAAAGGAAATCAAAAGGGAAGTAAAGAAATATCTTAAACAAAGATGGAAACACAACATAACAAATTTATGAGATGATGCAAAAGCTGTTTTATGAGGGAAGTTTGTAGCAACAACTGCCTGCATTAAGAAAAAAAGAAAGATTTTAAGTATCTTTACACCTCAAAGAACCAGAAGAAGAACAACAAATTAAACCCCAAATTAATAAAAAGAAGGAAATGGCAAATATCAGAGCAGAAATAAACGAAACAGAGATCAGAAAAACAATAGAAAAAAAGCAACAAAACCAAGAGCTGTTTCTTAAAAGATAAACAAAACTGATAAAATTTTAAACTATACTAATAAAGAAAAGAGACGAGATGCAAATAAATAAAATTGAATGGAATAGGAAACATTATAACTAATACTATGAAAATACAAAGGATCATAAGAGACTACTATGAACAGATATCAATAAAATGGATAATCTGGAAGAAATGGGTGAATTCCTAGAAATAGAAAACCTATCAAGACTGAATGATTAAGAAATAGAAAATCTGAAATAACCAGTAATGTGTTAGGAGATTGGATCAGTAATCAAAAATCTCCCAAGAAAGAAAAGCCCAGGACTAGGTGGTTTCCTTGATGAATGCTATCAAGTATTTAAAGAAGAAATAACTCCAATCCTTCTCGTGCTCATCCAAACATTCGAAGAGGAAGGATCATTTCCAAACTAATTTTATAAAGCCAACGTTACCCTATACCAAAGTCAGATAAGGACACTACCAGAAAACAAAACAAAACAACAACAAAAACACTACAAGCCAATAGCCCAGAGGAATATGCATGTAAAGATCCTTGACAAAATATTAGCAAACTGAATTCAACAACCCATTAAAATGATCATACACCATGATCACGTGGGATTTGTCCCTGGAAGGCAAGAATGGTTCAAGAAATGCAAATCAATAAATGGGATATACCACATTAATAGTATGAAAGATAAAAATCATAATCAACTAAACAGATAGAAAAATCATTTAACAAACTACAACATCCTTTCATGATAACAACTCTCAACAAATTGGGTATAGAAGGAACATATCCCAACATATTAAAGGTCGCATATAAAATGCCCACAGCTGATACATACTCAATGGTAAAAGGTTGAAAGTTTCTCCTCAAAGATCAGAAGCAGACAAGGATGCCCTCTCACCACTCCTACTCAAATAGTACTGGAAGTCCTAGCCACAGCAATCAAGCAAAAAAAAAAAAGAAATAAAAAAATATACAAATCATGAAGGAAGAAGTAAAATTGTGTTTGCAGATGATATGATCTTATACATAGAATATATGTGAATATACATATGATCTTATGTATATATGTCCTAAAGATGCCTTGGAAAAAACTATTAGAACCTAGTTGATAAATTTAGGAAAGTTACAGGCTACAAAATCAACATACAGAAATCACTTGTAATTTCTATACACTACCAATGAAATATCTAAAAGAGAAATAATGAAAAAAATAAAATAAAAGAGAAATAAAGAAAACAGTTCTATTCACAATAGTAACAAAAACAATAACATACTTAGAAATAAATTTAACAAAAGAGGTAAAATATCTGTACACTATAAAGGCTCTAAGGCTTTGGTGAAAGAGATTGAAGAGCACACAAATAAATGGAAAGATATTCCATGCTCGTGCATCAGAAGAAGTAATATTGATAAAATGTCCATACTATCCAAAACCATCTACAGATTCAATGCAATTCTTATCAAAATCCAATGGCATTTTTCACAGATATAGAACAAACAAACAATCCCTAAATTTGTATGGAATCACAAAAGACTCCAAAAAGCCAAAGCAGTCTTGATAAAGAATAAAGTTGGAGGCATCACACCTCCTGATTTCAAACTCACTACAAATCTATAATAATCAAAACAGTATGGGACTAGTATAAAATAGACAAATAGACCAATGGGACATAATTGAGAACTCAAAAATAAACCCTTGCATATGTGGTCAACTAATACTTGACAAGGAAGCCCAGAACACTCAATGGGTAAAGGATAGTCTCTTCAATAAATTATTTTGAGAAAACTAGAAAAAGACATGTACAAGAATGAAATTGGATCCCTATCTTACATCATTTACAAAAATGAACTCAATATGAACTAAAAACTTAAACATAATATCTGATACTATAAAATTCCTAGAAGAAAATATATGGAAAAAACTCCTTGACATTAATCTTGGCAATGAATTTTTGGATATGACACCAAAAACACAAGCAATAAAAGCAACCAATGTGAGACTATGTCAAATTAAAAAGCTTCTGCACAGAAAAAAAAATCAACAAAACGAAAAGGCAATCAATGGAATGGGAGAAAATATTTTCAAATTATATATCAAATAAGGGCTTACTATCTGACAAAAAATAAACAAAAAAAACCCCAAAATACTATTAAGAAATGGGCAGAAGAAGGGGTGCCTGAGTGGCTCAATCAGTTAAACATTCAACTCTTGATTTCGGCTCAGGTCATGATCTCAACGTCCTGGGATCAAGCCTTGCTTTGGGCTCCTTGCTCAGTGCAGAGCCTGCTTATCCCTTTCTGTCCCCCTACATGTGCTGTCTCATAAATAAATAAATAAATAAATAAATAAATAAATAAATAAATACTTAAAAAAAGAAGAAATGGGCAGAAAAACTGAGCAGATTTTTTTTTCAAAGACATGCAAATGGCAAACAGGTGCATAAAAAGGTGCTTGACATTAGTAATCATCAGGAAAATGAAAATCAAAATATCACCTCATACCTGTCATGTGAGATATCACCCCATACCTGTTAGAATGACTATCATCAAAAAGACAAGAAATAACAAGTATTGGTAAAGATGCGGAGGATAGAGAACACTTGATGGTGGGAATGTAATTGCAGTTGCTATGAAAAACAATATGGAGATTTCTCAAAAGTTAAAAATATAACAACCATATAATAAAAAAAATCCCACTTCTGGGTATATATCTGAATAGAATGAAATCCAGATCTCAGAGATATAGGCTCTCCCATGTTCACTGAAGTTCTATTCACAATAGCTACAATATAGAAACAACCTGAGTGTCCACTGATGAATGAATGAATGAAGATGTGGCACACACACACACACACAACACACACAAAGGTGAATTTTTCAACCTTGAGAAAGAAGGAAACTCTGCCTTCTGCATCAATAGAAATGACCATTAAGGACATTATGTTAAGTAAAATGTCAGACCAAGAAAGACAAATACTGCATGATAACACTTATATGTGAAATCTAAAAAAAAACAAAAAAAACAAAAAAAACAAATTTATGGAAACAGAGTAGCTCCTTGCCAGAAGCTAAGGAGTGAGGGGAAAGGGGTGATGTTGGTCAAAGAATACAAACTTCTAGTTATAAGATGAGTAAGTTCTGGAGATCTATTGTACAGCATGGTGATTAGAGTTAACAATCTATATTATATACTTGAAAGTTTCTAAGAGAGTAGATCTTTAATGTTTTTACTACACACACACACACACACACACACACACACACACAGGTAATTATGTGAGGTGTTGGAGGTAGTAACTAACCCTACTGTGGTTATCATCTCACAATACATAAATGCATCAAATCAATGTATTATTCCCCTTATACTTACACAATGCTATATGTCAATTTTATCTCAAGTTGGAAAAAATTAAAATTTAAAATAAAAGGTTTTTACATTTTAGAGACATACGCTGATATATTTATAGATGAAATGATATTATATTTGGGATTTGTTTCAAAATAACTTGAAGGAAGGAGAAGTAGGTGGAGCTAAAATAAAATTGTTTTTTAATTAATAATGATTAAAATTTGGTTGATGGATACTTGGATTTTATTATCCTTTCTGCCAATTTTTACACATATAATTGAAATTTTTCGAAATCAAAACCTTTTTAATAAAGTCATTAGGTTAACTAAGATCAGGAGAAAATACAAAGAAATCTCAATCAGTAATGTATTGGTAAATTTTTAACTGACTCATTTTAACTAACTCGTTTGCAGTATTTGCTAATTTCTCTGATGGGCAAAATCAGCTCTCATAACCCTAAGTGAGGGGTCCCAAACTAACGTTTTCTTTCTTTTTTTTTTTTTTTTCAAGATTCACTTGTTTATTTTGAGAGAGAGAGAGAGACCATGTGCACAAGTGGAGGGAGGGGCAGAGGGAGAGAATCTTTCAAGCAGAGTCTCCCCACTGAGCAAGAAGCCTGTTGCGGGGCTCAATCCCACAACCCATGAGATCATGACCTGTGCTGAAGCCAAGGGTCCGACACTTAACTGACTGAGCTACCCTGGTGCCCCTCAATGTTTTCTTACTAGACTCCCTATATCCCTCTGTCTTTGGGACACGAGATAGGATGCTAATTTGTTGAGAACTTCTAGAAATTACTTCTCATCCTTCTCTTTCTCCTCTGTCTACAGATTTTCTCAGTAACTGGAATTTACCTTTTTAAGTGATCAATCTCATTAATTTATTTTTTTGATAGACATCTTTCTAAAGGCATTTTAAATAGAGAGCATTAAACAGGAATTTCCTCAACGTACTGTTCTATTTTAGGCTAAACAAACAAAAATGAACACTGCTTTGATATAACAGGACTACTTTTATAAATAGTGAATATTAGAGCTGCCCTCAGGGATGGCTCAGATCTGTAGGAAAATTTGTCTAGACTGATAGGATTTTTGCTTTTTTTGTGCGTTTGATTTTTGTAGCTTTTCTCTTTCAGTGGTGATTTTAAGCTGTCAGCTTTCACTTCTTATTTTTAATCTGCTGTGAACTTGAGCAGCAAATGCTAGTGGTCCTCAAGTTTTGTTATGTTTGACATTTCTACAATTGCTATCTTCCATCAGTATACACCAACCATTTGCGTCATCTGGACGTTTGTACCTCAGGTAGTGAATGACTATTTCTGTGTGGTAATATTACCTATTAAGAAAGAACAGTTTCTGCAGCTGTGACGTCTTTATATGGTAGGGTTTATTTAATTATTTGAATATTTTCTTGTGTTTGGCACTTACGATTTCATAGATATCTGAAAATGGAAATGGAAAAATGCTGATGCTAGTGATAAGATGTGTAGATTTCATAAGTGCAATTCAAATTACAAAAAGATGGAAATCATTAGGCATGTCAAAGAGAGGGAATCTTTGGCTTCAATTGAATACTTAAAGGAGTTAAGGCACTCAACTGTGAAGGAAAGGAACAAAATTAAAACTATATGTGAAATGCTAGAAATTACACCTGCAATTTGTGTCCACATTTATTTTTTTAGCTCTGAGAATGGAACTCTCTTATAACATTTAAGTCTATTGTTTTGGATTTTATACATTTAACTGCATGCATATTTTAGAGAATGCGTTAAGTATGAAAGCGGTGTGTTTCCTATTGCCAAGGCTGCAGGAGTTATGTGTACAGGTTACTGACACTACCGTGACTTTCTCTGGAGTCCTGGAAGTGCTCTCTCTGCTTGCCTCTTCATGCTTAGGAGTGGTGATAAGAGCTTCCCACTATTGCTAACCCCAGGATTCTTCATTTTACTTTGTTGGCCTCCCTATACCCTGTCCATGTCTTTGTGAATATTCCCTTTATTACATTCTCTTTAGTTACCCCATTTGGGTGAGACTCCTGTTTCCTTTTGGGACACTCACTGCTAAACCAAGCAAGAGAACTCTGGAGAAATGAAGTGCTCCAAAAACCAGCTTGGACATGGTCTTTAAGTCCCCTGACTTACTTAACCTGCTATTTTGTCACAGAATGTGAGGGAAAGTATGACTATACTAGAGACAATGCATATACATTTCAAATTTTTTTAAGGCCATTAGGATTTTGTTAATAGTTAGTGCATTAATTTTCATTCGTGTAGATAAGAATGGACAGCCTGAGGATGGTGTATTCCACATCCAGATATTTATTTTTATTCCTAGATTGTTACATCTCCATTGAATATACAGAGACTCACCCTTTAAAAGGAATAGCAGAACCCGAAGTTAATTCCATGAAACTAATCTCATCTATGCTCTATGTCTGACACTGTAGATGATTTTACTATTCCTTATCCCTATATATCTTTTAAATAAGAATAACTTTATCTGAGTCTGGACTAAATTAATTAATAGTTTTAGAGATGCCTTTTTTCTCTTCTCCAAAAACACAATGTAATTCTGATTGTGGGTTTAAAGAAGTAAGTTCTAATAATTAAAACAAACAAACAACAAAAAAAACCCTCTGCACTTTGAATACGGTCTCTTTATTGCTTGACACAGGAATTTTGTCATGGTGGGCTGAGCCTTGGGCCTTGAGAAAAGAAGAATTCCATTTGAAAATAGAGCACTGAATTTAAACCATCCCTGAGGATATTCATTTCTTCTTTATTGTTATTGTTAAGGCAAGAGGGGAATTTACTCTTACATGCATCTACTGTAAATCACTATTAAACAGTTGAATCAGCTTCTCCTTACTTCTGAATTTCTTCAGGCAAAAAAAAAAAAAAAAAAATTCATTTGATTAGTTTCATTTATTTTCCAGTGCGGTCACTGTGATGAAGCAAGGACTCCTCAGACAGTCACCCTCCAGTCATTCTCCAAATGCCACTCACTCTAGGTTATTTTCCGCTGCCACCAAGTATCAAAAAAGAACATATGCATAGAAGAAGGAGTAGAGATAGATGGTGAAAGAGCTAGTTCTCTTCCAAAAGGTACACTCACTCTCTCCCGAGCATGCTCCCGTGATATGTCACAAGATGGCCAACCATCCACTCACCAGAACCACAGCAGAGCACAGAAGAAAGAAGGCCTGCTGTGGCCTTGGAAGCCGTACTCTGCTTTGAGGCCCATTCCACCATCACCTTTATTATCGTGGGTAAGTCATTTAACTCCTCTGAGTTTCAGTCTCTTCACATGTAAATTGAAGAGAGTAGTCTCTGCCCATCAGACCTCAAGAAATTTTGGCAGGATTCAAGTGAGCTAATGCACATGCTGCATGCCTCAAAATTGCTAACCCCAAAATATTGTTATCCTGGTTTCTGAGGTTTGGTCTAGAAATTCCAAATTGAAGTATTAATCAATCTTCCAGTCACCTGCCATCAATATTCTGAACTCTGTTATTTAAAGGATGATTCCAGACCTAACCAATCAACGTCTCTCTTTCTCCTACTCTGTCTTACACAAACACACACACACCCACACATACACACACATTTCCCTGAAGAGAAAAAAAATAAAAGAGTACTTTTTCTGACCTGAAGGACTTTATCTTCAGCTTCAGACCACACTTATTTGTTCTCTGGTCTCCTGAACCACCATCTCACTTGCTAGATTCAGACTTCATCTGTTGAAATTTCCGTCTTGTGAATCTCAGCCCTCTGAGCTCAATCTCTTTCTGGTCTTTGAGGTTCTCCATGCATCCTTCAAAAGCCCCTGTCTTTGAAATCTGACTCCTCTCCTAGAGGGAGAGGTTCTGTTCCTATGGAGAGGTCTGCTCTGTCCCCTTTTCTCACAGAGACCTATTTCTTCTCAGAGGACATTAGCTAGAATATTAGCACATCTGCATCTAATTAAAATTCCATTTTTCTCTGCCTTGAGTTTCCTGAACACACCCAGCTACCACAGTGATTTTTAGAGAGTTTGCTCCCATCTTCTGTCCAGTAAGGCAGCCCTTCAGATTGCTCATTGTGAAGACTTTAAGACTGCCAAATCTTAAAATCAGGAGGGGTTGTGGTCTCCTCAGAAATCGTTCTGGTTTTTGTCTCATGAACACATGAATTGTGCAATTGATGAGCTTTTCCTATTCATTTTAGTGGGAAGGAAACTTAGACCAAATTTTCTCTCAATCCCCCCATGTTATGAACTGAATTGTGTTCCCCCCCAATTCGTATGTTGAAGCCTAGATCCCAGTACTTCAGAATGTGACTGTGTTTAAAGATATGGCTTCTAAACAGATAATTAAATTAAAATAAAGCCATTAAGGTTGGCCTTAATCCAATCTGACTGGTGTCTTTACAAGAGATGACCATGATGTAGAGAGAGACACCAGAGATACACCTGCCCAGAGGAAAGACCATGTAATGGGGCAGCACGAGGATGCAACCTGCAAAGCACAGAGTGGCCTCAAAGGCAACCAACCTTCCTGGTCTGGTATCTGGATCATATACTTCCAGCCTCTAGAACTGTTAAGAGAATACATTTCTGTTGTTCAAGCCGCCCAGTGTGTGGTATTTTGTGATAGCAGTTCTAGCAAATGAATACAAATCGTGGCTCCAAGAAGTGGGGTGTATGAAACACTAAAAAAAGTGGAAGTGGCTTTGGAACTGGATAATGTGCTGGAGTTGGAAGAGTTTTAAAATGCATGTTAAAAAAAAGCCAAGATCGCCTTGAAGAGGTTATTACCAGATATACAGGCATTAAAGGTGATTGTGGTGATTGTGCTGAGGTCTCAGATGGACATGAGGAACAGGTCACTGGGCAACAGAGGAAAAGTGATTCATGTTATAAAGTGGCAGAGAACTTAGTTGAATTGTTCTCTTGTATTGTGGAAGGTAGGATTTGTGAGTGATGAACCCGAATCTGTAGCTGAGGAGATTTCTATGCAAGGGATTGAGAGTATGGCCTGGGTCCTCCTTACTACATACAGTAAAATGTAAAAGGAGAGAGACGGATTGAAGGAATTGTTAAACAAAGAGGGACCAGAACTTGAAGATTTGAAAAATTCACCTTTCCATATTGGAAAAAGGAAAAGTGTGAGGGTGTTAATAGATTCCATAAAGAGACTAGGGGCTGACTCATGGATACGATCAACTACCAGCTGCCAGGAAGAGGGATAGGATACACCACTAGAAACACTGTCAGCTTGTACTCAAGACAGCAGAGATGGTGCCAAATGAAGGAAGGTTATTGGACTTTAACTGTAGCAACAGGTATCCCGTAGGCTGGCCTGCCCTGAAAGCTTACCAGCCTTCATAGTCCTGTTAGCCACTTCCTCAAAGTGAATAAATGATACATATGTGTACATCCTATCAGTTCTATCTCTTTTCAGAACCTTGACTACTACATCCCACCCTTAGCAAGTTTAGCGATCTATATGGATCATATTTTTATGGGCTGTTACACAAATTCGATCCCAAGATAGTTGCAGAATAATGTAAAAGTACCCCCTCTGAACGGCTAGTGCTGTTTGTTCATAATAAACCAGCCATCAGGGTTCCGAAAAAACCATCATCAAGGCACTTAGCATGAAAAAGATACCCTTTTTACAAAAAAATATTGGCTCACAGAAACGTTCTGGTAATTTACTCTTGGTAAAAAGGGGCAGGTTAGCTACTGTTATAAACTTGGAAATAATTTTGTCTGAAACCAGATGTGATTTTTAAATGGGGCAATGGGACAGGGTAGCCACACCCAACTAGGTTTCAAGAAGGGGCTGTGCTTTCTTTTCCCAATATTTCTGTAAAATTTTCAACTCCATTGTATGTGATAATTTCTACCTGACTGTACTCTATTAAACCATGTTCTTTTCTTGCTTCCAGCTGTGGTAATGGGAAATAAACAAGGCTGATATTTACAACTCCATTTTCTTACTTACTGAAATATTCTGTGATTTTGTTCCCTGATTGGATTCATGCAATTACTGGTTTGCTATTTTCCAAGCCATTGAGCTCAGGTTGCAACTAGATCAGAATTCAACAGCCAGGGTTGCTCACTGGAACCATACCTTCCTGTGGTATATAATTCCCACATTATCATCACTGATTTCCAATAGCAAAGGGCAAGCTAATTTTTAGGTTTCAGGGCTCACTTATATATATATTATTATACCAAATATGGAAGACCTATTTGAAAAATAACTACAAGAAAACAAGAGAATACTTGTTCATGTATGTGCCACCCAAATTGCCCTTTAGGATGTTTTTCTTCTTCCAAAAATGGAAAACTATATGGATCTCCACATATTTCATTCTGAGGCTTTGGTATGATAATTTTAGGCAAAAGAATCATTTGGTACTAATGTGGAGTTTTAATATACACTTACATCATCCTATGATATGCAGAAAACTTTATTAAGTGCCAGAGACAAGATGACGTTACAATATTTGCCAAGATGGTTTTCATCAAATGTGTAGTAAAAAGGTGCAATTCTTCAAATTTGCCATTTACTTTGGTGTTGAGATGTTTTGGGAGATATCCAGGTGGCAGGAATTGTGAGATGTGTGTGTTTGTGTGTGTGCATTCACAAAAGTTTTGAGGTCACTAAAAGAGTTAATATTGCTGAAATATATATTTATCTCTTCTCTGCCAGCAGGTTCACTGTTTATAATCTGGAAAAAATAAACTTAAAATTAGAGGCTAAGTTACAAATAGAAATAAAGCTGAGTTGTGATCTCTACTACTCACACAGAATTGTCAAATCTTGTTGTTTGGTGTACTAGACACTGAAGAACATGGTGTACTTTTGTTGGTGTTACTGGGCTGGCTTTGTTCGAGAATTCTGAGAAACTGTCCAATATTCTTTGAAGTACTGAGTGGCATCAGTTCATCTCAAAGATCACTTGTGTCTAGTGGCAAAAGGTCCAGAAGTCAACGTCTGATATATGTAACTTTAAACTTGCAAAAGAAGTGAATTGTATTCATTCTCAGGCTCACCTTGGGGTATATAAATGCTCTTATACCCTCTTGAATCAGTATGATCTTTATAATGTCTTCAGTGACTAGACTGAGAAAAACAGCAAAAATGCTACAGAAAACATTTAATACCCACCTCTTCCCTTTATTTGGTGTGCTATAGTATATTCTCCAAAGTGCATCTAACATAATATCAAAAGTTATCTGATACATTTATAAACTTCAACCTCTTTTTAGAGCTTCCATGACAGGAGTTCTTCTTAGATTTTTCTGAGCCCCAGCCCTATTTCCACACATCCCACACTTAAAATTTAGAGTCATTACTTTCCACAAAGTTCAAGATTTAAAATATCTATTTTGTGTTCTTTAGTAAAAAGATCACCATCAACGATGGTTTTGTCATTTACACACATTAAAGACTCCTAAAAATCAGTATTTCCCCAAATGCAAGAAATTGAAAACCATAATTTCTGAGTTGGTGGCATTCCCTTCAACTCTCAGTTTTAAATTTGTTGCTCACTTTGCATTTTCAAAGCTTTTGGTTTAGTTGCCCAAAAAATGCATTGAAAAAATAAATCCTTTTTATAAATCCCTTTAGGCTCCATCATGAGTCCCTTGAAACAGAATCAAATTTCCTTAAGCATATTTTCTCCATTGTTATTGGGAGAAATGGGTAAAATAAGAAATTGGAGGGATAAATCAAAATAACTGAAGAGTTTTGTAAAACTATAAATTTTTAAGAATGCATTTCTAAAAATTTTGCAAATACTGGTTCTTTACTTTCCAACCGTATGAAAAATAATAGATCTACTATATCCTTCGCATGCTTTCATAATTTGAAGGTGCTATTAACAATAGTGTTTTCTATGACTTTCTTTCACCTAGATTCTTTATTTTGTGCTCATTGTGGGATAATGGTGTATCATGAATGAAGACTTAGAATCTGGGACACCTGGGTGGCTCAGTGGTTGAGCGTCTGCCTTGGTTCGGCTCAGGGTGTGAGTCCTGGAATCGAGTCCCACATTGGGCTCCCTACGTGGAGCCTGCTTCTCCCTCTGCCTGTGTCTCTGCCATTCTCTTTCTTTGTGTTTCTCATGAATAAATGAATAAAATCTTTAAAAAAAAAGACTTAGAATCTACAATTACCATGTATACTGAAAAATTAGTTCTACATTGTGATGTCTGACAAACAACTATACCAATAAACATCTCCCCAGGACAGGAACTGTGTTTCGTTCATAATTGTATTCCTATCCCTAACTTTCAGCCCAGTACCAGACAGGTAGCAAAACATCAAGAGATATTGAATGAATCAGTCCCATTTTTATATATAACTGTGTATTAGATGTCTAAACCTAATTATTAACAGCTAACCTCTTACTTGAGTTACATATATTTACCTTTTCCTCCAAGATTTTACACAGATTTCACATTTTCTTGATTTGGGATTAAATTCAAAACTCAAAATCCTTAGAAAACATTATGGTTTTACAGGAAGACTTCTCTCGGACAATTTTTCCAAGTCTTTACAGTAACAGTCCTCATCCACATCACCAGACCTTTTATAAACCCTGACATGGCACTCTTCGGTGTCAATTTTCATGCTCCATCATGAGAACAAGATGGTGATTTTATATTAAAAGACTTTCTGTTAATTCATAACCTTTGAAAGCTACTGAGTACCAAATATAATTATATTATCACTAAAATGTTGCTTTTTGATCTAAAGTACATTTTATAATTAATCTGCACAGAATGAAAGATAAGCACTAAGATCAAGTCTTTTTTATTTTTTTCTTAAAACTCAGTAAAAAGTTAAGATGAGATCAACCAAACATTTCCCTCCAGAACAACTATAGCCAGACGCAAAGTGTGGCAGTCACGAGGGTCAAATTGTCAAAGAATAAAATATATTAAAACTAAGAATCATGAGGTAGAATTATGAAAAGCTCAAATAATTGTTTCAATAAGGAAAGGCATTTTGATATTAACAAACAAATAAAAATCCCATTGGGTAACAAAAGCTTTAAGGTGATTTTTTTTTTTTTTACTTTCATGTATTAGATTCCCTGAATAACAAAACTAATATCTTATTAATATGAAACCACTAATGCCATAATGAGTGTTATGAAGTATTAAAATCATTATCCACTGAGATAATGCCAGATAATCACTAAGCTGAGTGAATGCTTCAGCCTGAATTCAACAGCATGCTCAGTATATCCATTTGGGAAGATTGGTCCCAAGCGGTCAGGGCCTATTTTTATAACATGTTTTCATGACAAAACCCCAAATAAGCAGAAATAACCATCTTTATTTTATTTTATCTCTTAGAGAAATGATATGCAAAAAGCATGATCCACTCACCAGTGCTTCATAGTACTAGAAGGAAAATAAAATTCAGTTAGGTTGTTTGGTTGAAGATAATTGACAGATTTTTTTTCTCTTTGTTTTAGACCTGAAGCATGTAGACAATTTATTTTTCTTTTAAGATTTTATTTATTTATTCATGAGACACACAGAGAGAGAGGGAGAGAGGTAGAGACACAGGCAGAGGGAGAAGCAGGCTCCATGCAGGGAGGCTGACACGGGACTCGATCCCAGGTCTCCAGGATCAGACCGTGGGCTGAAGGCGGCACTAAACTGCGGAGTCACCTGGGCTGCCCTATGTAGACAATTTAAGGCACACTACCACCTTAATTTAGAAATTAGGTAACACAAATGCAAGCCCACAGAAATTCTGAGTACTCCACCCATGTAAAGCATAACTAATGCCTTTTATTATTACTAGAATCATTGGTATTTTTCAACAGACTTTAAAATTTCTCTTAAAATCAGTAGAAGAGTCATGTGAGAGCCAGGTCAGCCCTATCTTACTGGTGCCTTCATTTCTCCAGGCTCCACTTAGCCCTGAAATCCCAGACCCAGAAAGTCAGCAAGCAAGGGGCAACTATGACATTTGAAGTCAATAAATTTTGCCTATATAGAAATTTCAGAGGATATTAACTGCTCCCTGATACTGCCTTAAAAATAATTTATATATGTACAAAGGTATACATACATGTGTGTATATACACAATGTTAAAAATGGCTTCATTAAAGATGACTTAATGTTTCTACTCTTCTTACACAGCAAAAGTAATTAATATCGTGTTTTATATTTAAATATTTCTAAATGCTAATACATTTAAACTTTTCAAAGAGTATCATTATTAAAAAATTAAAAATCAACTTCTATTTTGACACCTTCTATGATGTGATGAAAATGTACGTGTTTCTCCCCATCTTTCATTCCAGAGCCCAAATATAAAACTATGTGAGATCATAGCAAAAGAAGGACAGATTGAGTCAGTTATCTGGAAAAGTTCAGGCTGGAGCTGCCTCCCTCTTATTTCTCACAACTCTTTCCCTCCTTTATTTCATCTAGAAAAACTTGTTTTCATAACTATCATATATCCCCGAACCTCTCAAAAGATGTATATAGATAAATGTATAAATTCATTGGGTATTTCCTGAGTTCTCTTCAAAGAAACCTTAAGTCAGATACTCTATACCAATTGGAAATTGGTGCTTCATTCTCACAATAAACTCACACGCGCTCACAATCACGTAAAACACTGTTGATCATAAAACGAATTCCAGAATTGTAAACAGCTGAGAGGTTTTTTTGCAGTCAAATGTGTTCTTTGCAACTGCTCAGAAATCAAAACTGAGGAGAAGGCTAAGCTCCTTGTTGAATACTTCCAAGTATTGGATTAACAGGTAAAATGAGAATCACACTTTCAATAACTGTTGAGCGTGTGGGAACACGTGGATACATCCTCAAGGCTTTGAGTGATGTAGGTTTTACCACTTCCTTTTACAGTGTGATCTCTTATTTTTGACATGAGAAAAATAACCCCTAACAAAAACCATTTGCTTTTAAGCAAATCCAGTCTATTTTCAGAGATTTGTGCTGGTCTCTAACCGATGTTAGACAATAACAGCTTTGGTTAATTTCCTTTCCCTCCAAGGTTCTGCCGTAAAGCTCGCAAATTCTGGAGGCATTTGAGTGTATGGTGATGCTACATCTTTAGTTGCCAACCTAGATTTAACCCAACGCATATTTTGTACAAACTTGCTGCAAGTACATGGTTCCTAGCACCCATTATGTTGACATTTTTTCTTTCTTTTCCTCCCTCACTTCCTCTTCCCCTCCCTCCCTCCCTCTCCTTTCTCTCCTTCCTTCTCTTCTCTCTTTTATTTACTTTTTTACGACCCTTAGTAAAAGGTTATTATCACTGTCTAGACATTTGTCCTAGTAGTCCACACTTTTCCAAACAAATGTTCTAGTAAGATACTGAGCCCAGTAGTATTCACTTTGGCTTCTGCTTTCTGTACCTTCTGTCACTCAGCCCTTAGGTGAAAGATTTTAAATAAACATGTGTTTTTTATACTTTTTTTCTTTGTAGATAGAATTTGGGTTCATTGGAACCTATTAGATTTAAAATACAGTTGGTAGGAATATATGGATTTATTTTTCAGATGGAGTCCAGCTAACTAAATGGCAGATGTTTCATTCAGGGAGGACAGGATATGAGGAAACTGCACGAGGCCCTCAGGTAAGGCTAAACACAGGAGGTCATGCACTGGCACCTTTCAGTTGTTTCCGTCACTTTGCAGATCGGTGGTTTCACTCACAGACTGTCTGAAAGTCAATCCCAACACATATCAAGAAGCGAGGGGGACTTTTGACTCTGTTGCTGGGGTTTACTAAAGCTCAGAGTCACTTGTTCCCATCCTAGGATTTTCAGTGGCGCTTACCATGTAAAAGAAATGAGACTTACCTAGTAGTTAATATGTCCTCAATCACCCATCCCACCTGGGCTGCTGTGGCCATAGAACCAGCATTGTATTCTAGGTCTTAAAATAAGGGACCAGGCATTCAGTATTGTCTGCTAGCTCCAATTTAAAATATCTTATTCTATGTCTCCATACCACATTTGTGACGAACATTTCAAAACACACAAAAACTAGACACACTTCAGCTCTTTCAACTGAATAGTGCCATAACTTGAAGGAAGCCCTCTGCCTTGAGAAACAACTATGGGGGTCTCAACAGTCCACCATGGGACATGTAGGACCAGAAGGAATCAAGATTATATCATGGTGAGGAGCATCATGAAGCCATCTTAGAATTGGAGGGCTTGGGTTCAAATCTCTACTTTTCCACTTACTATTATGTGAACTAGACCTTGTTACTTACCCTCTCAGACTTTGTTGATCTATTTATTGGAATACTTATTGCTGCCTTAAGGGGTTATTATGAGCATTGGAATGCAATGCAAGCTAAAATGCAAGCCTATAGCTATAGTTTATTTGCTGGAATGAAAGAATTTCAAATTTGTGAAGAACTTAAAAGGCCTATTCGCCAAAGAATATGGTAGAACTTTTCAGATAGCTTTCGACAATCCCATCACAAAAATGGAGCCCATTTCCAACTCCATCTCCACCCACTATCACCTGATTCAGGTTAAATACCACCTGATTCAGAGGAAATTAAACATTTTAACTCCACCTAGTACTCTTCTCTTTCTATGTTAATGCTGACAAATGCACCCACTTTTTAAAAACATATTTTAAGTGTTCAGTAGTAGTTAGCAGTCTCCAACAGAAGTAATATTCTGCTTCTCTAGGGAGTTAAAATCCTCAATAACCTGATGATGCCCCCAACCTCACCACATAAAATCTTGTAACTAATCCCAACCCCAGGTAGTTACAGACATATTCTATCTAAAACTCTTTATGAATTCAGACCTACGCGGCTAGAAGTACCCACATTGAAATCTGGTCCACAGATGCCTCCCGTGCTGAAGCGAAGCCTTTACAGAGTATTTCAATAGCCAAAGGGCTACTGTCATGCTTGTTAGCGTCTTGCTCCAGTACACAGAAAAATTGATTCTTTTAGCAGGTCAAATTATTTTTGTATTTTTCTTTTTTCATGCCCAGTAACTCCATTCTTTTACCTGGTCAGTTCCTTTAAGAAAGATTCAGTTAGGGGAGCTGCATCTTATTATCTTCTGCCACTAATGCATGGTGCAAAGACAGTTTAATTCTTAAGGAGAGAATCATTTAAGTGTGACCTATTGTATTAGTCTGGATGCTTTTCATATTAAGCCCTGGGAAGTTAAAGAGGTCTTTAATTTGTCTAAACCACATTGCTAATTTACATTGAACTTGAAGTGCCCACTGCTTTTCCAATCAGCTCAACTATTCCCAGATATTCTAAGGTGAATTTTAAATAATACAAAGCCTTTAGCTAATGTCTCTAAAAAAGGATACCTTTACTAATAAAATGGCTCATACAAAGATTGTCCATGGCTGAAATGACCCCCAAATTGTACACTGGTTGCTGGAGAAACATTCCAATTGAATGGAATTCTTAGCACTTAACTTCAGCACTGGTCTATGTTCATGCATTAACAGTTTTATTGAGGTCATCCAAATACACAATAGCAGTATAATCCCAGCACTACTGCCTAGAGAATACCGATCGGAGGCAATACTACAATCTCCTGCTGGATAGATGCGTTATTATCAACTCTAAAGAGAAAACAATGAAACTCCCATAGATAAGGAGTGTTGGAGATGCAAATGATAGCAGATGTAGAATCCATCTGACCAGGGCCATAATTGGCCGCTTGAAATGTAGAAAAAAAGACATCATAAATATGTGATCTTAATGATAATCCGTGATAAATATTACATAATAAATCATAAATTGAACACTTACTATGAAGGAGGTTTTATCAATGTTACTATCTTATTGAATCCTCAACATGCCTAGGCAGTATATATTTGTTCCCATTGGAGAGTGAGTCTCAGAGACATTTCAGGTGCCCAAAGTTCCTAAGATAGGAAGCAGCAAAGCTGAGATTCAAGCCCATTTGACATCAATGTCCAGGCCCAGAACCACAATGTCAGACTGCCAGGCTCTGGGTGTGAGCTGTCTGGCATCTGTGTGGCAGTAACCCGGGCTTCTGTTTGCAAACAGTGACAGCAGTAGGCTAGATCAAAAGTGATACATGGCCCTAAGTCATATGTCTAATAACCACGATGAGGCTTCATCCAGTATGATCCTGAAACAATTTATCAGGTATGTTTCTTAGAGAAGCAGCATCTTGTCGCATTGTGCAATTTTCCATAGTACACTCCTTTGATTTGGATCATCTTTTGTGACTGAGATTAACATGAAAAACATATTTAAAACAAATTTGTTTTGGGGAGTTTGTGAGCTTTGGGGTTTCTTTTTAAAGCTTCTGTGGGCCCGAAGCCCACATTTTTACCAGCTGCTCAAGTGTTGTATTATATTATCATTTAGTTTGTGTTCTGATACAGGTGGGGTGGATGGGATGAAATATTCACGAGGGACCCCAAAAAGTCTTCTGCTTCTAGAGATTCATTTGTGAAATCTTCTTATTAAAGGACACTTCTGTGAGACTTCAGTCAGAACAATTCGGAACCAAGATTTGATAGAAATACTTCCTTTTATCTTTTATTCTCCCCCCAAACTAAAGGTGGCCTATTTCTCTCCTCTCGGGTCTGTGCTTACCTGGTGAGGCTGAGAATTGGAAGAATTATTGCTATTGCTGTGATCCAAAAATAACAAAACAATTAAAGCAAGAGTATGGTTTTTAAAAACTAATTAGAAAGCCAGAAGACAACCTTGTTGTGTTTTATTGTATTGTTACAGTTTTCACAAACTCTAAGGCTGGCAGCCCTGCAATGGGGCAGGGATGGTGTGGGGAGTGCTGCATCCTGATACTCAGATGTTTCTTGGGCCTTGTAAATACCATCTCTTGGCTTGTTTCTTTTAGGTGCCACCTCTATAGTTGATAGACCAATAGATGGTTTTCCCTGAATGAGAAGCACAGTGAGTGTATTTCATAATTTTAGCATTTGAGATGATGACTAACACCCTGCATTATGGGCAAGTCATGCTCCTTTGGGCTTTTACATAGTGTTTTGTGGGATTCGCCCTAGGAGCTCTACAAATCTGTTTAGCTACCAGGCTCTATTCCAGGGACATCTGAGCTCTCACCATGTGACTGTGTCCATCTTATCCCTCCGATCTTACCTGAAACATTAAATCCTGAGGGAGCATTCCATAATTCCCCATTTGCTTTGGGGCCCAATTTTTCTCCATCAGAGAATGCTGTTTTCTTTTCCATAGAAACAACATAATTTCATAATCATTGTTCTTTTACTACTTATGGTCTTTTTTTTTCTACTAGAAGGTAAGCTCTAAAGCTAGGACCATGTCCATCTTGTTCATGACCATTTACGAAGGGCCTGGGATATGGCAGGTGCTTAGTAAATATTTTCCCCCTCATTTGTTTTTTTATTTTTTTTAAGATTTTATTTCTATTTATTCATGAGAGACCCAGAGAGAAGCAGAGACACAGGCAGAGGGAGAAGCAGGCTCCACACGAGAAGCCCAATGTGGAACTCGATCCCAGGACTCCAGGATCATGCCCTGCACCAAAGGCAGACACTCAATCACTGAGCCACCCGAGCATCCCTTCTCCCATCATTTAAGATGATCTATAATGATGCATTAAACTTCTACAGTCTTTCACATCTAGCTTTATATCCACTATGTCATGTGATTCTCACAATAGCACTATGAGTCAGGCTAGGCAAATATTATCTTATGAATAGTTTATGAATACAGAAACCAAGTAGAGTAATTGGGCTCCTGGTAGTCCTACCCTATGTAGTCTCCTCCCATCAAATAGTACTGACATGTACAACCACTGGGTTAATGCTGAAATGATGAGTATGACTTCCCAAGTGAGACCATTAAAGACATTAAGGCTCCTGTCTCACCTTCTTAGATCACTCACACTGGGGATAACCAACTGCCATGTTATGAGGACTCTCAATCAGCCTGTGAAGCATGTGAGAGAGACTGAGACTAACTACTAGCACCCCAAACCAACATATCAACCATGTAAGTGGAAGTAGACTCTCCAGTCCCAGTTAAACCTTGAGATGACTACAGTCCTGGCAAACATCTTGGTTACTACCTTGTAAGAAAGCCTGAGCCACAACCACCCAAATAAACTCCTCAGTTCTTGACTTAGAGACACTGAGATAATACATGTTTATTGTTTTAGACTGCTAAGTTTTGGGGCAATTTGTTCTGCAACGATAAATAAATAATACGCCAAGACCCAAGAATGCCAAATCTTAATCTTCTTTCTCATCTTTCCCTTCTTTATCACTTACCTTAGCCCTTCTGCTTCTGCCAAAGAAACTTGGGGTGTATGTGTAGTAAATATAGATTGGAATACAATGTGTAATGTGTGCTCAGTATTATCCCAGTTTTCTTTCACTACTGCCTCTTGTAGGCGAATCATCACCATTCACATCATCTGGAAGAGAAGAAAACTAAAGGAAGCTACTCAAGAAACTAGGCAGCTTAATTCTGTCAAAGTGAGCTGTCTAAACTCTGTCAAGACTCCAGCAGCCTCCTGGGCCAAGCCAGTATCTCCCTGGGAATCCTCCAAAGCATTTCCAAATAAAATAGCTATAAACTTACTTAAAGGCATTACCAAGGTAAGAGATGTTGTAATAGTTGGGGGGGATACAATTTTAATTTGCACTCTGGACTTTTAAAGACAACTCATAATTTCATTGTGCTATTTCAAATATCATTTGAATATTTACATCTGAACAAAGAGTCCTATTTATTAATTGATGTATTTTATTAATTGAATTATAATTAATATTGAATCTAAATTTGCCTTATAATAGGCAAGATAATCTATCATTATGTATGTTTGAATACATACTGCCAGTTAAATGACCCCACCAATTAATCCTTCATCCTGCTCTCCAACATGCAGAGAACAATCCACATAACAATCCTTAAAAGTAAAGCCCCTTATCATCACTTGATCTTCCACCTTTCCTGCTCTCCATGCCCCTCTTCCTGCATGAATTCCTTGGTGACAGCCCCTCCAGTGGTTACATGGACCCAGCTTGTACTCGCTCACCTGAAAGAGAAGAAGCCCAAATTGTGTGGGCTTATGAAGAATTGGTCCAGAGTGATTCACCAGTGGTGATGGCTAAGAAGCATAAAATTTTTTCCACCTGTTTCTCTCTCCATCACAGCCATACTTGACACTGATGAGATATGAATTAAATCAAATGCATGAATTTATTCTTTACAAAGTCATGCTCATTCTGTCCTAGTAGAATGGATTCTCCCAGGTGAGTATGAGTGTGTATATGTGTGTGTGTCAGTGTCTGTGTTGACGGCCAGGGTGCCTAAAGGGCCTTGTTGCCATGTCTAACTTCACTGGGATCATTGCCATCTCACCCCCACTCCCATGAACTCCAGATGCCTTTTGTCCACACTCCAGGGAGATACAGTGGCTGTGAGAAAAATCCCAACTCCACCACTGATAAGCCATGTGATCTGAAGCACATTATTTAATTTCTCTGAACCTCAATTTCTTATCTATGGGAATTTTATCCTGCCTACCTCACAGGTTCTTGGTGGGGGGGACTACATATGATTATTTATACGACAGAATTTTTTAAATGAGAAGTAAATATAAGAAATATTTTGGGGGGAACCCTGGGTGGCGCAGCGGTTTAGCGCCTGCCTTTGGCCCAGGGCGCGATCCTGGGGACCCGGGATCGAATCCCACGTCGGGCTCCCGGTGCATGGAGCCTGTTTCTCCCTCTGCCTGTGTCTCTGCCTCTCTCTCTCTCTCTCTCTCCCTCTCTCTCTCTCTCTCTCTGTGACTATCATAAATAAATAAAAATAAAAAATAAAAAAAAAGAAATATTTTGCAGCAGTTGAGTGTCTCAAAGAAGCTCTTAGCAAGAAGTATTCATGAATAAATGGCAGGCTATACTGCAATAATCATTATTTTCCTAACATACACCAAGTATGACTCTTTAGAACTACCCATTAGTCTGTGAAAGAAACCTCAGGATAGATGATAGATCGGTAGAGATTTTCAGTATCCAGTATCCTCAAGAGACGTGTAGCTTTCATTCTAGAAGGAGACATAGATAACTAAATACATAACTATATGTTACATGGTGAGAAGTGCTATGAACTTGACACTAAACAGTCACATAAATGTTTCCCAGCACACTGTGGTAGGTGCCATGGAGGAAAAGTGAAGAGGCCCTAAGAGAATAAAATGATGGTGGAGAGACTGATGTTATCTGTTAGGAGGGGATTGCAACCCTGAGAAAGGCTGATCTCTCTAAAGGGGTGTTGGAGCTTGAAGAAGAGGATGGAGAGCAGCGTGGAAAAGCACTCCATACAAAGGGAGCAGCAGGTGCAAAGTTTTCTTACCCTGAGCTATATTGAATGCCTCTGGCTGGCCTCAATTTCCTTCCTCCTTCTAGTCTAGGAGTGAAAATCAAAGGATTTTCATATCTGACAGGCTGGAGTTCTAGTCTCAGTTCCAATAGTTACTATGTGTATGGAGCAAGTTACTGAAACTGTTTGCTCTGGCTTTCTAATATGCAACATGGGGATAATAACTTGTATCTCACAAGGCTGTCTCAAGAACTGAATGAGTAATGAACATAACAAGCCCAGTGACTATCTGGCTTTATATTTATAGTAAGTACTCAAAGAATGATAGGTATTCATTATTATAATACTATTATTATCATAAAAAGAGTGAGGGGCTGAATAAGATTATGCTTAATTTTTCTTCCAGCTATAGGATTTGATGGACCGCCTAGCTATAGGCATTTGCATGGTTTCTGTTGGGAAGGTGTTACTTATAGTGTGAAGGCAAAATGAAGTATGGAATCTATCAGGAATATAGGTGTAAGCATAGGCAACTTCTCTCTCAAATTCTAAATTTGATGCATTTGGAAATAAAAGCATTCAGGGGGGAAAAAAGCACGAAAAGACATTCAGGGAAAATAAGAGTGCTACTATGATATGAAAATCCAAAACACTTAGTAAAACAAATATAACCAGGTTATTCTCAAGGGAAGAAAGTAGGTAGAAGATTTTTTGCTTGTGTACAGTTCAAACTAAACCAGGTGCTTTTAAAATTTTCTCGTTACTTAACAAAAATAAAGCAACCTCAATACATTATGGCTTTTTTGAATTTAGGTGCTATAATGAATCAGTAATTTAGATGTGTTTCAAGGATACAATTGGAAATAACTGCTTCTTGATGCCACACTTATACAAAATAGAAAAATGGAGGATTATAGCTAGAAAGGTCTTCAGAGACCATGTGATGTCATCCCAGGTCTAGGATGAGGAAATTAAGATCGAAAATGTAAAGGTACTTACCTCAAGCCAGAGACCAGATCAGAATGCAATTTTTAACTGTTTTTGCTTCCCAAAAAGCCCCCAAGTGAGGTGAGGTCTTCAACTGTGATACATCATAAAATTAAGTCCTAGATGTCTATAATTAGAGAAAGAACAAGTTAAAGGCCACAGTTAAGAAATATCTTTGGCATACCATAGTAGGAATGATTAAAAACAATTTCAATCACAATAAAAACTATTCCAGTTTAATCTAAGCTGTCTATCGTGTGAATTCCCCTATGAGATTGTCTAGAGGAGGAGTGAAAGGGTTAAGTCTGTGAAGCCCTTCATTCTTCAGCCACTAGCTGTGGTGTCCTGGGTAATTACTGGGGCTTACCTGAGACCACACCTTAGATAAACCTGTAATGCTGGAGTTTTCTGCAAACATTTTCTTCCCTGCAAGCTGTGGCTTGTCTCTTTCATATATTTGTCCTATGTTTTCAACTTGATTTTCCAGTGGCTAGTTTATACTTGGTTGAGCCAACAAATCAAGGTCTGTTGATTTAGCTTCCTATCTTCTTGATGCTTACATGAGACAACCACACCAGCTATGTGGTGACGAATACAGTCAGGCCGGATGAATTATTTTCCTACTAGAGAAATAAAGTTAAAAAGAGAGAGAGAGAGAGAGTGAGAGAGAGAGAGAGAGAACTGGTTCAGGTAAGGGTTATGGTTTCATTTCCCTCATTTTATTCATTTTTTTTTTAAATAATACAGGCTTTGCTTGCAACTGAAATTTCATCCTTATTTCACTGCTTAAATGAACATTTAATTTTTCTCATCTAAGGATATTCTCTTTTGTACACAGAGCCCAGTACAAGAACATAGTCTAAGTGCAAAGTAGGTACTCAGTGTGGCAAAGGAAAGCATGTCCTTGAGGAGGCCAGTCCTCCATCATGGTGCCTTATGGAAAGTGCAATGACAGTACGGGAACCATTTTTAGGTCATATCTGCCTATAAAGAGTACAAAGCAAAGTGGTTTGTGTTTTAAGTTTTAGTGGTTCCCAACTACAAGGTACTTCTCCAAACTGCATATCCCTTTGAGAAAAAAAGGCTCATGACATCTAGGTCAATGGGGGCATACCTTTTTTCCTTTGTAAAAAAGAATGGTATTTCCTTCTCTCCATCTCCCTGAACCTCATCTCCACCACCACCATTGCCACAGCATAGGACATAGTGCAGTGAAAAAAATCACAGACTAAGCACAAAATGCCATCACGTCTTTTAGAGTTCTGTGGGGTTAACAAGAATAATAGTATTACTTTCTTCGTTTTGCCTAAGATAAAATATTAGGCCAAAGTTATAGGCATTTGAAGTGACATGTTCAAAGTCCTGAATGAAGCTGGCCGTGGTAGTGGGATTACACTGGGCTGACCACTCTTCAGATGCCACCCACCCATTTATTGGGTAATTGCCAATGTCAATGTCACCCAACAGCATTTCTTGCATACACATTGGTGGAGTTACTTTAGCCAAGTGGTTTGATCATCATCTAGCTGAAGACAATATTAGGAAAATAGAAATTTTTATTAAGCTGGGATGGAAGCAAGAATGACTTTTGAGCTAGAAGGCTTGGGAGAGGGGAGCAATAGAGAACGGAAAATGTGTTTATCAACTTTAATTTCAAAAATAATAAGTGTTAAGGTAACACGTACTATAATACAAAAATATGTAGTTAAGTGAATATCATCCCTCCCACTTCCAAGATTTCTTAGTATTAACAGGCTGATACACAGCTTTTTTTAAAGGCTATATATATATATATACACACACACACACATACAGAGAGAGAGAGAGAGAAATAGTGGAAATGGAGGAAGTCAGCATGGAGGAAAATGATTCAGGTTCAGAGAAAGGGGTGGGAGAGCTACCCCTCCAAAATTGCCCTTGAGCTGGCCTCAGCCCTGCCCAGGATGCTGAATTTTATGTTGGGAAGGCAACAATTTCAGTTCTTCTAGGTTAGCCACATTGCCCCACCTGCTCTGCTATAAACTCATGAAACCCATACTCTCCATTTAAGCCCATTTTCTCCCTATCTAATCTCTGCTTTCCCTCACTCCCTATTCCCACCGCATTGCACACATTCACCTACTACTGCCCTATACCCCCCATGAAGACAGAAAACTAAAAGGCACAAGTGATAAACAAGATGGCTTTCTTGCTGCTATTCTCTTGGGGGGGTGCGGGGGAAGGACCATTGGAGGCATCTGGCTTCCTAGGACCTTGGCACACAGGTTTGGGATTTCAGGGTTTGCTGTTTCTGTATCCAAATAGCTATTTGCTGTTTGCTGTATCAAAATAGCTCCAAAAGTGGAATAGATGTCTGCCCACTTAATCTGTAGGCCAAAATGCCTTGTGGGACCTAGTGCTTTGACATTTTTGTCATGTCCTAAACGTCAGCTTGAGGTTCTTGGTCATTGGATTGGAGTTCATTTTTGGAAAAGTAAGTGGCACTCTCTGGGTTATGGGCTAGTTTCAGGCTGGACAGCCTTAATTCTTGCCTCTGCTCCTCTACACACACACACACACACACACACACACACACACACACACGCTTGAACAATTTGCCTCCCCAGTGAAGCTTGTACATACAAATCCAGCCAGAGCAAGATCTGCCCTCTGGTACAACACTATTTCAGAGGTCAGCCTATCTGCCAAGTCTTGGGCAACCTACTGGAAGCCATAGTTCTCACATAGCAGGTTGGTCAAGGATAGTGTCAGAGCAATGACGTAAGTTGTGAAATGATGACAATATCCTGGAAAAACTGGAGTGTACGGAGTGTATCCTTAAGCTTGGGGGGAAGCTGCCAACTAAAACTGATGTTGACCTTTTAGGGACCCAAATGATGGCATGCCCCCAGAACTTTATCCTTCTGTGAGTTAAACTTCCACTGTTCTTACTGACATATAGCGGTACCACAGAAGGGCAAGTCAATGCCTTTTGAGAAGTGCTGTGCTGGAATTGTCTCTCCAGAGTGAATCTGAGTAGAAAGAAAGGAGATCTTTCCATAGTGACCCAAGAAGTTCCAGAGTACATTATGCATCACACACATACTGGAGCACAGCAGAGAGCTATGTCAGCAATGGTCGACTTGGTCTTCTACTTTCTCTCTCTCTCTCTTTCTCTCTCTCTCTCTCTCTCTCTCTGATTTGAATGAAATCTGGAGGTCCTTCTTTAAAAAAAAAAAAAAAGACTTTATTTATTTATTTTTGAAAGAGAGAGTGCATGCATGAGCCAGGGTTTGGGCAGAGGGAGAGGGAGAAGCAAGCTCCCCAATGAGCAGGGGGTCCCCTGGAGATTTATCTTAACAGTATTATAACTGCTTTATTTATGTATGCTTCATGTGTGCCAGACTCCGTGCCCGGCATTTTATTGACTTTATCTCCTTTATTTCTAGCAGCCTGATTGAAAAATAGTTCATAATTAGTTCATGAAGTTGAGGAAAGGTTCATGAGACCCTGGCTTCACAAATCTGGGTTAATATTTTGCAAGAATTAAACCACTCTTCTTTTTTCTTATTTTTTTATTTTCATTGAGGCATAATTAACACAGTATTTTATTAGTCTCAGGTCTACAACCTAATTCAACACTTGCATACATTACTCAGTGCTCATCACAACCAGCATAGTCACCATCTGTCATCAAACAGTGTCAATACAATATTATTGACTATATTCCTTGTGTTGTATATTTCATCCCTGTATGGTTTTTTGGGTTTTGTTTGTTTGTTTGTTTGTTTGTTTTTTAGCATTACACTTCCTTTTCATAATTTACTAGAACTGAGCAAAAAGTATAACAAATTTATACAACCTAGTAATTGTACAAACCATTAATTTAGCAAGACGATATTGGTTACAGTCACCAGAATGAAGACTCACACTGTTCACTGCCACTTCCGTGAAAAGTTCAGATAAATAAGAAGTCACTGGCTCAAAGTCACAACAGAAGCGATTTATACTTTACATACAACAGCAAAGGTCAATCTTCCACAACAGTACTGCAGACACAACCACTCAGAGGCTCTCCATGCTGCCACGGCATTACTGGAATGTTCTTCAGAGTCCATCTTCTCTCTCCAAGACCAACACTTGAAGCATTAGATGTAATATAAAATAAGGAGTTCTTTATTACTTATATAAAACTTGTACATTAAAAACAATTAAGATACAACAATTCTGCTGACCCCCTGAGGAAGCTAAGAGCTTTTGTGGGTCTATGGAGGAGCCCTGTGTGAACGTTTCCACTTATTTTATAACTGGAATTTTGAACATTTTAATCCCCTTTATCTATTTCATCCATCTCCCCATCTACCTTCCCTCTAGCAATCATCAGTTTTGCTTTCTGTATTTAAGTCTTTCTTTTTTTAAACTACTCTTCTCATTTTGAAATCAGTTATTTATTCCAACCTCTACTCTGAGTAATAAACTAGACACTGGTGTGAACATCATATTCACTTTATTGACAATCATTTGACTGTTGAAAACCTAGGCCTTGCCAATGGTCCCAAAGTCAGCCTGGAAGAACAAAGCATATGGCAAGTAAAGACATATAGCTCAAAAGCAAGCAGATCAAGAAGTAAGCAGATAATAATTAGAATTATTAATCTTGAAAAGTGAATGGCTGAGTTGCACTAAGGATATGTGACATAACCATTTCATCATAGAATGACTTTCAAAAAGCAAACAAACAATTTTCTAAAACCATTGCAAATACCTAAAAATCCTTATAAACAACAGATGGTTTTCATTTGAATAATACTTTATGTGTAGCCTTTGTATTTCTTCTTTTAAAGATTGTATTTATTTGAGAGAGAGCAAGAGCTGAGGAGAGGCAGACCACCCCGCCCCCAACAAGGAGCCCCAAGCAGTTGGATCCCAGGACCCCAGGACTACAAGCCCAAGGTCAACCGACTGAGCTACCCAGGTGCCCTTCGCCTTTTTTATTTCATTCAAGAGTATAATAACATTTTTTAAATTAATCTGGGGACATTTGTAACAGCAGGCCATGGGATTGGGGCCACTCACAGTGAGCATCTCAATACTGTGTGCCAAGTAGAGTCCTCTACCCTCAGAAATACTCTCTTGAACCCAGCTCCTTCTTAACCACCGACTAATAATGAGAACACCCTGGGTAGTGTCCATACTTTTTATAGTTAACTTACCTCCGAATCTGGGTTTGAATCTGCTCACTGCATTACATAAGCCAACTAGACTTGCTAAAGATCCTTACCAGGCTGCTACGGCCTATGCTGCTGTTTAGTACAGTTCGCCATCCCAACTTTCAAAAACTTAAGTCCTTTGCCCTTCCTCTCAATCCAACAGTGTGGGGTTCTACATAAAACTGAAATAAGGGAAGCAGAACTCATCCTGGGATAGAAATACCATCACTTCTACCTGTTGGGCGGGGAGTTTGGACTTCCAGGTATGTGAAGTAGACCTAACTAAAACGGCTTTCATTGGAGAGGGATTCTAAACTGTTCATTGAGCCAAAGGCAAGGTGGGATAAAGCAAGTCGCCTAGGCACTGGAGGGCTGGGCGGGTAGACTTCCCTGAGAGGCCTCACAGGCCCCAGCCTGCAGCCTCAGGCCCTAGGGCAGGGGTGTGTGATGAAGCCTGTGGGAAGGCCTCTGAAACCCCAGTGATCCTGAGGTGATAAAGTCAACATGCCAGCCTGCCAAACTGTGCAGCCTGAAACAGACTATTTTCACCACACACATGAAGATACCATTCCTGTTCAAATATTTATTTGGGCTTATATTCCAAAAAGACTTCTTCCTCTATTAGGTTTAAGCACTTCCCCATTCCCTTCTACTTCTGCTTAAGGTTATATGAGGATTTCCTTGTCATTTGGCCTAAGGGACTCATGTTTTATTGAAATAGTAGCTGGAGCCTGAAAATGGTGAATTCAGGGACACATAAAGTTGTAAAAATTTAATTTGTTAGACAAACCTAAGTCGTATAGTCAAATCTTTAACTGATGATTCTGAAAACATCTTTTTTCTTTTAATAATAACAAAATACCCTATGAAATTTTACATCATTGGCTTCTCCCTTGAAGAATCATTTGGGATACATCTGTTTTGTTTTTTCCTTAAGATTAAATTCTTTAAAAGCAAATTAGCTTTTAATATGAATATTATGACTCAGCATAAGAAAGCTCCAGCCACATTATAGTTGTGGAAATTTTTCAAGAATAAACTATTCTCAGAAACAGACATGATGCAAATGTGAGCTTTTAGATAAAAATCTATAATGGCTTTTTGGCAGGGCTCTCTACTGAATTCTACTGGCCAAAAAGGATCAATAAAATGTTACATAGTCCCTACCAGATACCAGTTACTCTCTCATAAACATTGGCCATTCCATCAATAGGGTAAGTCTATGATGAATTTATTATCATTTCCAGTTTATAGCTAGGAAAACTGAGGGCAGATGATTTGTCAAAATTGCACTGCTGAGAAAGTGCTGGAGTAGGATGTAAAATTCAGTTTTCTGACTCAAAATTTGGCTTTTTTTTCACTATACTGTGACACCCTTCAGACATAAATATTAAGTATTCCAATGGTTGATTTTTAAATGAGAATTAATTTGAATTTGCATTTTCCCATATCCTACTTCAGATACAAGCTTTCAGGATTAAATTACAATACAGAGAGGGTGTTACCAAGAATCCTAATCCAAAGAACTTTGGAAAGAGCCTGTCTCTTTAGTTTTTCTAACATACGCCTTTGAAATAAATATGCCAGTGCAATAAACATTGACCAAAACGTCTTGGCTTTGCATTTATGGTTTGCCATGAAATCAGAGAAAAATTCTAATGAACTGTACAGAGGTATGACCTCATAGCGAGGTAGGTAATGATACGGTCAACGGCAAAACACACAGTCCTCAGCGAGAGCTCAAGCTTAAAGTGACATTTTATTCCTTTGTTCCATATGTTTATTTTTAACATGTCTTAAAGACTATTAAAGGAAGTAAATTAATATCCTCAAATATCCATTGACTCAATGCAATGGCAGTTTATGTTCCACTAACATGTTTGGTTCGGTTTCAGGAATACAAATAAAAACCAGAACATTCTATCCCGTCAACCGTAGAACTTCCATGTTGTCTGTGGGTGTACACGAGGGAGCGCAGGAGTAGGGTATTTGAAACTAATCGATACTTTTCAGATTTAGCTGAGTTTGTGGGGAAAATATATCCAGGAAAGAAAAGTCATTAACAGGCACTCAGAAAGCAAAATGTGGTGCCAGCGTTATGACATTTTAAACATATATTTCAGAAGTATGTTTAAACCATTTAAACCAAGGCTCAAGTGTAACTAATATATTCCCTGATGAGGCTGGTTCCTCAGCAGTCTCTCGTTGCCCTGGGTCTTAACTCCTCCCACAGATTTCACAGTTTGTGTGTATCAGGTTTAGTCATTTATCTCGTGAAGCAGTTATCATATTCCACTATTCCATGGCTAATCATGGCATAAGCAGTTAGCACTTTTCATCTTCAAAGCTCTTAACAGCAGTTAATTAATATAAACAACCCCCTTAGGAGATAAATTAATCACACTATAACAGTTCCCATTTTACCAATTGAGAAGCTGAGGTAAAGAGGCTAAGTAATTGGCCCAAAGCCATTAAGAAAACAATATATGAAGACGGCGGTGGCCTGAGGAGCCCTGAGATCTCAAACTTTAATAAAATGTTTGCTTTTCTTATTAGTCTTCTGTACATGGCATAAAATGCCATTCAACCAATAGCTCTCTCCAGATGGCCCAGTGAAAAATGAGGTGTTTCGCTACCTACACTAAGAGCATCAGCTAGATTCTCCATAGTATCACTAACTGGTCATAAAGAAGTAAAAAAATATTATAGTCACCAAATCTCAGTCTTCAGACAGAATTTTATCTTCTGTTTATGTGATCCTATCAAATCAGTCCCCAGGATCTCTATGGCCAAATATATATGGTGATAAACATCTGGTCTCAGAAATCAAATGGAAATGAACATGAAACCAATGGCTCGAGTGCCCCTATCATCAAAGGACTGACACTGAATAAAATTTAGACAGACTAAGCTAAACTCCCTATATGTACTGACATTGTTTAGAGTTTAGAACAAATCACACTGCATAATTTCCAATAAGCAATATATACTTAATTCAATATGTTTAATATATAATTCACTGTATAATTTAATTTTTTAGCATTGGACCAGTAAATAAGATGTACTTTTTTTTCTCAGTGGACACTGACTCACAAAATGAGCTTGTTATTTCTAATTTCCTCTTCTAATAAAAAAAAAATCTTGAAATATCCCAAACAATTCTTGGGTATATCAATTAAATATGATATATATGGAAATTTATTAACAAGGTAAAAAATAAATTTGGAGCATTCCATGTTAAAATTACTAGAAATCTCTGACAATTATGACTCTTTCCAATTATCACTCAATAAGTACTGTGTGAACCCACATCTGACAATTATGACTCTTTCCAATTATCACTCAACAAGTACTGTGTGAACCCATGCTTGTATTTTTTTAAGATTTTATTTATTTATTCTAGAGAAAGAGAGAGAGAGGAAGCATGAGAGGAGGGGAAAGAAGGGAGAAGGAAAGGGAGAGAATCTCAAGTAGATTGTGCTGAGCGCAGAGCCCAGCACAGGGCTCAATCCCACAACCCTGAGATCATAACCTAAACCAAAATCCAAGAGTGCGACATTCAATTGATTGAGTCATCCAGGCATTGCAACCCATGCTTGTATTAGTCAATTCATTGTTGGCCAGAATCATGGTTTTCTTCTTCCTCCTTCTTTGGAAAAGTAGAATATGGATACTGGGAATCTCATTTTAAACAAGAAAAGTAACACACAGGCTTTTTTCAACATATTTCATTCTATAAACAAACATTATACCCAGTCTTATAAGCACCCAAAATGCAAAAATAAAATTTTTAAGAAAGAAAACATTTAAAAAACCATCCTAGGTAAGCTAGGGTAAGGATATGTAGAACACTCTTTGCAACATCT